>NC_134243.1:1563214-1872857 GCF_965152275.1 Natator depressus
GAGGTAGAGGACCAAGGGGGCAGGCTGAGCATTCCTGGCAAGAAACCCTAGGAGCAGCCCAGCCTGGGGAGGAGTGTGAGCTGACTTAATTTGTTTGTTCGTAAAGCCATGTCCCAGGAAGGGGGTTGAGCCCTGCACTCTGTGTGACTTTGATCTAGAGCAGGTTGGGAAGGTGCCTGCCACAAGCCCCAGGTCTGGCTTGTCCGTGGAATGTCTCGGGTTTTGTTGGCTTGTGCAGTACAGTCGGGGCGGGGGAGGCTCGGCTCCTGACAGCTGATTTGGGGCCACCAAGGGTGAAATCTTGGCCCCAGTGAGTTCAGTGGAGACTCCCGTCCACCCCAGGTATTTTTACCATGGGCAGCTTCTCTCTGATTACTCTTCGTTGGGCTGGAGGACACCTCTGTTCTGCTCATTCCAGTAGCACGGCCAAACGCAGTCCTGAAATCTCAGAGCTTGAAGAGCTTTACTGCTCATGCATGGCACGAAAAGGCTTTAGAAGCTGAGTAACTATCGTAAAAAATAACCTCTCATTCAAGAGAAATTAATGCTGCACCGGCTGCCAGATTAATGTATCTAACCAGGGCTTTCGCCAGTGTCAGAAAATCCCCCCTCCCCGAGTTAGTAAAAAGCCCAAGAGGGAAACTCCTTGGGCTCTTCCCCATGTGCCCCCTGCAGTCCGTGGGTTGGTGTCATTGAGCGCTGGGGCTGGAGGCCCATCTGTGGCCATGCTAGGAGGAAGGCAGAGCACGTTGGCAAAGAGAGGCCAAAGCAAAGGCGGGGGCAGTGCTGGGCAGCGCCAGCAAGTGGGCCATGTTGGACTCGATGTGGTTTTCAGGAAGCTGACACCTTCCGGCTGCAGAGGAGCCCATCAGGCAGCTGGTCCCTGCCTCTGCTCATTGAGAACCTAGCATCTCTCCGGAGGAGGCCTGTCCGGCTGTGCCCGGGAGATCTCGGGTGATACCCCGGTGTGTTGTGCTGTGCCTTATTCCCAGCTCCAGTCCTCCCAACTTCTGAGCCAAAAGAGAACTCGATAAAGGTGAGCCAGATTCTGCTCTCAGTGCTCTCCTTTTCCTGCCTAAAATTCTCTTCTTGTGGCAGGGAATGGGAAATGAGTCTGGCTGGATTTAAATGCCAGACAGAACATTGAGCTGGTGGGAGAATGCACCCTGTGAGATCCGGAGCCCGCTGCTTCCCCTGCCAGGCCCTAACGTGTGCAGACCTGGGATGTCTCTGCACAGGCCGGCATCGCACGCACGCCACATGTGTTCTAACCGTGTGTGCCACTCGTGCTATTGGACAGAGTTTTCTCTGGGTGGATTCACAGGAGCCTAGCCAGAGAGTTTGATTGGCCTGGACAGCGCCGGTACTTCCGACAGTTAAAACACCTCTGGTGATCTGTGTTTTAGCCTCTTGGGAAGAATGAGGAGAAACAAATGAAGCGGAGAGTCTGAGATGCTGAAAAGCAGGTGCCAGGAGCGGCAGATAAACTGCGCTCCCAGCACCAATGCTGGGGAAATACACAGAAACGTTCCACGAATATTCACGCCATTAAAACAATGCAGCGACTTGTGCTGTGTTCATGGCCCTGCATGTTCACTTTCCCTGAGCACTCAAGCAAAGGAGTTTACTGTCAGGAGCCGTCCAGGACACAGCAGGGTGTAGAGAATGCTCCCAGAGAGCCCCGCTGGATTGCCTAAATCGGGTGTTTGATGCAGAAGCTGAATGGTGGCAGTTCTGCTAACGCAGTCAGGGCAGAGAGGCAGCATCTTGTGACCCGTGTGTCCATTCACAGCCCAGAACTTGGATCGCGAATACTTGTAACTACCATTGCGATCCAGGTGACGATTCACTGGCACAGCTTGGTGCATTATAGCGGGAGAAAATCAGAGACTGTGCACGGGACGACTTGTGACAAGAAGAAAAGCTCAGATGAAGGGAGCAAGCTATTCATTCGGGAGGGGCCAGGACTAGAGGCGTCTAAATGGCTCAGATCTCTTGGCGGGGCACTTGGGCCACAGGCGAACCATTTCATCCTACAGCGCACACCCTGTGGCTCCTCTCCGAGGTGTCGTCGCCCTTTCCCGGAGGCAGTGCTGGGGCTGTACAATGGCCTAGTGCTTGTCAGATCGGCTCCAAGGTGGCTCAAGGTGCTGCTGAGCTGCTTGATACCTTCGTTTATTTTTCAGTCCTTCCTCTTCCAGGCCCATCCCCAGGGCGTTTGTGCACCTACTGTCCCAGAGCTTTTGGGGGGTCTGAGGATCCTGGAGAGGAGTCTGATTGGACCTGGACATTTCCATGGTGATGGTTATGAACAGCTCCACAATTGAGGCATAATTGCACTCGGGCCAAATGTCCCGCAGGGCTGAGCACCCGCAGGTCCAGCTGAAATCAGGCTCTCCGCCCTCCCAGGCCTGTTCTGAAGTCCTTAGGAGCTTGCATCGGCCAGCGTGCTGCACCATCCTGCCTTCAGTCTCCAGCGGCGCAGGGAGGGCAGCCAGAGCAGGATTGGACCCGTTGCTCTTGGCCCGTGCGTCAACCCGAGTGACAACCATGAGAAACCTGGCTTTCCCTTGGGCTGCCCTGGACTGAAGTGTCTGGCAGGAGCAGTGTCTTCTGAACATTCTCCCTGCGCTCCAGCCTCAGTGCGGAGCAATATGAAGAGGAAAGCAACGCCACTGGCCAGGCTGCTTCCTCTCTACAGCTGCTCCCAAACGGCAGGGCCCGCCCCTCCTCCTCACCGTCCCTTGCACGGCCCACTGGCTGGCTAATGCGTCTCCCCGAGCCTGATCATCACTCCCTGCAGTGTCATTAAGACATACCCATGTTTGCCCTTAGCTCGGACCCACTCCTGGGAGGGGCTCGTTTAGCATGAGCCCGGGTAGCCTTGTGTAACGCACCGGGGATCCTTGACGCGGTAGCACGTTCCCACCACACACAAGCACCGAAAGCTGGATCTCTGCTGTGAGTCCTCAGTGTGTTCCACAAGGAGCAGGACACTGAAAGGTTTCAAATCTAAACCATCCATGAAAAATAAAGCTGAAGACTGTGACTTGCTACTTGAATGCAAATAACTCTGCCAATGCAGAAGTCCAGAACTATCATTTTAAAGTAAACTGTCGTTACGTTTGCAATGCATGTTCCAGCTCCTGCAGGCCTGGGATCCCACCGTTACCCTAAAGATGAAGTCTGGATGACACTTCTCCCCCTTGCCTGCTTTCAGAGTGATTTATGCCTCCAGTCAGGGTGTGTTTTGTTGTCTCAGCAATCTCCATTGCTCCGTTGCAGCAAGAACTAGGAGTCCGTTTTTTGTTTAAAAAAAATCCTCTTGTCTCATTTCAGTAATTGACTATGCTGTTATTTTGTATTTTTCATAATTGATTAGAACGTGTAATTTCATTTTTAAATACATAGACCTAATAGCTCACGTAATGAAACTCTAACAACCCTGAAGATGGGCCATTAACGAAACAGCCGTTTTATGATTCTCTGCCAATAGATTGTAATGGTGAATTGCTTATCAAGCTGCCCTGCACTGATTTATGACAAAAACTTGTTTGTGATCTAGAGAGAGCAGCAGTGGGGCCTGGCACTAAATTAGCATTTCCTGACAGTCATTAAACAATAGGACTCATAACCTGGATTTATGGGGTCTAAAGCTGGGCAGTGGGAAAGGCCAATTAAGCCAGGCCCATGCTCTGGTACCTATGTAGAACAGGCCTATTAATTTATGCAAACTAATTACTTGGGTCTCTTTCTAATGAGAAATTTGGTAGAGCGAATGGGCACTGCACAGACCAATAGAAATACTGCAAATCCCTGCTGGGGGGTGCTGGCTGGGGCCTATGGTGACCGGCCTGGCGCATGGCAAAGCAACGCTGGGGGCTGATGGAAGTACTGACCGTGACTGTGGGGCTAATACCTGAAGTAAATGGGTCGGCCGAAGAGGGGCTCGTGCAGGTTATGCCAGCCCTTTAGCTGTCCCTGATGCAAAGGGGCCCTGTGAGCACTGCAGCAACCCACGCGGCTGTTTCCTTTTCAGTGTTCGTGAAAGATGCTTGAATGCAGCTGTGCAGCAGCCAGGGCCCCGCAAGCGGTGGCATGGCAGGTCCCCACGCTGCTGCGGCAGTCCCCGGGCCTTAGCCCTCTGGTGCAGGAAGGAGGAGGGGTGTCTGCACTACTGGGGGCCAGTAATTGCTGACGGTGGCGGTCGGCTTTTTGAGCATGCTGGCCACATGGCTGCAGGCTGCTTGAAGGAGATGCAGTCACGGGACGTGCTTAGTGAAAACCAGATAGATGTGGGCAGCGCTTAGACCCGCCCCCCACCCTCGCCAGGTGCCTGAGAACCCTGCATCGGGGGATTAGAGGGGAGCCTATTGCAGGGATTGCTCAGTTGGTATACTGTCCCCCATCCACTTATTTGTAAACGGTTAATGGCTGCTGTGTGTCTGGCCCCTCCAAGCTGCGATAACGCCTGCAATGCATGGGGGACTGCAGGAGCGAAAGGCCCAGAGAGCAGTGAATGGAGCTGGCTCAAAGAGGGACTTTTCTCACAGAAATTTGCACCTTTTAATTCTGGTCAGTTCCCCCATCTGCAAAATGTCGTGTTTTCACCAACTGGTGTTTCTTCCCCAAAAGCCCCTGCAACCACATGTCTGCATGGGGTGGTGGGGTGGGGTCCGGGTGGGAACACCCAGCTTGCTATGCTCCGCTCTGCCCAGTTGGGTAGGTAACGGGTCCATATCCGCCAAAACCGACTCAGGGTTTGAGCAATTTACGTTTTCTGCAGAATTTTGCAAACAAGATTAAATGTCCCTTCCTGGCCCAGCGGCGAGAACGTTCCAGCTGTGCACAAGGGCAGGCTGGTTTATTGGCAGTAATTCCACGTGACCCGAGTGCTGCTGTCCTGTGGCGGGACTGCTCACAGGAGGACACCCCAGGGCAGAGCCAGGTAGCGGGGCAGGCTCCGGGCAGAAGCTCGGGTGACCATAGGTCCCGTGTTCGCAGCAGAGTCCCTTTTCTAAGCCTTGTCCCCGCCTCCCTGACTTTTTTGACCGAAGTGGGCATTGGCCCATTTGCTCTTGCTGACTTGGTCAGCTGACAAGAGCAAACGGGACACGTGCGCACTTTCGTCAAACAAGTGGTGTGTGGAGGAACGTGTGGATTTGTCCGAGGGCGAGCAGTGAAGCCAGCCCCATGCAGCGGGGGAGGTCAGGCTCGGGTCGGGCTCAAGCGACCTGTGACCCCAGCTTCGCGTAGGGGGCAGGCAGGGCTTGGGTTAGCGGATCGGGCCGGCCCCGCCCGGGGAGGAGGAGGGCTCTGGCCAGTCCCGTGCGGGGCCCCATTTTCCCCTTGGGGGATTTTGGTCCCTCTAGCAGAAGCCCTTTCTAAACCTGAGTTTCCCTGGACTCTTTGCTGAGATGCCCCTTGTGCAAACCCAGTGCCCATGGGTCTGTCCGCGGAGAGCCAAGTTCTGCGATGTTCTCAGTGTTCTTAACTCCCATCCATTCAGTGGGAGCTGATGGTGCCTGACCTGTCCCAGGAGCCCTCAGCACCTCCCGTTGCTTTCCCTGTTGGCCTTGATCCCGGTCAGACTGCACAGCACCAGAGCTCATCTATTAAAATGACTCGTGCTCTGGGTCCTTCTCCGCCCTGCTCCGTGGTCTCCCTCCCAGAGGGATCTCACGCCAGGACTGCCTGAGAACCTCCACTGTTCTTCCCCAGCACTTGCAGAATGTCCATGGAGCACATCATTAGGTTTAATTAATCTGTGAGTCTCTTGGAGCTGACCCAGCAGTGGTCCAAATGGTGGTGCTTAGGCCAGCACCGTGCTGCCGAGGAGGATCCGGGGGGCAGAGTAAAGCCGATTCCCTGGGGCCATGGGGGGAAGCAGGGGGAGAGGGGGGTGCATGTCTGCTACAGAACTTCACCTTGGTCAGCAATCCAGCCAGGCCGTGTTTGCAAGGGACGTGGCACGTTGCACGGCTGAGCTGGGACAACTGTCCCATTCGATTAACTCTTCACGAGTTGTGTGTTGCAGGGGAGAACACGCTCGCGGCCTCACGAGCTGTTAGTGCCAGCGTTAATGCAGCCGACTCCCAGAGCGGCTGGCTCCCCGCATGTCCTGAAATCCGCCAGGCTGTCACTTTCACGGGGGCTGCCGGAGTGTAAATGAATCCGGAGGGCAGCGTCCTGGCTGCCTAATTCTGCCTCGCTGAAGCCTTGGAATAGGTTTGCTGTGCTGGGAGCCAACGTGCAAGGCTTCCTCTGGAGGGCGGGACCCTCCTTTGCCTGGCTGCCACAATGACCTCGCTGGAGCCCAGGGACCTGGCTCGCCCTGCCCTGCAGCTTGTCCCATCACCACCGCCTGTGTGAATGCTGCCAGATCAGATCAGAGCGGTGAGTGTGTGACGCCCAGGGCCAGGTGAGGATGATACAAACAGTGCAAGGGGCTTGCAATGGTATCTGGGGAAGCATGGGGCCCATTGGGATTACACTGGTGTCGGGGGGGAGGGGCCCATTAGGGCTGGGGCCAGGGTGGGTGCAGGGAGAGGCAGGCCCCCTGGAGCCGGGGCGGCATGGGGCTTTTCGACGGCATGGGCTACAACGCATGGCGCTGAGACCTGGCAGCCTGTCTCTTCCTGCAACAATGATGCACCTGAGCACTGTTAGCTGGCTTGAAATGTCTTTGCAGGAGCTGAGTACGACCGTGGTGTGCTGGCCTGGCTAATGCGGGGGGGGGGGGGTCGTCCTATGGACCCCTTGCCCCAGACAGCCACCTGTCATGTGTCTTTGACATTTCAGACCACCGCTGCCAGAGCCATGGAGCGCGGCTGTTTCGACTTGGCCTCCCTGGCTGTTTTACTAGCCTGAGCCAGAGGTGCGAGCGGCGCTCTGTGCTGTGCTAACGGGCACCGACGCTTACAGGGGCCTTTGGCCTGGCCAGGCCTGGTGGAGTGCAGGGTTACAGAGTGACCGGCAAAGCCCTGCTCAATCCCCAACAGCCAGGTGTAAGTGAAGGACTCTGGGGGGAACCAAATCCCCTCTCTCTGTCAGGTTTAATAAGTTAATCATAGAATATTAGGGCTGGAAGAGACCTCATCTAGTCCAACCCCCTGCTCAAAGCAGGCCCAACACCAACTAAATCATCCCAGCCAGGGCTTTGTCAAGCCAGGTCTTAAACCTCTAAGGAAGGAGATTCCACCACCTCCCTAGGTAACGCATTCCAGTGTTTCACCACCCTCCTAGTGAAAAAGTTTTTCCTAATATCCAACCTAAACCTCCCCCACTGCAACTTGAGACCATTACTCCTCGTTCTGTCATCTGCCGCCACTGAGAACAGCCAAGCTCCATCCTCTTTGGAACCCGCCTTCAGGCAGTTGAAAGCAGCTATCAAATCCCCCCTCATTCTTCTCTTCAGCAACTCTTCAGATAACCCCAGTTCCCTCAGCCTCTCCTCGTAAGTCATGTGCTCCAGCCCCCTGATCATTTTCGTTGCCCTCCGCTGGACTCTCTCCAATTTGTCCACATCCCTTCTGTAGTGGGGGGACCAGAACTGGACACAGTACTCCAGGTGTGGGCTCACCAGTGCCGAATAGAGGGGAATAATCACTTCCCTCCATCTGCTGGCAATGCTCCTACTTATACAGCCCAATATGCCATTGGCCTTCTTGGCAACAAGGGCCTGCCACATCAGTTACGAAAGTAAAAAACTTGCTTGAGCCCCAGCACCTCTCTCATTACAAATTAAGCCCTGAACCATCCCCACCCATTCCCCAGATCTGTCTCCTCCCCATTACCATCTAGGGCATTTCAGTCAGGGTGGAGTTCATGGGTTGTTATGCCTATTGCTGGGAGCCGGAGTCCCTTCCGCAGACCTAGTGTTCCTGCAGCAGACGCAGTCCCCATAATTAGTGTTGTGTGCTGTGAACCCGGCAGCAAGGGGATGGGATGGGATGGATCTCAGCTGGGGGACCAGGCGTGGGGGGATGACTGACAGCATTACAGACAGACACAGCTATTGAATCCAGCTAGTTAAGCTTCCCTGAGCGGTAGCAGTTCTTGAGTACATGCAAACTGCGCTTTTAAAATGCTGGCTCCGGGCATGTGCCTGTCTCTGCAGCCTTCCCCTGGACTTGTCACCCCGTGACCAGCTCTTCTGGCGCTGTGGGTGCGGCTGCCCCATCCCCGAGGAGCAGTCCCCAGGGTCAGTTAAAGCGCTGTCCCCTGGGCTGATAGCAGGGTCCAGGGGCCGTAGGTCTGTTCCCAGCCGCGTAAACCTGGACACGTCGCTTCACGTCCGGGTCCCCTTTGCTTGGCTTCTCTATTTACATTTTAATCACTTGGGGGCCATGGTCTGTCTCTTGGGCTGTGGCTATGCAGCCCCCTGCCCAGGGGGGCCCTGACCGCGGCTGGGGGGCCTAAGGGCTATTGCACAATAAATTGTAATAGAGAGTTAAAGTTAGCGGTGCTGGGGGCCAAAGCTGCCCCAGTACTTGGTCTCCTCGAGGCCAGGGCCCCAGTGCGGGCAGGGAAGGGGAACTGTGCAGTGCCTCACTCTAGTTCCGTCCGGAATTGCCATGGGCTCCGCGCAGGGCCCGGGCAAGCAGGTTCCGTTACACAGCCGGACTCTGGTTTGAACAAGCCCCTCCTGGAGGCACATTTCCCAGGTCCCCAGAGCAGCATCCGCCCCAGCCAGCTCCCTGAGTGGCCTTGCTCCTTTGTGTGGTGCTGCACAGCACAAGTCAAAGCTGCTCACTGAGGAAAGTCACCCGCTCACCCCAAAGTGGGAAACGTAGCAGCTGCTTTTGAGCACTAAACATACTTTCCAGCCTGTAACCGCGAGCCTGCCATTGTGCGGAGACCCTGGGATAACAGAAGTGTATCTGGTGAGCTGGTCTGTCCTTTCCCAAAACCCACGCTCCCTGAAGAGCTGCAGCAGGAGACCCAGGTCCCAGCTCCTGTGCTGGGGACCCTCAGCCTTCTGTCGGAAGGGGCCGTGCACACGCTCCTCGGGGTGCAGCAGGAGCCAGACTGGGTACGTCTACACTGGGATAAGAGACCCGCTGGCCTGGGACAGCTGACTTGGACTCCCAGGGCTTGGCTGCAGGGCTACAAATTGCTGTGTAGACATTGAGCTTGGGCTGGAGCATGGGCTGTGGGACCTCCCCCTTGCAGTGGGGGGCAGCCACGGGTCTGTACTGCAGTGTAGACATACCCATTAAAGCTGAGGGAGTTACACACGCGTGTGTCGAGGGAGAAGGGGCCATGGCGAGCTCTGACTTCCTGCTTTGAAGCAGAGGAAGGGGCATGGGCATTGCCTGAGGGCAGAAGGCAGCTGAAATTAAATCTCTCCTTTACCCAGCAAGCCGGTTCCTGGCTTCACAGAGAAAGTGGGGGCTGGGGCCCAACGCAGAAGTCAGAATGAGCTTGCAGCAGGGAAAATGCGGGGTGTGACAGTAGCAAGGAATGCCCCTCTCGGCCCAGGCATCCTCCCCGGGTCACGGCCTGAAGAGTGCCAGACAGGCACGGGAATCGTGCAGAGGGACAGGGCTGAGGGCAGGGCATTACAGGCAGGGGCAGCCGAGCACCAGGCTGAAGGGCTCTGGTGCTGTGGGTCACACGTGGTACAGAAAAGGCTCAGCACCGGGCTGGGCACCACAGCCCTCGGGACGCGCACAAAGCATCTCCAGCAGTGCGGCTCCCTGGAGCCAGCCTGTCTGGAAACGACCTGAATGAGGCGGAGGTGGGAGAGAATGGGCTGCCCTGAAGAACTGCCTGAGGCAGGGTTATTGCCAGAGTCCGTAGTGCCTTGCTGCCCTGCTGGGTTCCTAGGAGCGGCCCCTTGAGGCCAGGCCCTGCCCCTTCTCGCTAGGCACCTACCACGGGCACAGCTGTCCCAGGCCGGCCCCAGGACGGAGGGGGATGCAGTAGCTGCCGGGCTGGAGCTAGGCAGCAGGGATCTGGCCAATAGAGCTGGGCTGGGGGGGCCCCCTGAGAGTTAGCCCGGTGTTAACCGCGGCTAGTAGCTGTGCAGCCCCCGGCTCAGTGGCTGGGTTGTGGCTCCTGCCATGGGCTCAGACCCTTCGAGGCCAGTTGGTGTGTCTTTGGCACTGTGCTCCACAGAAGGGCAGGCTGCGGGCCAGAGCGCTGGTTGATGCAATCAAGGCGCAGTGAACCCATGCAATGGCAATCATTCCAGATGGCGCCAGCTGCAATTTGTTTTGCAAATGCCAAAAGTGCTGTAGTAACAAACGGGGAAAGCTTGTGGAGCCAGGCTTGTGGCGAGTGGCGCGGGGTCTGCGAGCAGAATGGCTCGCGGGCTGTCACGGAGTGTGGGGGAGTCCAGGCCCTGCACCCCTCTTCCTGGGATTCACTGAGACTCTCAGCCAGCCAGTAAAACAGAAGGTTTATTGGACAACAGGAACACAGTCCAAAACAGAGCTTGTGGGTACCCCCAGGACCCCTCAGTGAAGTCCTTCTGGGGGAGCAGGGAGCTTAGACCCCAGCCCTGGGGTTCCCTGTGTTCCTCCACCCAGCCCCAAACTGAAACTAAACCCACCCAGCAGGTTCCCTGCTGCAGCCTCCGTCCACATTCCTGGGCAGAGGTGTCACCTCCCCCTCCCCGTCCTGGCTCAGGTGACAGGCTCTCAGGTCTCCCGTCCCCAGGGCACATTCCCAGGTCAACACTCCCCCCTCCCTGCTGCGTCACATCGTCACATCTCTCCCCCCTTCGAGACTGAACTGAGCGGGGTCACTGTGACCAGTGACCTGGGGAAGTTCGGGGCCCCCTCTCCGGGACAGCGCATCCGCTATCAGGTTGGCACTTCCCTTCACATGGACCACGTCCATGTCGTAATCCTGCAGGAGCAGGCTCCACCTCAGGAGCTTGGCGTTGGCTCCTTTCATCTGGTGCAGCCAGGTCAGGGGAGAGTGGTCGGTGTACACGGTGAAGTGTCGCCCGAAGAGATAGGGCTCTAGTTTCTTGAGGGCCCACACCATGGCCAGGCACTCCTTCTCGATGGCCGCGTAGTGTTGCTCCCGGGGTAGCAACTTCTTGCTCAGGTACACGATGGGGTGTCTCTCCCCCTTTTCATCCTCCTGCATTAACACCGCCCCCAGTCCCGTGTCGGAGGCGTCGGTGAACACCACAAAGGGCTTGTCAAAGTCTGGGTTTGCCAGAACTGGGCCACTGACCAGAGCCTCCTTCAGCGCCCGGAAAGCCTCCTGGCACTGCTCGGTCCAGACCACCTTGTCTGGCTTCCCCTTCTTGCATAGCTCAGTGATGGGGGTGGCTATGGCGCTAAAGTGAGGCACAAACCTTCGATAGTATCCTGCCATCCCAATAAAGGCTTGGACCTGCTTTTTGGTGTGGGGAGCGGGCCAGTCTCTGATCACCTCCACCTTGGCCGGTTCCGGCTTTAGGCGGCCGCTCCCCACCCGATGGCCCAGGTAAGATACTTCAGCCATCCCCACCTTGCACTTCTCCGCTTTGACAGTCAGCCCAGCCCCCTGGAGTCGGTCCAGCACTTGTCTAACCTGGGACACGTGGTCCTCCCAGGTCTGGCTAAAGACACAGATGTCGTCAATATACGCCACGGCAAAACTCTCCATCCCCCTCAGGAGCTGGTCCACCAGGCGCTGGAAGGTGGCCGGCGCTCCCTTGAGGCCGAAAGGCAGGGTCAGAAACTCATAGAGCCCCAGAGGGGTGATAAAGGCCGATTTCAGCCGGGCATCTGCATCCAGCGGCACTTGCCAGTAGCCCTTTGTAAGGTCCATGGTGGTAAGGTACCGAGCTCCTCCCAGCTTGTCTAGGAGCTCGTCCGGCCTGGGCATGGGGTAGGCATCCGATACAGTGATGCCATTGAGCTTCCGATAGTCCACACAGAACCGGACTGACCCATCCTTTTTGGGGACCAGCACCACCGGCGAGGCCCAAGGGCTGGCCGATGGCTGGATCACCCCCAAAGCCAGCATGTCCCGGACCTCTCTTTCCAGGTCCTGAGCAGTTTTCCCTGTGACTCGGAAGGGGGAGCATCTTATCGGCGGGTGCGACCCTGTCTGCACCCGGTGGACAGTCAGATTAGTGCGTCCAGGCTGGTTGGAAAACAGCTGTCGGTACGGATGCAGCACCGCCCTGACCTCAGCTTGCTGGGCAGGGGTGAGCTGATCCGAGAGGGGGATTGTTTCCAGGGGGGAACCAGCTCTGGTCCCAGGGAATAGATCTACTAAAGGGTCATCTCCCTGCTCCTCCCACTGACCACACACAGCTAACACCACATTCCCCCTGGCATAATATGGCTTCATCATATTCACATGGTACACCCGGCGGTGGTGGGCCCGGTTCGACAGCTCCACCACATAGTTTACCTCATTGAGCTGCTTGACGACCTTGAACGGGCCCTCCCAGGCGGCCTGTAGTTTGTTCTTTCTCACGGGGATGAGAACCATCACCTGATCCCCGGTGGCGTAGGCACGGGCCCGCGCCGTGCGGTCATACCAGACCTTCTGCTTCCTCTGGGCTCTGGCCAGATTCTCCCTGGCCAGGCCCATGAGTTCAGCCAGTCTCTCTCGGAAGGTCAGGACATACTCCACCACTGACTCTCCATCGGGAGTGGCCTTCCCCTCCCACTCGTCTCTCATCAGGTCCAGGGGGCCCCTCACCCTCCTTCCATATAACAGTTCGAAAGGCGAAAATCCGGTAGACTCCTGGGGCACCTCCCTGTACGCGAACAGCAGGTGAGGTAAGTACTTGTCCCAATCCTGCGGGTGCTGGTTCATAAAGGTTTTCAGCATCATCTTTAGCGTCCCGTTAAACCTCTCCACCAGCCCATGGGACTGGGGGTGATACGCTGAGGCCCAGTCATGCCGGACCCCACATTTCTCCCACAAGCACCGGAGCAGGGCCGACATGAAGTTGGAGCCTTGGTCTGTCAAGACTTCCCTGGGGAACCCCACTCGGCTGAAAATGGTCAGGAGCGCATCTGCCACGGTGTCTGCTTCAATGGAAGCTAAGGGCACTGCCTCGGGGTAGCGGGTGGCGAAATCTACCACCACCAGAATGTATTTCTTCCCCGACCGGGTCGTCTTGCTGAGAGGCCCCACGATGTCCATGGCCACCTTCTGGAAAGGCTCCTCTATGATGGGCAAAGGTCTCAACGCCGCTTTCCCCTTGTCCCGGGCCTTCCCCACCCTCTGACAGGGGTCACAGGATCGGCAATACTGCCGGACGGTGGTAAAGACCCCGGGCCAGTAAAAGTTCTGTAGCAACCTCTGCCGGGTGCGCCGGATTCCCTGGTGCCCTGCGAGGGGGATGTCATGGGCCAGGGACAGGAGCTTGCGGCGGTACTTCTGGGGGACCACCAGCTGCCTCCTGATCCCACAGGACTCCCCTTCCCCTGGGGGAGCCCATTCTCGGTACAGGAACCCCTTCTCCCACAGGAACCTCTCCTGGCAGCCTCTCCTCATGGTCCGTCCCTCACTGAGGTCGGCCAGGTCCCTGAGCTTCTGCAAGGAGGGATCTTTCCTCAACTCGGCCTGGAACTCAGCGGCTGGGGAAGGGATGGGGCCCGGTTCCCCCTCCGTGGCCAGGTCTGAGGCCGCAGCCTCTCTGAGCCGTGCCCCTCGGCGCTCCCTCCCCACCCGAGTAGGGTCTCGCGCCTCCAGTGTGGTACCCTCCCCAGGGTCAGGTCGCAGTGCCCCTCGCCGGCTCTGGCTACGGGTCACAACCAGGGCGGTCTGGGGGTCGCTTGGCCAGTCCTCTAGGTCTCCCCCCATCAAAACTTCAGTGGGCAAATGGTGGTGTACCCCCACATCCTTGGGGCCCTCCTTGGTCCCCCATTTCAGGTGTACCCTTGCCACGGGCACCTTAAATGGGGTCCCGCCCACCCCCGTCAGGGTCAGGTAGGTGTTGGGCACCACCCGATCTGGGGCCACCACCTCGGGCCGGGCCAGCGTCACCTCCGCGCCCGTATCCCAGTATCCATTGACCTTCCTCCCATCCACCTCCAGGGGAACAAGGCACTCTCTCCGGAGGGACAGCCCCGCACCCACCCTGTAAACCGAGCACCCTGAGTCCAGAGCCTCCAGCCCTCTGGCGGGGCTGGCTGGGGGTACTCTTCCCTCCTGAGCAGGTGGCAAACTGGTAGCCCCCCTTTCCTGGGTCGCCTGCCCCTCGTCCAGCTGAGTCCCTACCCAGTTAACCCTGGGTAGGTTGGGTCTGCTCAGTTTGTCCCTGAGCCCGGGGCACTGGGCCCGTACGTGGCCTCTCTGGCCACAGTGATAGCAGCTCAGGTCACGTTGGTCCCCTCGAACGGGTCGGAGGGGCCCGACACCAGGCGTTCCCCTTTGGAGGGGGTTCTCCCTATTTCCCCGCTGGGAGGCCCCATGGTGACTCTCTCTCTGCATCGGGGGGGGCCTGTTCTTTTGGGACTCCTCCCGGCTACCCCCTGACCGACTGTTCACAAACTCGTCGGCCAGCTGCCCTGCATGCTGGGGGTTCGCGAGCTTTTTGTCCACCAGCCACAGCCTCAGGTCGGAAGGGCACTGTTCATACAGGTGCTCCAGTACAAACAGGTCAAGCAGGTCCTCTTTAGTTCGGGCCCCCGCTGTCCACTTGCGGGCATATCCCTGCATCCTGTTGACCAGTTGTAGGTAGGTGACCTCAGGCGTTTTACGCTGACTCCGGAACCTTCTCTGGTACATCTCGGGGGTCAGCCCAAACTCACGGAGCAGGGCCTGTTTGAACAGTTCATAGTCCCCAGCCTCTGGCCCTGTCATCCGGCTGTACACCTCCACGGCTTTGGGGTCCAGTAAGGGGGTGAGGAACTGGAGCCTGTCGGCAGGGTCAACCCTGTGCAGCTCGCAGGCATTCTCAAAGGCCGTCAGGAAGCTATCTATGTCCTCCCCCTCCTTCCGCTGGGCCAGGAAGCACTTATCGAAGCTCCTTGCAGTCTTGGGTCCCCCCGCACTCACCGCAGCCGGGGCCCCATTGCTCCTCAGCCTGGCCAGCTCCAGCTCATGCTGTCTTTGTTTCTCCTTCTCCTGCTGCTCATGTTGACGTTCCCTCTCCTTCTCCTGACGCTCCCTCTCCTTCTCCTGACGTTCCCTCTCCTTCTCCTCCTGCTCATGTTGACGTTGTTTCTCCTTCTCCTCCTGCTCATGTTGACGTTGTTTCTCCTTCTCCTCCTGCTCATGTTGACGTTGTTTCTCCTCATGTTGACGTTGTTTTTCATGATCCTCCAGCTCCCTCATTTTCCTCTCCCTCTCCCATTCCAGCCGCATCCGCTCCAGGGATGGGGAGCTCCGCGGGGAGGATCCCCTGCTGGCTGCTGGGGTCAGGGGGCCCTCGGTATTCGCTGGGCTTCCCACAACCCCTCCCCCAGGCATAGGTAGGAAGGGTCTCGGGGCGTCCTGGGCAGCAGTCTGACCCCTCCCAGCCTGGTCAGGCCCCAGGGCCCACGCTGCGTCCGCCGGGCGGCTTCCCTCAGGGACAGGGATCGGGTCATCCAAGCGATCCCTCTCCTCCAGCTGGGCAATCAGCTGTTCCTTGGTGGACCTCCCGACGCGCAGCCCCCTCTGCCTGCACAGCTCCACCAGGTCGCTCTTAAGGCGTTTAGCGTACATCTCCCGGCTGGCCACTCGCAGGCCGGGCAGCTGTCCACGGTTTCCAGGAAAAGCCCCTAGTGTGCCAGTCCTTCTTGAGGTCACCACCTCTTTGCCAGGGTCGAGCTGCAGACTCCTCCGCCCCTGGGACCGCTCGCTGCAATCCCCCGGGGGACCCTGTTACTGCAAAAGTCCTTCTCTCTGGTGACACACTCCCAGGGGTTAACCGCCCCCTGGAACCGTCTCTCTCTGAATCTTCAGCACGCCTGGTCCCCGTCAATCCCCCTTCGTTTTACTGTTCCCCAGTCACTTACTGCAGGAAGCGCCGTTCACGGGGTGCAGTAGATCCCACCGCTGCCACCAGTTGTCACGGAGTGTGGGGGAGTCCAGGCCCTGCACCCCTCTTCCTGGGATTCACTGAGACTCTCAGCCAGCCAGTAAAACAGAAGGTTTATTGGACAACAGGAACACAGTCCAAAACAGAGCTTGTGGGTACCCCCAGGACCCCTCAGTGAAGTCCTTCTGGGGGAGCAGGGAGCTTAGACCCCAGCCCTGGGGTTCCCTGTGTTCCTCCACCCAGCCCCAAACTGAAACTAAACCCACCCAGCAGGTTCCCTGCTGCAGCCTCCGTCCACATTCCTGGGCAGAGGTGTTACCTCGCCCTCCCCCTCCTGGCTCAGGTGACAGGCTCTCAGGTCTCCCGTCCCCAGGGCACATTCCCAGGTCAACACTCCCCCCTCCCTGCTGCGTCACATCGTCACACGGGCGCCTGACACGCTGCGCGGGGCTCGGTTCAAGCTGCTTTATTTTAAACCTGCAAAGCAATTTACTGCTTGAAGGTGAAGGAAGAGCGGCCCGGGCTCAAGTCCACAGCACAGGCTTCCTTCTGCAGCGCTGCCCATGCCCCTCGGGCCTGACCTGCAGCCCCCTACTACTGCCGCTCTGCATGCCCCATGGCTCTGCCAGGGCCCTGTCCTGCAGGCCAAGTGAGGAAGCGGAGGCATGTGGGTCTGGCACGGCAGGCCGGGTTCTGGTCTTGTTGCGAGGGCCTAATCCTGCTCCACTGCCCTGAGTCCATGCGCGGGGCGCAGAGGAGCTACCGGTATCCGCCACCTGGGCAGCCCACCCCAGTGCCGCCTGGCGCTGCTCCGGCACGGAGGCAGCGTTGTGAGCGCTTGTGATTTTATCGCTAGTCCAAGACCATGGGGTAAAGCCCTGGGGCCTGGAGTCCCGTGCCTGGGAGGTGCGCGGCTTTCAGCAGAGGTAGGTTTCTAGCCCTCGTGGTTCTGGAGAAGGCTGGAAAACGTGACCAGAGCAGACAAAGGGACCGTGGCTTTAAATGGTCTGATTTTCAAGCCAGGCTCCAGATTTTGGGGGGCTTGACTCCATGTTAGAGCCCTTGGGGCTGGCGCTGGGCAGAGGTCTGAGCGAGGGCCCCCAGTGCCACAGAAGGGCTGGGTGCCAGCCCTCTTCCATGCCTAGCCCCTGCCTGGTCACACGCAGCACGGGCAGCTCCGCTCCGTCTCCTCCTGAGTGCCTGTTCTCCAGGGGCTGCCAGGGCAGCCTGGGGGTGAGAGAGCCCATTAGGAGGATGGAGAGCAATTGGCATCAGTACAGCATGCTGGGTTTTAAGCCATGTGACTTTAAACTAACCCCCGTCCCCCAGTGGTTTTAATTCTGCACCATCCTTTCCCCGCAGCCCGGCGTGGGTGCCGGCTCAGGTGGGCATTGCTGGCAGTGCCTCTCGGAGGAGCGGGCCACACATCCACACGGGAGAAGCAGGCAGGTTGCCTGCTTGCAGTGCATGGCCTGGGTGCGTCCAGCGCCTTTAGCAATGACAGCTTCCTGCCTGGCGCCATGGCTCCTGCCTGCCAGTGGTGGAAGCTGCCCTGGGATGCATGCAGTGGGCGGACGCTGGGCAAGGACTGAACCTGATACACTGTAGGGTTATTGGAAAAGCTTTTCCAGCCCCAGGGCCTGGGCCTGGGTGAGCCAGACCTCAGTGCCCAGCCAGGGGGCTATGGGGACAAGCATCCTAGGCACTGGCAAAGTTACTGGCTGCGCTGGTGGCCTGGAGCCCATGAGGTTACACGTCCCTGTCTCCATTGTTCTGCCATGCTATGGTTCCTGCTGGTCTGGGAGGCCCTCATGGGGACCGGCCCTAGCTGGAAACCGAGCTGACGCATCTCTGCTTAGAGGAGCAGCCCAGGCTGGTGGCTGAGGGGGCAGGCTCAGCTGGCCCCATCCCGCCGGCCCAGTGATGCTCAGTGGGGTACTCGCCCCGTCTGCGTATGTCCATGGCCCTCCTCCTGCTAGTCTCCAACCCTCCCAGCCCCTGGTGCAGCCCAGCAGTGCACTTGTGGCCCCAAGTTGTGAACAGTGCTACGGCACATCCAGATACCCAGCACACGCCCCTCTCCTTAGAGCTGTCGTTGAGCTTGAGCCCCGGGACTTTCCCCACCACTAACAGCTCACGTCTGGGGTGTGCCCAGGTTCTCAGGGTCTGTTTAACGATCTCAGTTGCATGCCCGTCTCGGGCGGCTGGCTGCTTGGAGGCAGGGCCAGTGGCACTAGGACTAATACCATCATGACTATTTCAAGGGCAGATGGGGCCCTGTAGCAGCAAGCCACCGCTGAGGTCTCACTCGGAAGCTCTGCGTCTCTCACAGCCCCAGGTCTCTGCGACAATCTCCCCCACGCTATGGGCTATAAGAGACTGAAAGGACCTTCGAGGAGTCGTGTGACTGAGCCAAGCCCCAATAAATCCAGGAACCCCCGGACCCCCTGATTGTTCAGCAGGGCGATTGACTTTAGCAGACAGCAAGACCTTGCCCTGGTGATAATCCTCAGCAAGGGGGCGATCTCCCCGTCACGCCCCTGCGGACTCTGCTGGTGGCTGCGAGGGGCTGGTTCTGCAGCAGAGATACTGTCCCTGAGAGGTTTCAGAGGAGCAGCCATGTTAGTCTGTATTTGCAAAAAGAAAAGGAGGACTTGTGGCACCTTAGAGACTAACAAATGTATTTGAGCATAAGCTTTTGTGAGCTACAGCTCACTTCATCGGATGCATTCAGTGGAAAATACAGTGGGGAGATTTATATACATAGAGAACATGAAACAATGGGTGTTACCATACACACTGTAACGAGAGTGATCATGTAAGGTGAGCTATTACCAGGAGGAAAGCAGGCTGGGGGGGGGGACCTTTTCTGGTGATAATCAAGGTGAGCCATTTCCAGCAGTTGACAAGAACATCTGAGGAACGGGGGCGGGGGGAATAAACATGGGGAAATAGTTTTACTTTGTGTAATGACCCATCCACTCCCAGTCTCTATTCAAGCCTAAGTTAATTGTATCCAGTTTACAAATTCATTCCAATTCAGCAGTCTCTCGTTGGAGTCTGGTTTTGAAGTTTTTTTGTTGAAGAATTGCCACTTCTAGGTCTGTAATCGAGTGACCAGAGAGATTGAAGTGTTCTCCCACTGGTTTTTGAATGTTATAATTCTTGACGCCTGATTTGTGTCCATTTATTCTTTTACATTCTTAGAGACTGTCTGGCTTGTGGTGCCCAGACCAGTGGCAGAACGGCGTGACGGTCTCCCACTGTGTTTGTTTTCTGCACCCCGGCCCAGCCTCTGTTTGCGGCTGGAGCTGGTGTGAGTGTGAGTGTGCAGGGCTTGGAGACGCCCTCGCACATTGCTGCTGGCACCTCAGCCAGCTTGTCTGGCTCAGGAGCAGAGCAGGAGACGCTCACTCTGCAGCATGGCTCTGGCCTGGGTCTGTCTCCACGAGCCGCTCAGAGGGAGCAGCCCCGGGTGCGTGAATATCCCACCTCATCGTCGGTGTCTGAAGCCTACACTGTCTGAACAGCGACATGTCCTAGCTGAGGGGGTGGGGAGGGAGCAGGTGTGGCCAGCTCCTCTGTATTCAAAACCCAGGGCTTTCCTTGTCAGGGTGCATAAGCTTCCCTGTTGCAGTCTGCCAGAGCGGGATAATTGCCTGTAATGTGGAAAGCCAGCTTCTCCTCGACCCCTCTGTGCAGCCTTAGCCTGAACGCCGTGCTACTGACCCGCCCCGGGCGAAGCGGCAGGTTACCATTTCAGGGGTTAGTTCTCGGGCAGCAACACAACCTTGTGCTGTGGGCTGGGCAGGTTTTGCCGTGGCTGCGTCAGTGCCTGGGCGGGAGCCCTCCCAGGGACACCGACACGCCGGTGCAGCAGGAAATGATGTGGGTGAGTCAGGTCGCGTTACTGCTGATGCCGACACCCCGCTTTGGTACTGGGGCACTGCCGTGCCGGAGGTGCGCTGCTGAGCTGTAGGTCTGAGGGCCTGGTCATTTGAAGGCCCCTTCAGACTTTTCACAGGAGTAGGGGTGATAACCCAAGTCCTGGCCAATTCCACCGGGCCTCTCTCAATCCCTCCAGAAGTTTCAATCGGGCACCGTCTTGTTTTCAGTCCCTGCACTAGCCTGGCTAGTGTCCCTGTGGCCCACCTGCACGGTGGGGACTTTGAGCTGGGCTCTCTCTGTTTCTGAGACAGATGTTCTAAATGTCCGGCTGTCTGTCTGAACTCAAGTCCTTCTCCACCTTACCAAGCCCAAGTGCACACAACAGGGAGGCTGGGAATGGCTGAAACTTTATGAATGTGGGATTAACATTCTTGGATGGTTGGAAAAAAAACCTGGGTGGGTTTTTCATTGAGCCCAAGAGCTGGGAAGCCTTAGAAGATCAATAATCCATCTCCCTGGGGCCAAAGCAATCCTGAGAGTGCCTTCCCTGGGGCTTTGTCCTGTCAGTGAGATGACGTAAGCAATGGCGGTTTCACTCCTTCGGTCAGGTGAGGAAGGGTGCCTGAACTCTTGGGTGCTTCTCTGAACCTGCCAGACTGTGGCAGTTGTCCCATCAATAGCTACAGTGCAGGGAAAGTTTCCCGTGTCCCTCATCTGGCACTGCAGGCTACAGCTGACTGTTGGGGCCTCCTGTCTTCTCCTGGCCTCTCAGTGGCGTGGTCCCATCTGGATGGGAATGAGTCTCTTGTCTGGTGCATGTTAGTCTGACTATTAGGGAGCTGAACCCCTATCGGTGCCCTTCCAGGCAGTCCCCAGCTGCCTGGGCTCCGAGAATGGGGCTCCTGGGCTGTGTTTGCAAGCACCTCGTGTGGGTCCCAGCTCCTGTCCTCACCTGTGCGCTTCTTTGCTTACAGAAGCTTGATGCCCAGGACGCTCAGCAGCCAGATCACAATAGAAAAGACACCCAGCTACTTTGTCACCAAGGAGGCCCCACGGCGGATCTTCAACATGTCCAGAGACACCAAGCTGATCGTGGTGGTGCGGAACCCGGTCACCAGGGCCATCTCGGACTACACGCAGACGCTCTCCAAGAAACCCGACATCCCCACCTTCGAAGGGCTGTCCTTCCAGAACCGCAGCCTGGGGCTGGTGGACACCTCGTGGAACGCCATCCGCATCGGGATGTACGTGGTGCACCTGGACAGCTGGCTCCAGTACTTCCCCCTCTCCCAGATCCACTTTGTCAGTGGGGAAAAGCTGATCACAGACCCGGCTGGGGAGATGGGCAAAGTGCAGGACTTCCTGGGCATCAAGCGGGTGATCACGGACAAGCACTTCTACTTCAACAAGACAAAAGGGTTTCCTTGCCTGAAGAGAACAGAGAGCAGCAGTTTACCGCGCTGTCTGGGCAAGTCCAAAGGGAGAACTCATGTGCAGATAGACCCTGAGGTGATAGAGCAGCTCCGGGACTTTTATAGACCATATAATATTAAATTCTATGAAACCGTTGGGCAGGACTTCAGGTGGGAATAAATGTCGAGGCCCAGAGCGGCGGTGAGGCGAGCATGCCGCAGTCTTCCATGAGGGTGGTAAACTGGGGGCCAACGTGCGAGCCACCCGCTCCGTCAGCCATCTTGTCCCTTCTCACGGGTGCTGGTGAGAGCGGCTTTCCGGACCCTGTGGGAGGCCAGGTCTTTCCAGGCCAAAGGCCAGGGAGGATGTGGAGTTATGTCCCCAGCCCAACATGTGCCAGGCAGAGACTGCTGGACACAGCCAAGCCCTCACCAGCTTCTGTCAGCAGCTGGGGGGCTTGTTTTGCATTTGGTTTTTATACTGTGATCGGGCACTCCCTGAGCAGCCAGAAAAGGGCCCCAGGGGCTGTGTGGAGGCCACAGGCCATCTGATTTTTAATAATGGCTGGTCGATACACACTGCTGCCCATGCGCAAACTGGCTCAAGCGTCTATCTGGCATGTACCTTGTGCATGTTCCGAAAATAACCACCAATTGGAGCATTCCCTGGCTAAAGCTTCCCAGGCTCTGGGTGGGTCAGCCTCTCGCCTCCTCGTCCAGTTCACCACGACTAGGATGAATGTCCCACGCCCGCAGGGGCTGGGGCCTGCATGGGGCTCTATGACGCATGGGAAGCCATGCGTCTCAGGCTGGGGTGGGCCTCTCCATTTTGCCTTTTGTCACCTGAGCGAAGTATGTACCCATGAAGATGGTGATGTGTATGCTTGAAAAAAATGTTTCCAAACACATTGTGATGATACTTTGTCCTGTGAATAAAGCACAGATTTCTGCTGGTACGGGTACTCTAGGGCCACTAGTTTTCTTGTTCAGCATGTGACTCCCTGTGAAATAAAGATGAAGAGAACTGGTCCTTATTAAAGTACTTTTCTTAGGAATGGTCTTTCCACAGCGGGTTTGGCCCTGCACCCAGCACAGGGTCTGTGTTCAAACGCCCTCAGACACTATGCAAAACCACCAAAGCATCAGGCGCTGGCCGGATTCTGCAGTGACGGGGGCCAGAGAAGGAACGAGAAAGCGAGAGAAAACCAGGCCATATGGACCAGTGCTCTCAGAGCACATAGGAGGGGACAGATCCCAACCGTCCCACCCAGCGTGGATTGAGACGTGACACACATGGGATGGGCTGACACAGCCTATGGACACCAGGGTGAGCCGTCCCCAGGTACCCCGGGGTGGCGGGGAGTCAGAGGAAAGTCAGCATTTTCAGGCTTTAAAGGTGACAGGTTTCCATGGCCGGGGGATATTGCTGGAGCTGCCGTTTTCCACACCGATGAGGCACCGATTGATCCCAACTGATAACAGGTATAAAACTCTCCTGTCGTCGGGCCCGGACCCTCTCTGTGCCTGGCCCGCTCTTAGCATGACGGATGGGCTCTGCGGGCGCACCCAGCACATTTATGAGCCTGGTCCCTCGCTCCTGTTTGGGGGTTTTGTGGGGAACTTGGCTGACGCAGAAATCTGCATGTTCAAGGCTCTTGTGTGGCTCTGGCAGAGGAGATTATTGCTGGCCTGGGATGGCCGTATTTCCCAAAAGGGAACCCGGGACATCGCTTGGGGCTATCCCAAGGCCCCCTTACTTTGGCCTTGCCAGTCCGGAGAGTGACCCAAGCGCCAGGCAGAGCTGAGTCTCATGCAAGCAGCCCCATAGGGCGCACGGCAGCACCGGGCAGCCACTCCCAGCCCAGCGCCTCACCCAGGCCTTCCTTGTACTTTGGGGGGCAAGTTGCTCCTTGAGTGGGACAAGCCATGAATAGCCCCAGCAGCTCCTGTTTGCCAGAGGGTTTCCATGTGCTGGGAGGGAAAGGCCTGTCTGAGGGGAGGCTCCCAAACCCCAAAGGCCCCAGCTGAGGCGTGGCCAGAGGTGACTGTTTGTCGGGCCTGGCAAGGCTCATGGTGCTGTGTGGAGGGGCGCCCAGCGCTGGACGAGCAGGGGGCGTTGGGTGGGGACTGAGGCTCAGCAGAAGGGCCAAGGGGGAGCCCAGAGCTGGGAGAGCAGGGAGCCATGGGTCAGGATTGAGGGGCACCAGCAGAGCTGGCTGGGGGCGGGGGGGAGATGGGGGTAGTGCCCAGGCCTGGCATAGCAGGGGGCGGCTAAGGGTCGGGGTCGAGGTGCATTGGCAGAGCTGTGGGGGTTGCGTAGCACACACCTGCCTCACACTTAGCCCCACCCAGCTCCACTCAGCACCCCCGTTCCTGGTTTCCTACGGCACACAGCTGAACATGACGCGCCTCCAGAGCCTGGCGCGGGAATAGCTCAGACATGGGCAATCGGGGAGGGGCACCGGCAAAGGGAAATTATTCGCTTTGCCTGGCCTAGGACAAACAGAGCCAGCGCTGGGTCAAGGCAGGTCTCTCTGTGCCCCATCCTCAGGCCAAGCCCAATGCAGGACTAGGGGTGACAAGGCCTTTGCCACAGCCGGAGCCCTGCTCCTACCCGTGGGGCGTCCAGGGTCGGCCCAAAAGCGACTAAATGCGTCGTTGAAGAACGTGCCCAAGGCACGGGTCCCATTGGTAACTCCTTCTCCTTAGGCCAGGTACTAGCTAGTGACTAGGGCATCACACGCAATAGTAAGTTATGGCCGCACTTAATGGGATGTTTTATAAGACCCCACAGTTATAACTGTGTCACGTGCCATGACTCTTGCTGGATGGTGTCTCCAAACGATTCACACCGCATAGTTCATTTTTTCATATTAATTCTTTCATTCAACTCCCCTCCCTGCCTTCTCCCCGTGGCCCATTTGGGCTGGTTCTGGGCTGCGCCGGGCCCCTTGGTCTCCTTGAAAAGAGAAGCAGAGTCAAATCTCCCACATGCTGCTGTGTGTAACTATCCATGGGGAGGTGGGGGGGGGGAACAGAGGAAAGTTACAGCCCCGCTCTGGGCAGTTGTTAGAATCAGGGTTGGAAGGGACCTCAGGAGGTATCTAGTCCAACCCCCTGCTCAAAGAAGGACCAATCCCCAACTAAATCATCCCAGCCAGGGCTTTGTCAAGCCGGGCCTTAAAAACCTCAAAGGAAGGAGATTCCACCACCTCCCTGGGTATTGTTGCATTAGTGCATTCAAACAACCCTGCACTGATCCAGCCTGGCGGGAGCACGTGCAGCCGGTGACGGAGCGTCCTCGTGCCTCGGAGTTGCCTTCCTCAGGAGACCCTGCAGCACAGACACTGATGTCTGTGTTTTCCAAATTAATTTGTCAGCTAGAGCCTGGACCAGATGGTTTGTTTTCCCCCGATCGTTTAACATGGCCCGAGGGACTCCACAGAAACTCCCTCTGCAGTGAGCACTGTCTGGCCGACTCCCCCCGCCTCCTGCCCTGCTGGGTCAGAAGGATGCAGAACCCACAGAGGAGGCTCACGATGCCTCCCCTCTGGCGAGACAAGGGCCAATGTGGCAAAGCACCCAACGCTGCCCCGGTGGCGGGGGCCCTCCCACAGACGCAGTCCATTTTGATCAATTTCACAGTCATAGGATTTTTTAAATCTTAAATTTCATGTTATCAGATCTCGGCGTCGGAACCCTGGGGGTCCCGACCCAAACGGGTGGGGGGTTGCAAGGCTATTGTAAGGAGGGCCCGGTTCTGCCACCCTGACTTCTGCGCTGCTCCTGGCGGTGGCTCTGCTCAGAGCTGGGCTCCCGGCCAGCACCCGCTGCTCTCCAGCCGCCCAGCTCTGGCAGCACAGCAGTAAGGGTGGCAGAACCGCGACCCCCAACAAGAGGCAGATGCCATGGGGGAGACCCGATGTCACAGTCCGTGACGCGTTTTCCACGGCCGTGAATTTGGTAGGGCTGTGCCTGTGCCAGGGCCTAGAGCAGGGCAGGGATAAAAAGCACCCACATGGGGTGTAGAAACCTGCCCCACAAGAGTGAACAAACCAGCCAATGCCCCAGACACCCTCTGTTTTACCCAGGAAGAGTCAGTGCTGGGCATAGGCCCCTCCTAGACAACCCTTTCCTTAATGCGGCCCCTACCGGAAAGATGCCCCTTCTCCTCCCCCATGGGCAAAGGGACACTAGGAAGCTGCGCAACCTGTGACTTATAACGTGACAGGTCAGGACAGGAGCTCCCACCTGCACCCTGGGTCGCTGCTTCCAGCCCGGCAGCAGGTCAGTCGTCACTGCCCCGTGGCTCCGATGCTCTCCTGCTTGGTGGCCTTGGCCCGGGGTCCAGACCCCAACTGGTAGTAAATTGGCATGCTGGCCACCTCTGTATTTTAAACCTTAAAAACATAAGAACGGCCAGACCAGGTCAGCCAAGGGTCCATCCAGCCCAGTGTCCTGTCTTCGTGGCCGGTGCCAGGTGCTTCAGAGGGAATGAACAGAGCAGGGAATCATCATCAAGTGATCCCTCCCCTGTTGTTCACTCTCAGCTTCTGGCAGTTGGAGGTTTAGGGACACCCAGAGCCTGGGGTCACGTCCCTGACCCCCCTGGCTAAAAGCCATCGAGGGCCCTGTCCTCCATGAATGGATCTAGCTCTTTTTTGAACTCAGTTATACTTTTGGCCTTCACAACATCCCTGGCAAGGAGTTCCACCGGCTGACCGTTGTGACGCACCCATCGCCCCGGGCTCTAGGTGCCAAGGCTGGCAGCCTCTCAGCTCAGGCCACCAATCAAATGGGCCACGGAGCCCCAACCATGGACAAGGCAGGGGCAGCAAACGGGGGAAGCTAGTGCAGCCGCTGCCCAGGCTGCGTCGGAGAGGAGGCCGCTCTCCAGGGCCGTCACTCAGCAGCACTTCCACCCGCTCTAAATCCAGTGACAGAGCGTGCTCCACATTGTTCTGTGCTTCCGGGCGGCTCGCGTGAGTTCCCAGAGACCCAGGCACCCCTGCACCACAGCCAGGGCAGGTGTAACCCACACACCTCCTGCGTGTGGTGGTCTGTCCCCCCTGGCGGTACCGAGACCACCTAGAGATTAATGAGTCTGCTACAGCCTTAGCTAAGAGCCACATGGCTCATGCACTTAGCTCCAGAGGTCCCAGGTTCGATCCTGCCCGCCGACGCCCGGGGGCTGTGGGTGTTACACAGAGAGTGGGGGGAGGTGGGGGGGGCCACAGGCACTCTACGTAGAGAGCAGCCCAAAAGCTCAGGGGGGAGGAGAAAGAGCCACATTGCTGCCTCATCCCTCTGTGGGGAAGTGGGGTTAGACCCCTCCAGATACAGCGCTCGCCCCCGAGCCAAGCCCTGCCCTGCATGCCCCGGGAACTGGAGATGCACAGAGGGGCTCAGAAAGCTATGGCCAGAGAAAGAGCAACTTTCCACGAGCCTGCAGACCCCTGCGCACAAACAACACGAGCTGGCCCCTGTCGGGCAGGGAAATACCTCAATCCCCCTTGGCAAGGCCCCACCAGCCACGGGTCACCTGCTCCGCGGTGGGCGCCGTGACCAGCTGGGCATTTCAAAAAGCAACGAGGGGTAAGTGAACTAAGCAGCTGCTGGAGCCCTCGAGAGAGCCAGACCCAGGACAGCTGGGCTGGGGCTGAGGGAAGGGGCTCGTGATCGTGGGGTTGCTTCTTTCAGTTCTCCGGGGTGTAACACGCCTTGTCTCCGTGCTGCTAGCTGAGTGCTGAGCAGTCCCGCTCCCCGCCGGGCCCCCTGGAAATGAACTGCTGTATTGTTAACTGTCTAGGACAAACGCCGACCTTAACTCCTCGCCCACGCCCTGCCAGCCACAGCAGGGCAAAGGGGCCCAGTCACACCTGGGGCCCCTCCCATCACACAGAGGCTCATTGATTTGGCCTCTTTGACAACAAGCACATTACACCACTACCTGGGGTGACTGCAGCAGGGTTTCCAGCAGCCCAGCTTGCAAATGGAAATAACCTAACCTCTCCTCTCCTCTCCAGCTAGTCACCTGCCTGTATGAGTCGGTCACGCCCAGGGAATCCCCCAACCTCCTTTATGGGGCACTCAGCAATAGAGGAGAGGGCTGAGCACAGGAGGGGGGCCAGGAGCTCCTCGGTTTTAACCCCACCTCTGCCACCACCCTTGGGGTGGCCTTGACCAAGCCCGTGCCTTGCTTTCCCCACCTGCAAAACTGGGATTCAGAACAAATTCCAGCCCATGGGGGTGGTGTATCCTCGTCCATTCTGTTCAGGTCATTAGACCACACCCGTCACCAGGGTATCTGGGCTCCTGGTCAAAGTCTGGAGTATGTTTTGGCAATAGAAACCCCATCTCTAAGCGCTGGGCAGTATGACCACTGGCTTCAGTCTTCTCCGCCCAGCTGTCAGGGATTGTGCATGTGTTCCCTGGGTACCGGCCGCAGGTCAGGAAAGCGAGGCTGGAGCTGGCCCAGCCTGGCTTTGGAGCGAAGCGTTGCTGGTGGTGGGTTTGGAGCCGCCTAGACTGCCCTGGTGATGTGGCTGTAGGGCAGGCTGTAGGCACGCACCACAAAGGGAGAGGGGGTTGTGTAATTACACACTCCTGTCCCAAGCCCCTCCTGCAGCAATCCATCTCACTAGCCTGTGCCCAGCTGCTGGAACGAGTGGCCCCTTCACTGACTATCAAGGTGGACGCCCGCCGGCATGGTGGTGAAGTGTTATTTGCCTCGTGGAGTGCTGGCCTGTGTGAGTCATCTATTGATTTCCCTAGTAAATCTCAGCTATTTCTGTCAAAGGTTACAATTTACCACTCGCATCTAAATCACAATGGAGTGGCTGCTGCTTCCAGCCTCCTCCGTGTGATTGTAAAAATAGTTTAAAGTACCATTTTGCAAACCATTGAGCCCTCTCCCCTGGGGGACCGGGGGAGTCACAGGAGGCCAGGAAATGCCCAACTGAACTGGTCTCCTGGTGCCAAAGGAATCGCAGCGTCAGCGTGTAAAAACCTCGGCTCCCCAGCCCCTCCCAAAGTGCCTAACCAGGTAGGAGCAAGATGCTCCCACCCCTGTTAAACTGCCGTTTGTAAGGCCAGAACCGAGCAGGGCACAAGAGGCTGAGGAGAAAGCTGCCGTCCCATGCCCAGCTCAGGCTGCTTATTCCTGCTTGCAAGTGGTACTTGTCCAGTTGCCTGCAGCCCCCTCCCCAGAACTGCCAGTCAGATGGGAGTCAGAGGGCAGCTGGTGGATGAGCGGGGCAGGCTAGAAAACAGGACTGGAGCCCCAATGGGTCCATCTGCAGCTAGGTCCGTAAATAGCAACAACAGACAATCCGTGAGAACGAGCTTACGCTGCCCTAGGCCACTTCACCCCCAAAGGATTCAGAAGCACCTCGTAATCTTAGACTAGACAAACAAGGCGAAGTTACCCACCACTGCAGTGCTTCCACCCCGACATTCAACGCAGCAGCCGTGGATCAGCTCACGGCAACAGAATCCTGTTGCCCCTCCTCTGCCAAGGGGGAGCAGGCAACTGGGGCCTGGAAGATTTTCTCCGGCACTAGGAAGCCGCCCGCGAGGTAGAGCCTGAGCACTTTCTACTTGTCACTTGCTTTAAGTACCTACACACCAGTCCAGAGCCCACAGCACACAGGGCAGTCCCTTCCTCCAGGCGCCTCAGCCCAGCTCCTGGAGAGCAGCTCTGCCCCCAGAACCGACTGTAAACTCTGCTGCCCACACAGCTCCCCTCCTCCAAAGCCACCCTCGCGCAACGAGAGCTAGCAGCCCCGTGCCCCCGAAGGAGCAAACCTTGCTCTCGTGCGGCGAAAACAACTTGGCAGACTGTGCCAGCACCATGCGGTGATGCCAGCAGTCGTAACAGTCCAGCCCTCTATCATAGAATCATAGAATATCAGGGTTGGAAGGGACCTCAGGAGGTCATCTAGTCCAACCCCCTGCTCAAAGCAGGACCAATCCCCAATTAAATCATCCCAGCCAGGGCTTTGTCAAACCTGACCTTAAAAACTTCTAAGGAAGGAGATTCTACCACCTCCCTAGGTAACGCATTCCAGTGTTTCACCACCCTCCTAGTGAAAAAGTTTTTCCTAATATCCAACCTAAACCTCCCCCACTGCAACTTGAGACCATTACTCCTTGTCCTGTCCTCTTCTACCACTGAGAATAGTCTAGAACCATCCTCTCTGGAACCACCTCTCAGGTAGTTGAAAGCAGCTATCAAATCCCCCCTCATTCTTCTCTTCTGCAGACTAAACAATCCCAGTTCCCTCAGCCTCTCCTCATAAGTCATGTGTTCCAGACCCCTAATCATTTTTGTTGCCCTTCGCTGGACTCTCTCCAATTTATCCACATCCTTCTTGTAGTGTGGGGCCCAAAACTGGACACAGTACTCCAGATGAGGCCTCACCAGTGTCGAATAGAGGGGAACGATCACGTCCCTCGATCTGCTCGCTATGTCCCTACTTATACATCCCAAAATGCCATTGGCCTTCTTGGCAACAAGGGCACACTGCTGACTCATATCCAGCTTCTCGTCCATTGTCACCCCTAGGTCCTTTTCCGCAGAACTGCTGCCCAGCCATTCGGTCCCTAGTCTGTAGCTGTGCATTGGGTTCTTCTGTCCTAAGTGCAGGACCCTGCATTTATCCTTATTGAACCTCATCAGGTTTCTTTTGGCCCAATCCTCCAATTTGTCTAGGTCCCTCTGTATCCTATCTCTGCCCTCCAACGTATCTACCACTCCTCCCAGTTTAGTATCATCCGCAAATTTGCTAAGAGTGCAATCCACACCATCCTCCAGATCATTTATGAAGATATTGAACAAAACCGGCCCCAGAACCGACCCCTGGGGCACTCCACTTGACACCGGCTGCCAACTAGACATGGAGCCATTGATCACTACCCGTTGAGCCCGACAATCTAGCCAACTTTCTACCCACCTTATAGTACATTCATCCAGCCCATACTTCTTTAACTTGCTGACAAGAATACTGTGGGAGACAGTGTCAAAAGCTTTGCTAAAGTCAAGAAACAATACATCCACTGCTTTCCCTTCATCCACAGAATCAGTAATCTCATCATAGAGGGACATGCCAAGGAGCTCTTGCCGTGAAGCCGTGGAAACATTTTGAGGGCACCTTCAGCCGGGTTTCAGAGCTTTCCCTCCCTGCCTCCCCTTTGCAGACCAGGGCTAGAACCCTAATGCGCTGCAGCATCGACTCACCAGGCCGCGCCAGTCAGGGTGTAGGTGTCAGGGCTGGCCGGGCCGGACCCAGCCGATACATCACACAGAGGGGCACGGATCCAGTCTGTAACACAGCCGATGGCTACATTGTAAGGCGGCCCAGACACCACGCCCAAGGGGAGGCCAAGAGCACTTCACGCTGCTCCTGGGCCCACGGCTGGATGAAGTGCCCGTGGCAGTGCCAGGGTTGGAAGGAAGGCAGGAGCCACGTGCTTGTTGGCATGTTACAGCCCAGGCTGCTTTGTCCACTCCCAGCGATTCCCTGCCTTCTGTGGGAACTCACTGAAAACGCCCCCAGGGAACAGGACCCAACTGCCCGCGGGGCCCGTGTTGAGGCTGAGGGACGCGCTGCAATATCAGACGGTTACTTTACGTTTGGCCTTACAAAGGGAGGGAGCAGACGTGTGCTTCTGTCAAGTGTTAGATTTCTAGAGGGTCAGCAAATGAGGGCTCAAGAAGAGCCCCTCACAACCAGAGGGGAATCACAGTAGAGACCAGCTCAGCACTGCTCCAGCCAGCCGGGCCAAGGAGAGCCCCTGCCTGGCTCATGTGATGCAGCCTTTGCCCACGTGCCCAGAGGGGTAGTTCAGAAAAGGCACAATGTGAGCACAGCAGGCCCTACCCCCGGTTAGGTTCATAGCAGGATGCAGCTGGCACTTGGCAGACACAGTCATTCCCAGCCATTCTTGCCCAGAACAAGAGACTGCCCGGCCCAGCCAACTTCTACCGGCCCACAGTTCTGCCTGACACACCTATGAGCATTGCAAGTCGAGGGACACAGCCCCCAGGTTGCCTTGCGGCGCAGGGAGCAGGACCCGCCGTTCAGTCAACAAGCAGCATGGAACAGAATTTACTGTCCCCGGGAAGGCGTCTTGTAGGATAGACTCACGCAATGCACAGGCCAGGTGCTCCCTGCTATGAACCTCAGCGGGGGAGGCATGCTTCCTTTTTTTCTAATTTGGGGGGAGGGGATTAAGGCAAAACACCTAGGAATTTCCATCAAAAACCTTTATTTAAAAAAATGAAGACTGCAAAGATTCAAAAGACAAGGAAATGCCCAAGTTAATTGTGCCTCTTTCCCTTAGCTGTCTTAGGACACCAGCTCTAGTACATGGCCATGTACTGCTTCTCAGAGAACGCGTCCAGTAATACTTATTAGATCATACCATGCAGGGTCGTCCACCTCCGGGTGAGACCTGTCTTGTAAGGCACACAGGGAACGGAGCCGGGTGCAACATGAGCCCCACCAAACCCCACTGAAGTCAGTGGAAAGACTCCCCTTGACCTCCGTGGCTTTTGATCATGGCCACACTGGCATCATGCATACGAGTGACTTTCACAGCTGGTTTGGCAGACACACTGTGGTGCGTGGTGCTACACGAAGCATGTGCAAGGAGAGGGCGTGAGACACAACAGAGGATCCTGGGAGTGAAGCGCTATTGTGATGCACACAAACTAGTCCTGCGGCTTTAAATCAAGCATTTCCCGACCTGAGTACTCAGCCAGGCAGCTTGAACATCTTGTTCATGTCAGTTTTGTTGTAGATGGAATTATTGTTTGCATAGTGACAACTGGGTCGTGCTCTCCTCTGAATATATGACCCTTTGTAACGGATCCTTCAGACTGAACAACATAAAATATTCTTACTGGTGTTTTTTCTTGTTCCAAATGCAAAAGGCCTTAGAAGGAAACTGCTCCTTCTCCAGATGGAGAGAGATGGTTGGATCCAATTAGTTTAGCCCTAATACAGACGGCTGAGGGATATCACAGAACAGAATGGCAATTTCTTCTCGGCTGTAATTTCACCCCAATGATGAAATGGCTCCTGCGGAGGTACCGTGTGAGTTTTAAAGTACCACGTCAAGCTAAAGATGGAAGACTAGGTTTTTTGTGCTCCAATCCCTTTAGGCTTTGTTGAAGCATTAAATTATACTGTTGTTCCTTTTTTACCTTCAAATTAGCCATTGATTTATACATTGGACCTCAGTTATTCTCACAGGAATTCAAATGAGAGCTGTCTTGGGGTTTATACAGGTGAGTCTGATTCTGACACACACTTTGTAATCAGGAGTAACGCCACATCAGTCAATGGATATGTCACATTCTGTCATCGGAATTTGCTGATTTGTCAAAATCAAAACCTATTTCAGAGACAGTTCGATTTCTACGAAGTTCTGACAGAAACTTGCGGGCAGCTCACCCACCCAGCTCCTCTGCAGCCCACCTGTTGGACTGCCTCGGCATCAAGGACGCCCCCCCCCCCCAAGTTTCCAAGGTTTTTGGGTCTGGGGCAGCCCAGCAGGCAGACTGCCCTGAAACCGGGGCTCCATTCCCTTTGGCATGACATTTTGGGTTTTGTTCTAAATTGGAGTGAAATCAGATGTCAAAATATCAAAATCTTCCATGAAATGGAATTACCTTTCTCTGCCCAGCTCAATCAATAGAGTGTTATCTGGGTGTGGCTCAGAATCAGGCCTAATGCGTCGCTGCCATATTATGAGCAACCGTAACTGCATGAGGACGAAACTCCCTTGTGATGACGTGACAGAGCAGGGGCTGACCTAACACGGGATGAGCTGGGCAAGTCTCTTGCTAGGCTACATGTGTAGTCAGACTTACTGGCCAGGATCTTGAAACACCTCACACATTGCAAACATTCAGTTTGAATACGTAGCCAACGATTTGGAAACTTCCCTGAACTTTTCCAACCCCCTGGGGTCACAGGACCGCCCCAGGCCAGAAAGGGAGCAGCAGAATGCAGAGGGGTGACAGGCTATGAGCCAAAGCCACGTGGGGGGATCACGCTGCAAACCTGTACTTATTTCTTCTCTCTGACATGGATCAAGCAGTGTTGCTACTGGACACTCTGCTCTGCCCAGTGCTACTGCCATGCCAAGAGTTTAACCTCCAGGCCTTGCTGCCTCCTTTGCTCAAATAAAGAGCTTAGCGTGGACCTGGGCAGACCTGTTTGCGTGTTTGCTTTTTGGCTCTCTCCTGTTTGATGCCTGTGATGTCCTGGTCCGGGGGCAGATCCCCAGCGGGATCGGGCACAGTGCAGACATGCAGGGCTTTGTGGGGCTGCATGCCATATGACAGAGAATACCTGATAGACACAGAGAAGTCTGTCATAAATTATTGACCATGGGCCTGCAGTGCAAGGATGGATCGGAAGCAAAGGTTTAATGTTGCACCTTCAGGGACACCTGCGATGGTTGGAGAAGGGCAATCAAAGCTGCAGTGAGTGAAGGTCAGCCCAGCATCTGCTTGGGCTATTTTGTGTCTCAACACATCCTCACACAGCACTTTCTGCGAGCCCAGAAAGCCCTCAAGCCTATAATGTGCGTAGCACCAATGAGCTAGACCCTCCTGTGCCCGCCATTGTTCAGCAGCTTGTTAATCAGCTGCAGTCCAAGCAGGATTGTTCCAGCCTCAGTAAAGTGCCTTCTCTGGCCATAGATCTTCCAGGCCAGGCATGTAAATGTTTCCAGAGCTGTGGTTATTACACAGTACGTCACTGCCTGGTAAATGGACGAGTCTGCAAAGCCCAGAATGCACACAGCTAGTCCTCGTTACTCCGGGCACGGCAGAGGGAGCTTGTGACGCATTGTTATGAGATGTGCTTCACCCTTCCGTTCCTGCTGTTTGTTTAGTGAGGCTTGGACTCACTTTAGTATCAAACTGCCCCCTTGGTCTATCAGCAGAGGCTCTCCGGCCCTGTGTGCTCCTCCCTCGCTGGAGCCAGGGACCTCCCACACCCAGTCACTGCAGTCTCCCCTGACACTAGGGGCACACTGGGCAGCTGGTAGCTTGGGACCCCCCCATCCCTGTGACAGAGGCCATGGAAATGGAACGCACGCTGGATTTCCCACCTGCTGCAGACAGGAATTAAAGCACTGCAGGTTGTGTGCGTGCGTGGAACCTCCTGACACGTTGCTCATTGTAGACTGCTGGCCCGATCCCCAGGTGACGCAGATCAGCACAGCACCATTGACTTCAGTGAGTTCTACACCCCAAGCCTTCCAAACGCACTGACCCCAAAGGAGCTGCCCCCGTTTACACCACTTGAGCATCTGAGCCTGGATGTGTAGAAGGTGCCTGGAATATCCCTTCACTATGGCTGGAAGTTTTCAGCTACAAGACCTGATTCCTGCTTGCCAAAATGGGCTTCCCCAGAAGTGTCTTTCTTCTATGCATGGTCCAAGTGCAGCAGAGGCTTGGGGTCCTGCACACCAGTTACACTGCACTCACCACTCTGGTCGCTGAGCCATCTGGAAAGCACTCTGTAAATGCTGAGTAATATTATCGTATTATATAGTTTTCTATGTGCAAAGCCATGTACAGACCTGAACTCATTGATCCTCACAACCCCCTAGTGAGGCAGGGGAGTGAAAATTATTAAACCTCCCTCCCCCATTTTACAGAAGCAGAAGTCAAGACAGAAAGGTGAAGTGATTCACCCAAGTCAGCCAGAATCCCCAGCCTGTGCTCATTCCTCCAAACCACATCACCTCCGGAAGCCAGCTGGGTGTCTCCCCTAAAACACTGGTGATTTGCATAGCTATGGGTTTTGTATTAGTTCTATTGCTTAATTAGCAAAACCAATTAACATTCTGTAGTCTGGCAGGGTTCTGCCTTGTGACCAGAGCCAGAAATATTAGCGTTATTATGAGGACCCCAGTGTGCACAAGACAGACAGTTACACTTTGGAAAGGCAGTCTGTTCTTGTAATATTTTTATAAGCACCGTTAGCAAAAATACAAACTCTCCAACCCAGCAAAGTAGATTGAGATAGTACAGCACAGTCAAAACATCCCTCGCCTGAGCATCCACGTACTCACATCCTCCCTGGGGAAAAACCCAGTGTAGTCACCACCCCAGTGCTCCTCACCACCATCAGCACCACCAGTGGTCACGCTGGCACCTCCCACGGCACGTAGCCTATTCAGCAGGGGTTTCAGCCCCTTGCCCTTATCTGTATTTCCTCACCTTGCGAATGCTGGGGTACCCTTCTCCCCTAGGTTACTAGGCCTTTCGCCTCACACTTATCGCATATAGGTCAATTAGTCACCATGGCATTCTTGTGGTCAAAAGTCTGCTGATGTTTCTAACTTAAAATATCTAAAGTGGATATCAGCTGGCATCCTCTGCCTACCTGCCAGCAGTAGAGTCCGGTTGTGTATTACAGCTTCCTATCCTGTAGGGTCATTTCTGGGTTGGGTCTTACGTCAAAACTTTAGGCCTTGGGCCTGAGCTTGGCTGAGCTATTCTCTTTACAGGCTTGAGACCTATTGGCTTTTGCATTAGCGCCTTACTCCACACCTGTATCTTACCTACCTCTCCCCACAGGCTGCACTGTACAGAGCCCAGAAGTAGCAGGCTGGTACTGAGACTTCAGACACACGCCTCAAGGGCAAGCAGCCATTTCCCCCTCCCACGCGAGCCCTTCCCCGGAGGGCACAAGGCCAGGGGCGTCTACTGAGAGGGGGAGCTCGCCGGGGACACAGAGATCCTGCTGGGCTCCGTTTTACACTCCAAAGAATGAGGCAGTTAATGATCTGGGACATGCTGAACATCAGCTCTTACTGTGAAAGGTGAATTAACCATGGCTCAGCTCCCTTCACATCTCGGGTTAGACCAGTCAGTCACTGGGGCACTCATATGGCACTCATTACATGCCAACCAAGGGCTTGTTATTGATCCCTACAGATCCCTGAGCAATTGTCAAGCTTCTCTGGTGCTTTCTGGTAGGAATCCGGGCCACAGCCGTCAAGGTGACAGACACCAAATGGAAATCAATGGGTGTTACACCTTTGAGGAGCTGGGCCCCCTGGTGACGAGCGTAGTTTTAAACTGATTAGATTAGCTAGACGAATCTCTTCCCAGCAGCTAAACCCCTGTTAGAAGCTAGCACTCGAGAGAGATCTTGTTTCGTTTTGATGGCTGCTTCAGAAGCTGAATGAGACTTAAAAGGAATCGGGAGGCATTTAAATCACCACCGTCCATTCTTGACTCACTGATCTGGTAACACAGTTTCCACCCACCCCCCCACTCCGAATCAAGAGGCTGCTCCCTTTTGCTAGACGTGCCAATAACATCTTTCCAAAGCTATAAAGCCCCCGAGGCCACTGGCCCCTGCCATTCCCCGGGCATTTCCCCCAGATCATGCGCTGCAAGGCCCTCGGTAGAGCCATATTGGTTTGGGCTCAACACTGAGGTGCTCAGAGGATCCTGGGTTAGTCAGGAATGGGACAACTCGTCCTACACCAGCGAGAGCAACTCCTGAACCCAACAACCACAACCTCTAGTGAATGAATGGGACTGTCCGCATGGCCCATAGAAGCTGCCATTAGATCTATGTCTTTCCCACATGTTTGATGTTAAAAAGGACACAAACATCTGCTTATTACATAGTCACATTACCCGTGGGTGAGGTCACTGGTGACACAGACAAGCTCAGTCATTCAAACCAGGAGTGGTTGTTTCTTTGTCCCCAGTGTCGGCATGGTAACAATAGATTCTCAGTGCGAGGGGGATACGGAGGGGGTACCAACCAGAGCCCTTTTCACTGGTGGGGCAGGGGGAGACGCGCACAATCACAGTGTTCTTACACGAGCAGGGGACAATGGCAGGGTTCTGGTGAGTTCTCACTACCCCCCCCAAGCCACGTGTTCTGAACCCTCAACTCTGAATATGCTCCCCCCCCACCTCCTCAGACACCACTAAATTATCCCTGTTCTTCCAGATTGCCTGGCAGCTCTGGAGCTGTTTGGAAGGTAAAAACAGCCACTGTGACCAATATCTTCAAAAGTGGCAGCTACTGTTGGGAGATACCGTCAATACAGCCGATTCTCAGAGGTACTGAGCACCACAAATCCCGGTACAGTACCTGGGAGCTGCAGTGCCGAGCACCTCTGAGAATCGGCCCCTGTGTCTCAGACGGAATCACTCACACACTGAGCCACCAAACAAGAGTGGCCACTTTAGAATATGTTGGCCTCTCTACATAGCTATAACGGGGTTCAAAAAAGAACTAGATAAGTTCATAGAGGGATAGGTCCAACAATGGCTACTAGCCAGGATGGTCAGGGACACAACGCTGTGCTCTGGATTTCCTTAGCCTCTGTTTGCCAGAAGCAGGGAATGGGCGACAGGGGGATGGATCACACAGTGACTCCCTGTTCTGTTCATTCCCTCTGGGGCACCTGGCACTGGCCACTGTCGGAAGACAGGATACCGGGCTAGATGGACCTTTGCATGTTCCAATGCAATGCTTTGGTGAGCACTACGGAGAAATAATAATGGTGCCCTGGGCAGTAGCACTAATACATGGCTCTGGTGTGGCCACATCTGGAATTCTGTGCTCAGCTCCAAGGATCTCATTCCCAGAAACATCTTAAACTGGAGAGCTCGCAGAAGAGCAATAAAATGGACCATGGAGGCAGAGGGATTGACTTGGGTGGAAGTTTAAAAGAGTTAACCCTATATAGCTTGGCTACCCAGCAACTCAGGAGGACATGGGGATAACGGGGGGTGAACACCAAGGACTTATTTAGCATCATGTACACGGGGTAGAACTAGGAATCCTGTGATGAAGTTAAGGAAGGGGACGTTTAGGAAAGGGGGTGAGAGTGCGGTGTGCTAGGCTGGGGCAGTTTCCCATGGGAAGCAGTAGAAACCCCGTTATTTGGCAGATGTAAAAGTGGACTGGATGAAATGCTAGTAAATGTGCAGTAGGGACCAATCCAGGTTCTGAGGGGGGTGGGCTAGTTGAGCTAATAGGGCTTTTGTCCATGGTTATTTGCATTCTCTCAGACAAGACTCAGTCCAGCCCCTAAGTGAGAGCTGGGCTTCCCTTTTTCAAAGCCAATTATCTTTGATTGTTCAATATTTCCTCTGGTAGGACACTGTGGCCCTGAACAGCTTCCCCGCTGTTTAACTACTGAGATAGTTTGGGGGAAATATTTTCTCTGAGTGTGGATTTTATAAGCTAGCATATAAATTGTAATGGCCAGTGTACAATTCTGATAATTGAGGCCATCTATTTACTTGGTAAGGGAGACAGTGCGCTTTGCTCCAATATACTGTGAAGACTTGATGAAAATGTCCAAAGATGGTGACAAGGCAGACCTTTCGGTGACGTGATTAATGTGCATGCCAAGTCCAAAATGCTAACACCCGATTGCACAGTGATGGGGGACGAGATTTCAGTAATAGGATGTCAGAACTAAAGTTCAGCCTGTAGTGAAATAGCACTGCCCTTGTAACTGTAATATAGACTAGCCAGCTACCTCCCTCCGGGGCTGCTCGGTGCACACATGGGTATGAACACATGCTCCGCTGGCATTTGACAAAGCTGCCTTGCGCTGGCCATGAGTTTATTAAACCTCAGCAAACCACATGCACAGTGTGTGTAAAGGCTCTGACCAGAAAGTGGGGATGTCTGAGGCAAAGACTCAAACACCATCCCTAGCCTGGCTCGTTCTGCTATGGGTTTGCAGACAGCTAGACGTCGTAGCCAGGCACTGGTGGGAGGAGGGGAAAAAGTTTAAGCCCCATTGCTAATTCGCCTGCAGTGTTAGATCAGTCCCTTAACGTGATTAACATTTCCTCCAGTTCATTATGACCTGTAGTTATAGGTGCTAAACAGAGGAGGAAAATATCCATTTAAAAACCAAGCAGTTCAAGCTGTAAGAAAGACTTTGCAGCAACTGCTGAGCTGGTGGCTGGTACCCCGGATCCATGGACTGTGACTCCAGCACCCAAGACTCTCCATGGGTCATTTCTGCAAGAGAGACCGACCTTCAGAGTGCTACCTATGGGCATGAGGCCACCCAGGCTCTAACAGAGGGACAAGGGGCATGCTGAGCTGTAGCAAAATGTTTGAGATCAAGCCCGATGCCTCACAGAGCTCACCTGGCTTCAGGGGTCATCACAGATCTGGGACTGGGACCATTTTTATCCCAAGGTTTTCTCAGTAGGTCTCCAACTGGAACCTGTCCCAGTCTCAGACAAACCTGGCTTGATGTGTGAGTTGGCATTATAAAAATCCCTGAGCTCACATGGTTCCAGCCCAAGCCAGCTGGAGCCCTGAAGTCTGGGCTGAGCTTCCCTTAGATTCGCTCTCACCTGAAGCTCCAGACCCCCATACAGACTGGGAAGAGAGAAATGTTTTGTAGGAACCAGAGAGATGCTGGTATCTGCCTGGCATGTATTGCCCACATGCTCAGGGCCTAACTGATCTGATCATATTTGGGTCAGGAAGGAATTTTCCCCCAGGTCAGATGGGCAGAGACCCTGGGGTTTTTCTACCTTCCTGCAGCCTGGGGTCTGGGTCATGTACAGGTTTAAACTGATGTAAATGGCGGATTCTCTGTAACTTGAAGTCTTTAACCCATGATTTGAGGACGTCAGTAACTCAGCCGGACGTTAGGGGTCTATTACAGGGTGGGTAGGTGGGGTTCTGTGGCCTGCAATGTGCAGGAGGGCAGACTAGATGATCACAACCGTCCCTTCTGGCCTTAAAGTCTATGAGTCTACATGCTAAAGTTGCCTGGTGGGTCCTTGACAGCCAGGGCTGTACCTGAAGGTACCATCTGTGCCAGGACTGAAGGAACTGGGTATGTTTAGTTTGGAAAAGAGGAGATTAAGGGGGAATATGAGAGCGGTCTTCAGATACTTGAAAGGCTGCCACAAAAAGGATGGAGAAAAGTTGTTCTCTCTGGCCCCAGAGGGCAGGACAAGAGGCAGTGGGTTCAAACTACAGCACAGCCGAGTTAGATTAAATCTCAGGAAAAACTCCCAAGCCGTAAGAACAGTCGGACATATCATTGGTGTTCCTTTTCAACATGCAGATGACAAGGTGGGGTGCTCTTCGCTCTAATTGTCAATTAGATGGGAAACAGACATCCTGTGCAAAACCACCTGCTTCTATTGTCAAGGTCCCATTGTTGCTGTCTGCAGGAAGGGCAGAAAATGACCAAGAACGGTTTTATTTACCACGTTTTAACTGCAGCAAAGGCCAAGGAAATGCTCACATTTGGCTGGATCAGGGAAAGGAGGGCTGGGTTGGAACCCTCTGCAATTTTGTCTCCATTATTCATAGAATCATAGAAATGCAGGGCTGGAAGGGACCTCGAGAAGGCCTCAAGCCCAGCCCCCTGCGCGGTGGCAGGACCAAGTAAACCGAGACCGTCCCTGACAGATGTTTGTCAACTTGTTATTAAAAACTTCCAATGATGAGGACTCCACAACCACCGTTGGAAGCCTGTTCCAGAGCTTAGCTACCCTTAGAGGTAGAAAGTTTTTCCTAATATCTCACCTAACTCTCCCTTCCTGCAGATTAAGCCCATTGCTTCTTGTCCTGCCTTCAGTGGATGGGAGAACAATTGATCACTCTCCTCTTCATAACAGCCCCTATGATATTGGAAGGCTGGTATCAGGTCACCCCTCAAACTTCTTTTCTCAAGACTAAACATGCCTGGTTGTTTTAACCTTTCCTCATAGGTCAGGCTTTCTAAACCTTTGGTCATTTTTGTTGCTCTCCTCTGGACTCTTTGTAATTTGTCCACATCCTTCCTAAATCGTGGTGCCGAGAAGTGGACCCGATCCTCCTGCTGGGGCCTCCCCAGAGCAGAGCAGAGCGGGACAAATTACCTCCTGTGTCTTACATACAACACTCCTGTTCATACTCCCAGGAATATTAGCCTTTGTTACAGCTGCAGCACATTGAGAACTCATTCAGTTTGTGATCCACTAACACCCCCAGGTCCTGTTCAGCAGCACTATGGCCTGGCCTAGCCTGGCATTCCCCGTCCTGTGCCTTTGGTTTTTCCTTCCTGAATGTAGTACTTTGCACTTGTCTTTATTGAATTTCAGCTTTTCGAATTCAGACCAATTCTCCAATTTGTCAAAGTCATTTTGAATTTTAAACCTGGTCTTCATAAGTGCTTGCTCGGTGTCATCTGCAAATTTTATAAGCATATTCTCTACTCCATTATCCACATCATTAATGAAAATATTGACTAGTACAAGACCCAGGATTAACCCCGGTGTGACCCCATTAGATATGCCCTCCCAATTTGACAGCAAACCAGTGATAACTATTCTCTGAGTACAGTCTTTCAACCAGCTGTGCACCCACCTTATAGTAGTTTTATCTAGATCACAGTTCCCTGGTTTGCTTATGAGAATGTCATGAGAATGTGTCAAAAGCCTGACTAAAATCAAGGTATATCGTGTCTACTGCTTCCCCCTATCCACTAGGGCAGTAACCCTGCCAAAGAGGGAAATTAAGTTGGTTTGGCATGATTTGTTCTTGACAAATCCTTGCTGACTTTTCCTAGTAACCCTATTATCCTCCAGGTGCTTACAAACTGAGTGTTTAATAATTTGCTCCAATATCTTTCCAGGTGTTAAAGTTAGGCTGACTGGTCTGTAATTCCCTAGGTCCTCCTTGTTCCCCTTTTTAAAGATAGGCACTGTGTTTGTCCTTCTCCAGTCTTCTGGGACCTCTCTCATCCTCCAGGAGTTGCTAATGGCTCTGAGATTGCTTCAGCTATTTCCTTAAGTGCCCTCAGATGAATTTCATCAGGCCCGGCTGACTTAAATACCTCTAATTTATCTAAAGATAGGGAAGGAACAGGTTAAACTATTTCAGCTTGCATTTATTCCCCCTGCTTAATACTGTGTTGTCATCATTAACCTTTTTAGTGAAGACTGAAGCAAAATAGGCATTAAGTATCTCCACTTTCTTGATGTCATCAGTTATTAGCTCTCCTTCACCACTAAGTAGAGGACCTATACTTTCCCTCATCTTTAAATACATTTGGAGCAAGAGAAAGAACCTCTTCATATTGCCTTTATGTCCCCTGCCAGGTGTAACTCATTTTGTGCCTCAGCCTTTCTGATTTTGTCCCTACATACTTGCGCTGTTCTTTTTCACTCCTCCTTAGCAAGTTGATCATGATTCCACTTTTTGTAGGATTCCTTTTTGATTTCCTGGTCATTAAATAGCTCCCGATGGAGCCGTATGAGCCTCTTACTATTCTTCTGCTCTTTCCTTTGCACTGAAATAGTTTGCAGTTGCACCTTTAATATTGTCTCCTTGAGGAGTTGCCAGCTCCTCTGAACTCCTTTTTCCCTTAGATTTTCTTCCCATGGGATCTTACCCACCAGTTCTCCGATTTTGTTAAAGTCGGATTTTCTGAGTCCATTATCCCTGTTCTGCTGCTCTCACTCCTTCCTTGCCTTAGGAATCATGAAATCTCTCATTTCATGATCTCGGTCTCCCAAATTGCCTTTCACCTTCAGATTTGCTACCAATTCCTCCCTGTCGGTCAGAATCCCATCTACAATGGCTGTCCCCCTGGTTACTTCCTCCACTTTCTGGAACAAAAAGTCATCCCTGGCACATTGCAAAAATGTATTGGAAATTTTGTGTTTTGCCATATTTCTTTCCCAACAGACGTCTGGGAAGTTCAAGTCCCCCATTAGTACCAGGTCTTGTGTTTTGGATATTTCTGTTATTTGTTTTAGAAATGCCTCATCCACTTCCTCTTCCTGATTGGGTGGTCTATAGGAGACCTCCACCATGATGTCACCCCATCTTTAATCCTTTTATCTTTACCCAGAGACTCGCACCTGGTCTGCCTCCCACCTCCTTCTGGACCACAGAAGAAGTGTCTATATCCTTTATGTACAATGCACCCCTCCTCCCTGTTATCCTGCTTGTCCTTTCTAAACAAGCTATCCCCCACGCTACCAATATTCCAGTCATGAGACTTCTTCCTCCTTCCCCCCCCCCCCGAGTCTCTGTGATGCCAAATAAATAATAATTTAGCTTATGGACTAGTACTTCCAGCTCTTCCTGTCTATTCCCCATTCTCCTTGCATTTGTGTACAGACATCTAAAATGTTGATCAGATTCCCCCATTGATCTTCTTGTTGTTCCTTTGACCCTACTGGAGTATCCCATGTGTACCCCCAACATCTAACCCTCTGTTAGGGTCACCCATTTATACTCTGTGCTTTGGCCACCTCTTGAACCTCCTCGCTAGGCTGGCTAATCAGTGTACAAAGATGCTCTTCCCCTTCTTGGTCAGGTGGACGCCATCTCTTCTTCAAAGGCTCAATGCCAGACACACTCACTCTCCCAGCCCTGGTCTGCCCCTCCCCGTTTGGCTGAGTGTGAGGGATAGAGGTTCCCGAGAGTAGTGCCAAGCGCTCACTTCCCCTGCACCCAGTGAGTGTGGCCCCAGACCCTGACCTCTGATCTGCCCCACAGCATCACTGGGACTTGGCTGCCCCAGAGCACACATTGCTCAGGAGTCCTGTACAAATTCTGACACAGACTCACTGGCTCCCCCTTTTCCAACACATCCAATTCAACCCTCTCCTCCTCACCTCCAGGGCCCTGCCCCTCCCACTTTCCCAGCCTTGTCCTTTGTCACTCCCTGCTTCTCCACCAACACTGCCAGCCTCCAGGATTTGTGCTGTCCACCTCTCCCACACCCTCCCTGTACTTTCTTCCATGCTGTCCCCTACGCATGCAATGCCCTTCCTGGGTTGATCTGTAAGGACGCTGCCTCAACCCCTCCTGGTTATTTTGTGGGCCCATCTCATTTCATTGTGTTTGCAAGTTCATCCCGCAAACACCTCGCAAGCTGACAAAATGATCAGGAGAGAGTCAACTCCCCTTTTCTATTCAAAGGGTCCATTCCCAATATGCTCTAACACGAGCACAATATTACGCTCCACAACGGAGGTACCGGTGACCTGTCCCGCCCCATCATCAACACACACTCCACAGCACACATAAAAACAAAGGCTTGAAAAATCTATGTACCCCAGCACGAAATGACACCACCGTATTCTTCTATGCCACCAACATATCCCCCTAGAAGAAAGGGCTCTCCCATCCGGGGATGGTTTCTCCTTCCACCCCATCCAGTCCTTTGGAACAGACAGAGCAGCGTGCCATCATCCTGACACAAAGCACACATGGGCACGGCTGTTCCGGTTGGACCCTGCGCTGCTTCTCAAAGGAAGCCAGAGTGTTTTTAATGGTTTTCATTATGCTGCTCTCCTCCACCTGGCGCTTGGAACACAAGGTTAGAGAAGGAGACGTATAATTAGGAAATATTCCGAGAGCCAGGAAGGGACAGATGCTCGGCCCTTTGTTTAAATGAAGAAGTTTTCTCTCCTCCTTATCAAGGGCACTGGCTGCACATTAAATGTGATCTCCATGTAAACACTGTAAGGTTCGCAAGTCAGACCTGGGAAACGTTTGCCAGCTCTAATTAGTCCGAGACCTTTTGCTATTTCTTCCTCCCACAAGACGTTGCTTAGTTTTCACCCACAGTAGCTCTGACTTTAAACCTCCCAGATGGAGCACGGCTGGCTGGATACGGCTGGATCTTTTAGAGCCTTGTGTGAAGACCTGCACACTGGACAAGGGGCAACTCTGCTTCCCTGTACCATTGAGTAAAAGAACATTGTTCTGACCCCTACCGCCCAGCAGTAACCACAATGCAAAGACTCCAGGGAGCAGGGGTAGCCGCCTATGGGAGCGGTAGCAGGGCACGGGTAGACAGATCAGGAGTGGCGTGACACGTAGGGAACCACAGTGCAGCAGAGGCAGATTCAATCGGGGTGCTGGCGTAGAGTGGTAGGGCTGGGACAGTGGTAATAAGGGTTTCATCACTCCCCCAGAACAATTGCTCCAGGGGCAGCCCTGGGATTTGATGCTGCAGTCACACTCTGCTGAGTTACGAGGCCAGCGCAGACAACCACGAAAACAAGAGACACGTGTAGCTAGGCAAGCCACGCAAATATTCAATGGCAAAAACACACCTAACAGCTATTAGAGGGAATGCTGTAGCAGAGAGTGTCTTGGTTTGTTCTAATGACTTAGAGAACATCAGCCGTTAACGAGAGGGCCGGGAGCCTGAGCGAGATGCTAGACGGGCTGGTTTCCTAGAGCAGAGGTTCACAACCTATTTCTTTCTGAGCCACTCCCTCCGCCCCTGCCCCAAAATACTGTAAAAACTCCACAGCCCACCTGTGCCACAATTACTGGTTTTCTGCGTATAAAAACCAGCGCTGGCGTGAGGGGGTAGCAAGCAGGGCAGTTGCCTGGGGCCCCACGCCACAGGAGTCCCCGCAAACTGTCTTCGGCTTCAGCCCCATACAGTGGGGCTTCAGCTTTCTGCCCTGGGCCACAGTGAGTGTCATTCTGGCCCCGCTTGGAGGACCCCCCTGAAACCTGCTTGTGGCCCCCCAGGTGCCTCTGGACTCCTGGCTGAGAACACAACAGACTAGGCGTGGTCTGTGACGAGGGTGGTTTGTTCTTTGCGGTGTCCAGTCCCACCAGCAGGCAGCGCTTGCTACGTGCTGAAACACGAACAATGAAGCGTCTGTTCCCCTCTCCTGCTCAGCCGACGGATCCGGCCCCACGTGTTCAAGTCCAAACCGAGCCTTTGCAGCAGCTCCCAGGCTCCGAGAGCCCGCTGGAAGCGCATTGCGTGACCTGCTCACGATCAGCTGCCTTAGGGGTAGGGCAGGCAGCGTCTGCTGGGATCGCACCCCTTCGTTCAGCTGCCACCATCCATCCCCCTGAACGCGCCCAGCCCACGGCCAGGAGCGCCCCCACACTCCCCAGAGTCATGCAGAGCTGCTTGTTCATGGCCGTTGCGTGCACCATGTTTAGACTGGTTCATTCAAGCCTGAACCCCCAGCAGGAAGGTCTTTAATATTCATCATCTCTTGAATACTTAAACAGCATAAATGTAAACTGAAGTGGGTTCTGCTTCCGTAAGAGTTTGAGCCAGATCCGTTCAAAGCAAGCCTTTTCAGGGCCCGAGCCTGCCACCTCTACTGAGGGCAGCAGGATCAGGGCCTTCTGAATACTCTTAACAGAACCGTAAAGGCTCTGCTTTGTCATCTTTTGACCCCTTCTCACGGTCAGAAAAGGACCAGTCTGTGTCCTCGGCAGCACGGAATTTCGAAGTCTCTAAACACACCCGCCGCAGCATTTGGATCGACTAATTAAACAGCTTGCTGCAATCCGTGCAGCAACTCCCCCGGAGAGTAACTATAAAATCCAATTCCTACGGCCACAAGAGCCATCGCTCCTCCTGCCAAACAGGCCTGAAAACCCGGCACTGGCTCATTCCCACTGCAATGCCCCTCCCTGCGCCTTTCCTGTGTACTTCTTTCGGGTTTTTCTGTCCCAGCTGTATCCTCAGACTGTAGGTCTTGGGGACAAGGCACCCAGCACTTCTCTGGGAAAGGCTCCTGTTATGGGGGGCTGTGTCAGCCTACAGCTCCAGAGAAATAGGTCAGTCAGATTTTATACCGAACTCTTTATAAACAGAACTTTATCCATTGTTAGTACGTGTTAGAAGCATGTTGTAAACATGAGTAGTTTACGCTCTAGAAGGGGATAAGCAGCCTATTTACCTGGTTGACTCGGATTAGCTGTTTATTAAAATATTTTATAATCTTTCATAATCTGTTTATAATTAAAATCTTAGCGTGACCAATAAAGATCAATACAGTTATTAATAATGCAAGCTAAGGCCCAGATCCTCAGCTGGTATGAATTGGCTCAGCTCTGTATAAAAATCAATGGAACTTCGTCAGCTTACACTAACTATGGATCTGGGTCTAAACGTTAGCTAAACTGGGGCATTTTCAATAGAATAAGCAGCTTCATTCCTCCCTCAAGCCAAACCAGGAACACACCTTCCCAAGCTGTGAAAAAATTTCAACGAAATTATTACTACCAGGATTCAATTGTGCAAGTGCCTGTTTCCTGATTGAAGTCATACTGGAAATGCAAGTGACAAAATCCTTAAGGAAGGTTGTTCTCAAGGTATTTCTAGTGCAGCTGGATGCAGGAAATGGCTGAAATCTCACTGGATTTCCAGCCCCAGTCTGCAGAGCAGTGAGGCTGGTACAGTGCAGATAAGAACCCAGACTTTCTGTTCTCATCTGCACTAAACCTTTCACGGCCGGCCTATCATTAGTTCAAACATTATCCTACTCTTTCCTAAAGCTGGCTCTGCCCCTTGCCAGGTGGCTAATGGCCTACAGGTCTCTGCTTTTTTGCCTCTGATTACAGATCCTTGTATTTGATCTCCACATTCTCCTCTCCTTGTATTTGATCTCCACACAGCTCTTGATATTCTCACTCTATTCTTTTGAGCAAGAAGCCAGGGTAGCTCCAGCTCCAATGTCTCTCGACCTGCTCCTTGCTCCATTTCTCATGGAAGTTTGATGTAATCTCCTCTGTTCTGTCAGGCCCAAGGCTCTGTTCTTAGCCCTCTTCTGTTCTCCCTGTGGGAAGGCAGGAACTGCTGTTCTGGGTCAGACAAGGCCAGTATCCTGCCTCCCACAGTAGCCAGTGCCCAATGCTTCAGCGGAAGTTGCAAAAAAACACCCACAATAGGAAATTCTAGAAGGACCTGCCTGTAAGAGACATTTCTTTCCAGCCCAAGCAGTGGTTGGTTTATTCATCGTCCCCAACTCCAAGACCTTGCCAAGCAAAAGGAAATGGCTGTGAGTGGCAGGTCTTTGTGGTGATGTGCAGACCTACTCATGGTTGGCTATACAGGGTGGCTGGTAATTTGCCTTCTGTGCTGGAGGCTCTGATAACTAACATTGTCACCAGGACCAGGTATTCTTCACTGGCCTTCCCCAGCCACAAGAGACTGCTCTCCATCCCCATTCTCACTCCCTCCTCTCCACCTTCCCCCTCACTGTGTTTCCATTACAAGCTAGCACCACTGTAGCTGGACAACTGGCATCACACGTACACCCAATAATTACCCGAGCCTCTCCTGGGATCTTCGCTCGCCGGAACTCAGAGTCCTGTTACAAAAACAAATCTCATTTTTCTTTTATTTAAGCTGCCGTGGTACAGTATATAAATTAATCAAGATTCTCCAAAGCTCAGATGTTCTGTACAGTTTCATTCATTTTAAAACAATCCACACATTCCCAATCCAATTTCAGGGCCCCTTTTTGATGCTTTTTTAGCTTCCTTTAGCTTTCAGGGCACTTCAGAACCAAGTAATTTGCAAAGACAGATTCAGAGCTGGACTCTGATCATAAAACCCATTTTCCAGATTCCCTGGACTCCCAACTTCAGAGGAGGTCTCTTCCCCCGCTTTTCGGCTTCTCATTGCCAGCAGTTTGTGGTCTGTAGCTTTCTTTGTCAGGATTCCCATTTCTCTGTAGCTCCTCTGTGCTGATTTCATATATTTATAATACGCCACCTCCTTCCATTCAGCAGGAGCTGTGCCCAGAGTCAGAGATTCCAAGGGCAGAGGGACCACTGTGACCATCTCGTCTGACCTGCTGCAGAATGCAGGCCAGAGAACCTCACCCAAATCATTCCTAGAGCAGGTCGGTTAGAAAAACTCACCTGAATAAATATCATCCCTGCGGGAAACCTTCCTGAGGCTCCACCCCCGGCAGTCGAGAGGCAGTGCACTGGTGTCTTGCTATGTCCAGGGAGGTCACGTTTCCTACCAATCTGTTAGTACCTTGCACTAAGGCACAGAAATGCCCTGTCCTCAGAGCTGACTGGCCCCTGCCCACTCTCCAAGGAAGACGCACAGCTGTTACAGCTCCTAATACAAGCATGACTCGTACCTGTGGCAGCAAGGTCAGAGGGGTTTCCTGGACATGGCCACGGCAGACTCCAGTGAGCAGCGTGCGTAGGCAGGGCTACTGGTCAGTCACCAACAGCTCGATCCACAGGAACGGCGTCTTTCGATTGACATCAGTGGGTTTCAGATCAGGGCCTGGCTGGGAGGGGAGCGTATGGCAGAAAGGTCACTCACCGCTGTGCGCACTACTGGCGAAATGGCATCCCAGCAGGGTTGGCTGGAGGAGACCACAGTCCCCATAAGCCCTGAGAAATCACAGTGAGGCGAGCATGAGGGGTCGAGACTTGGAAGGAGGGGGACTGGGCGAGGGTGTCAGAGGTTCTCATTACAGCGCATTCACGGCTAGCGCTGTGCGAAGTTGTCCTTTGCACTCCCCGCTTGGTCCCTAGGCATGCGGGGGAGCCGTTTGAAGGCCCCAAGAGGGGGTTTTGGCAGCCAGAGTGGCTCTGCTTACCTCCCCTTTCCCTTAGCTATGCCCCAAAGGAGCGTGGGAACGCTCCCCCGCTGCAGGAGGGAAGCTCCAGGCCCATGGGTCTGGCACAGAGCCCAGGATCTCTGTGACCATCCCTTGCAGAGCCCAGACCTCTCAGAGCCAGTGCAGCATCTTGAGGTACTTCAGGTGCCCGTGGTTTCATCTCCTGCTGCGAAGGAGACGCTAGGCCCCAGCCCATGTTGGCAGCTACATGAAGGAGGAGCTGATTTGCGCCTCCTAGGCTTCTGGATGTGTTATTAGTTGGTGTGAGTCCATCCGTCTGTCTTCTCACCAAGTTAGGATCTTACACAGCCAGTTAATGCATTTAATTTGCTTCTAAAAAGTTTTTGGAGTTCACCTTTAAGCCTCATTTGAGTTTACTGATCTGGAGAGAGTGCGCGTCTTAAAAAAAAAAAAATAGATGAGTAAAAAAATCCCTACATTATCCTTTGTTGGAAGATCTGATCGTATCGACACTGATCTGAACTTGTGGCATCTGCCCATAATTCACAGTCTGACAGCTAATTAAAGGGCTGGTCCAATTAAGGTGGCCTGTGCAGCCAGGCTCAGGCAGCAGATCAGACCAGGAGGGAGAGCCCTGACAAATCCCTGCAAGCAGGCAGCTTCGCTGAGATTTTCTCCAGCTCAGGAACAATGATGTCAGTTACTCCAAGGGAAATGGTTGTGGACAGATGGTGCTGGGCATCGTGCGAAGTGATGGCTGTGAAGGCTCCTGTCAAATTCATTCTAGCGCTGACTGCAAAGCGATGCTTCTTATATCACTGAAAGAGAAGCAATTCCAGCAAGACCCCTGAAGGCACCCCTGGCACGGAGCCGTGTGACTGCAGTGATCAACGCAGGGGGAAGTGCCAGGCGGCACCAGAAAGGGAGCGGGCAGCCAAACTCAGCTGAGATGCTGCCTCCCCAAAACACACACACACGTAGGACTCACCCAGGCCCTCCACACGCAAACCTGGTCTTTTCACCAGAGAGGCAAATGGTGCAAGGCTGGGCTTGATGGCTAGCTGGGGGTGGGTGCTGGGGGTCTGTGGGGATTGCCAGGCACCGGCCTGGGGGCAGGGAGCCACAGAACTGGTGGAAGGGGCAGCACAGCTGCTTTGTCCTGATGTCCCGTGCAATGCAGAGGCCACTGCAAGCTGCACACGCGAGTGCACCCACACAGGCTTGCGGTTACGGGGAGAGCTCAGCGGGCAGGGAGGACAGGACGGTCTGGACAAGCCAGACTATCAGGCAAGTTCAGACCTCCCTAGCAGGGCCGTGACACCCACTGCCACCCTGGAGCCCAAGCCCAGTAGAGCACTGGCCTTTGGATGCCTTTTCAGACTGATGGTGTCTCCATGTTGCCAAGTGACAGAAATTCTGAGATCAGGCCCAGAACCCAATTGGACTGAACCCAAGACCCAGATCTGAGCACTCCAAAATGCTAGCAGAGTTTGGCTCCTGCTGTGAGCTCCATCGCTGATCCCTACATCTAGAGAGTGGTCTGAGCCAAAGCCCTGGCTCCAAACACCTCTGAACTTTCCAAAGTTTGATCAGACTTTGCACGTGGGCCTCTCTCTGCTCAGAACTAGGGGATGCAGGGAAATAGCACTAGAGACCCTAGCGACATCCCAAGGGATCTCAGATCCCAGCGGCACACAGGGGGTAGAAAGCCCTGCTGGAACTTTTACATCCTGAGGTCACCAGCCTTGGTCAGGAGATTTTATGCTCAGGGCTCTGGTTTTCTCCTGATTTTGGGATTTCAGCTCAGTTCAGGACAACCTGGGGTTCAGATTAATTCTACAGCACTAATCACAATCCACCGCCTGTCTCAGCAGCTTTCTGCGGGCGTACCACGCACAGCAACAAGCTACAGGTCTGCCTGTTCACAGCTTCGCACACGCCCAGGTTTTGAAGCAAGGTGACCCACCTGGCTGCCCTGAACACCCCAGGCCCAGTCCTGGCCTCCCTTACACACAGAACCCCATTGACCTACTCATGGTTTAGAGGCGTTCCCAGTTAGCCCCCCAGTTCTCTGCCCTGCTACACCTCAGAAGTGCCACCTCAGGGAGCCCTGCCCAGTGCCAGCCAGCCGTCACCGCTGCCAGTGGAGTTTTGCAGCTGTAGCTCAGAGGGCTGCACTAGCCGAGGACATGAAAGGGAGATTGGAACAGTTTAGGTACAAATATTTACCCAGGGACTGAATGGATTCGATGGAGTTCATTCCTGGTTCGTAATTGTCCAAAGATGCTGTATGACCTAGGGCCCCTACTCTGGGGCAGCGAGGAGTCCGAGCGAGCGGCTCACCCGGCAGGACAACCAGAAAGGGAAGGTGGGGAAGGGCACCGCCTCCATAGGCAGCAAGGGCAGTGTGGATTTCAAAGATAAAGGAGAGACTCACTTCAATTGCAAAGAGATTTTATTGCTCCAGTAAAAATACGGCTGTAGGAAGTGGCACGCATCTCCCTGCGCCTCCCAGATGCTGCGGATCAAAGGCAAGTCCTGCATTAATGCAGCCGTATCAACAGAATGGTCAGAGGGCTGTTGCTGGGAGTAACAAGATATGTCAGCTGGAGAGGCAGGGTCGTAGACCCGAGAGCTCAGAGACGGGGCAGGCTGCATTGCTATGAGTCACAGGGCAGCGATATGGTCTAATAAAGCACATTCAGTGCTTCCTATCAAACGCACAAGTTGCACGCCCCTCTCCCATGGAGCACGAGTAACAGTGGCGTGGATGCAGCGCAGCTCTCCAGGCTGGGTCTCTCACGTAGGGGTGCCCAGCCTGCCTGTGCCTTGCTGGTTAACAACAGAGGCACCCCAGGCCCCGAGCCCCTTTAAAGCGTGTTCAGCCCCTTCTCCACTGAAATACCAGTTCTGCTGTCCTCAGAGACCCTGTGTACACACCAGCTCATGCGATGCAACTCAGGGTCAGCGCCTTGCTCAATATTACAGCCCTGGGATAGATTTGTAGCGAAAACAACAAGTGTATTACTGGTTATAACTTGAATTGTGGGTTACATGTAAATTACGATCTCCTTGCCACTTGTTTCCAATTATAACATGGCTGTTAGAGACTAACCTTAACCAACAGGCTAAGCTCCTGTCTGCAGAAGTTCTTCTCACACCCCTCCTTTGCCCGGTTACTGCCTCGGTGCAGGATAAGGAGTGGCTTCTTTGCCTTCTACTTAGGCCCCACAGCTCATGGTCCGTCCTTCCCTGTTGATGTCACATCTCTTCATTGACTGTGTATGTAAATGGCCATCCATTGTGTCAGCTCGCAGTGCTCCATTTACATCCGACAGACAGGTGAATAAATGGCTCTTGCTGACTGAAAACCTGCTTTTTCACCCCTACTGGTGATTCACAGCTTGATATCGCCTCCAAGAACATACCTGCAGTAAGAACATAGCTCCTAACTCCGCACCTGTACACGCATTTCCCAGTCAAGACCTCCCAGGACATTCTTGGGCCGATTCCGGTTCATCAGTTCCTGGAACCCCCTTGCCAGATGGCATTAAGGGGTTCTTGAGTCACAGCAACATTGTTTTCTGCCAGGAGAAAACCCCCACATGGGAGGATAGAGTTAAAGGACAGGGCCACCAGTTGAGAAATGAGATCATGAGGGCCACTCTGAGGGATTGAAAGGGCCAGGCGTGCACCTGCTCTACATCTTGCCCTGTACAGGATCAAGAACAAACTCAAGGAATTTTTAAACAAGTTTAAGAACTGACCAAAGGAAACAACCCGTGACACAATGTGAAATTAACCTGTCGATCTTGCTGTTGCAGGATATGCAGGCCCAGAACTTGGAGAAAGTCAAGGCTTGTCTTTTTTTCCCCAGGTGCATGAGAATGGGGTGGGTGATTGGAGCGTCACCTTGCTCAGTTTGTGTTTAGCAAGCTCTTTGGAATTTCACAGTTGTTACATTTGGGTACAAATCTGGCATAAAACTTTAAAACTGCAGCCAAGGGTGCCCCGTGCTTATGACTAGGCTTTGCGTACGAATTGAAATAAAACAGACAGGCATTAGACGCATGTGGATCAGCTCTGGCTACACTCCTCTTGCTGCAGGTATAAACGAATCACCAGCCTTAGTGTGGAGCAAAAAAAAAAAAAAAAAACCCCAAACCCCAACAAATCACACTTCTGTAGGGCTGGAGTGGACCTCAAGATGTCAAGTCCAGCCCCTGTGCTATGGCAGGGCCAACAGGTTTGTCTAACTTGTTCCTAAACCTCCAGTGACGGGGACTCCAACCTCCCTTGGAAGCCTGTTCCAGAGCTTAACTCCCCTTATAATTAGAAAGTTTTTCCTAATATTTAACCTAACTCTCCCTTGCTGCAGATTAAGCTCATTGCTTCTTGTCCTGCCTTCAACGCACATGGAGAACAATTGATGAGTGTCCTCCTTATAACACCCTTAAGATATCTGAAGCCTGCCAACGTGATCCTCCACAGAGCAGCATAACGCGAGTGTCCTGGGTCTGTGTGTATTGGCCAAGCACGTGGACGCATGGCAAATGCCAGGCAGACCACACCCCACATTACTGGGCACACAAACACAGCCTCTGTAGAATGCAAGAATCGGTGATGGCACTGAAGGTTCTGTGGGTGCCCGAAGTGGCAGCCTAGGAGACCAAGTGCCCAGCAGTGAGTGAGATTAATGACGGTCGCCCTATTCTGTGAAGGGTCCAACCTGCTGCATGCAGCCTTTCACTTCAATCTATGTCACCGTCTCCGGCATTCTGCATCCCCAGCAAACAGGGCTGACTCGGACACATCCCCGAACTGGTGCAATCGGACAGCTGCTGCGCTACCTGAAAGAGCGGGGAGAGCTAAACACCAGCCAGCTCCCACCGTGTAGTGGAAATGCAATGCGTGAAGTTGGCATGTCAGGACCAGACACCCCAGTCCCTCAGCATCAATCAGCACCTACACACATGCTTCTAATATGCACACACACAGCCTCCAGAGGCGACAGGGGTCTCTTTCCCTTCCTGGAGAGTTGTCCCACTGAAAATAAAACCGGGTCACACCCAGGAGCAGGGCAGCCAGGAGCAACGCACTGGGGCTCTGGGGCAATTCCGAGAAAGGAGCACAGGGGAACCCGTGGCCAGCCAAGCACTGGGCTGGCAGCCAGGCCAGAAGGGAAGCTGCAGAAGAATTGCATTGTAGCGTGCTGGGTTGTGGGTTTTGTCCTTGTCATTCACACCATCCGGCCACGATCCACTGACTCAAAGCCGAGATGTAGGAGTCCATTAGGTCACCACTCACCTCTCTTGGACAGTTCAGGACTGACCCCCAACAGCAGCTACTCCTGTGCTTTGCTCAGCCCTCTTCTGATACCCCACAATGACTTGACCTCGCACCACTTCCCTTGGGAGACTGCCCCAGAGCACCCCGGCTCCTCCCCCTCATCCCATTCCTCCAAGGCCCCTGCCATCTGGCTGCCCCGTGACAGTTCTTGACATCGTTAACAGAGCATCGCACTGAACCGGGGACGAGATGAAGACGTAAGATCCTGTTTTCTTACAGATTCTAACCAACCTTCAAGGAACTCTGCTCATTAGCTAGATTTCAATTAAACCACCTCCCACTCACGCTGGCCTGAGGGACATCGGCCTGTTTCCTAGATGGGTGAAACTCCCGAGTCTTAATTCTGCCTATACATAGTGATCCCCTGGGCTCACGGGAGACTGAACCTTGCCAGGTGGGTGCCAGGCTTCTTGTGCGACTCCTCTTCCACTGCAGCTCAGGCGTCGCTAGGTCGTTATTCGGTAGGGGCAGGGGCACCGACACGGAAAAAGGTTAGCGAGTGGTCAGCACCCACGGACAGCCAGCTCTCCCTCTCGGCTCCCCCCGCCCGCCGGCGGCTCCACCGGTCAACCCCTCCCTCCCAGCGCCTACCACCCGCCGCAATCAGTGGTTTCGGGGCACGCAGGAGGCTCCGGGAGGAAGGGGGACGAGCGGGGAAAGGGTGCACTCAGGGGAGGGGGTGGGGTGGGGCAGGAAGAGGCAGAGCAGGTGGTGAGGGCTTTGGGGAAGGGGTCGGGAGAGGGTGGGGCCTGAGCACCCCTGGGCCTGGAGGAAGGCTGGACAGGAGTCAGAGCGGGCTCTTGCTGCCAGCTGGCCCGAGCTCTCCTATCCCGCTGCAAACCCTGTTCTTAAGGAGAGCTCTGTTTACACACCCTCATCAGGCCTCCAGCACGCTGGAGGGGCCCTCTCTCCCCGGCCCCAGAGTCTCAATGGGGCACAGCAAAGGCCATTTGGCTCTCAGCAGCAGCTCTCTGGGGAGGCGGATCTTCCCTTCCGGACCCAGATTTAAGTCTAACACAGAGTTGCTGGCTGCCTCAAGCCAGGTCTGCAGGTGTCACCCCCATGGAAGGCTCCCCACACCCTCCAGCTGCCCAGATGGAAACAAAGGGCAAAGCTCAGCAGCCCAGAGCTCGAGTCCATGCTTAGGCGTCTGAGCAGAGATCCCCAGGGCATGCAGAGAGCTCTGTCCATCCAGGCTAGTGCTCCTCAGGGCCTGGCCAAGAGAACACAGCCAGCTCCTGCACCTGGCCACAGTTCAGGGGGCCGGGTATCTGCCATGTAGATCCCGCACTTATTGCCTCCTCTCCACTTTTAGACAGTTCCATTAGAGTCCTTGCTAAATGCTTCCAGGTCTGATTGGCTTAGGGGTGTTTAATATCCTGCTCTGAGGAACAGCTCACACTCTCTGTCCCATCTCTGCCCCGTGGGTTAGTGCTGTATTTAGTCACGGTGCTGTTATGAGAGCAATACAGCCATTAAGTACTAATTTCTAAAACAAAGATAAAATTATGTGATTAAGATCTAATTAAACCTTTAAGTACCCATGCTATGAATCATTTCAGCACACAGTTTAATGGATGTCTTTTGAAGCCATCATGCGTTTTGTTTCCTTCTGTGGCCAGTGATTTCCCTAAAGGGATCGAGTTTGCTTGGTCTGATGTTTGCTTTCCCTGCTCCTGCTTTGGCTGAGGACCACTAAAAATGTTTACATATGAGCAAGAAGCTAGAAAAATCAATTCCTAACCAGACAGAAAATTTCAGTTGACAGGCTCATTCAAATGTGTATCACAGTAGAAATAATCTGATCACAGAAGGCTCTTAATGTTGATCCCAGCCCACAGCCCCCCAGCCTGGGAGCATAATTTTAGAAACAACGTGTAATTAGCATGAACAGCCCGCACATTACCAAGCTCTGTGTCTAGCGTCCTTTCTGCCAGAGCTACATCAAGTTGTATTAAAAACTCCCCTTGTTGGGAAAGGTTTCAGAGGAGCAGCCGTGTTAGTCTGTATCTGCAGAAAGAACAGGAGGACTTGTGGCACCTTAGAGACTAACACATTTATTAGAGCAGAAGCTTTCGTGAGCAGGCTGTTGACATGAAGGGACGGTGCTGTAACAACAACTTTGATGGGGAGCTTTGTCATTTTCCTTTTTCCCCAGCAAAATGTCTCCAGGTGCCCCCGTGTCAAATCAACACCAGCATTTTAATGCCATTGCTGCTCCGGCTGCCACCTACGGAGGCGGAGGGGTCGTCAAGAGTCATTGCTCTTGGAACGGGCAGCCAGGGCCCTCTGGATGACCACTGGGGCACAGTGACATAGCTGTTATATGGGGCTCGTGTGTGGTCACAGTGGAAGGCCCTGAAGGACTCCTTGTGCTGTTAATGTTACGATTCCTCCCCACCCCTGTCTAGAGTCACACTAGGCCTACATGCCAGCTAGCAAGGGCAGCACTGTGCCAGCTTCACAGAACCACATGTCAAGAGCTGCTGCCCTTTTCCATCCATGGGTTGGCCAACATCAGGCACAGACTCTGATTTGCCGCCTCGTGCCTTCACTTCTAGGAGAACAATCCCAAAAGGCAGCTCCCAGGGACAAATCAGGATTGCCAGAGCTGTTGGGGCATCGCTGGGCATGTCTTATCTGGAGAGGAGGGGCAGGGAATAGGCTATCACCCCCATGGGTTTAGCACCTTTCCTCCCACAGGATGGGGGCGGAGGAGCACCAGGAAGTCTAGAACTGTCCTGTTTGCTCACCAACAGATCTACCCTGCAGAGCAAGTGCCGAGTGCTGTGGGCTCCCATTGACTTCAGCCAGGCAGTACTGAGCCCTTGCACCGAGCCACTTCCATGGGAACTGACCTGGGCCCCAAAAGTGAACAGGCCCTTCCTGCCCCTCTGTGTTCCTAGGCTGACTCAACCCCCAGGTTGCCTCATTCAGATGGCGCGGTCCCAGATAGCGGTGTTAGCTGGTGGAGACCTTGCCACAAGGCGAAGGGAAGGAAGGTGGAGTCGCAGGAGCTCTGTTGACCTGGGAGGATTAAGAGGAAGACAATTGTATTTTGACATGAATCTGGGGCAACACAGCCGGGAGGCTTAGCAGAAGTGAGTGTTTGCACTGGTAATATGCACACCGACACCTACTGCTTGGCCACATGAGCAGCCAGGAAATTGGAGTCGCGACCTTCCCAGCACTCTCAGGGCAGCTGCAGAATGTGTACTAACGAAGAGGCACGTGGCTCCTGGTCCAGGTATTTGACACTCCTCTGAATCTCAAATACTGTGAACGCCTGCCGCCCCCGGAGGGCTGGCTTGGGCAGCTGTGTGAAACGGCCACAATCACACGTCAAAGCCAGGTTCCCAGGATTTCATCCTTTGCACCAGTCCATGCTGCGTTTTGAAAGTACCACTCCCCTCCCCACCCACCCTACCACTGTTACCTCTGGCAGCCATTCCACTGCCTCCACTCGTCTGGGGAAAAAATAGGGGCCTCACTTAAATCCTAGAATATCAGGGTTGGAAGGGACCTCAGAAGGTCATCTAGTCCAACCCCCTGCTCAAAGCAGGGCCAATCCCCAACTAAATCACTTGTAAGATCTCACCCCAAGACTCCCACAAAGAAAGCGCAGGGACCAAGTCAACCTACCTCCAAAGGATGGATGCTCTGGGTTACAGCCTTGGACTGGGATGGCCTCCTGCATGACCAAGGGCATGTCACTGAGTGTCTCTATGCCTCAGTTCCTCACCTCATTCCTTTCTCCGACCCTTTGCTTCTGTTGTCGGAGAGCTCCTTGGGGCAGGGACAGTCTTACTGGGGTTAGTGCAGCACCTAACACAATGGGGCTGTGATTGCAATCGGGACCCTGGGACGCAAACATAATATAAACAACAATCATAACAATGGGATGAAGTGCTGAGCTGAGCAGACAGTTATTAGAGGGTGGTAACAGTCTCTCCCTCACACCTCACCATAAATACTTGTGATGAAAGGGCCTGTCCTACTGGCTATTACTGTATCTGTTGTCTCTTTGCACCGTTGTTTGTTAGGGCTGTGAGACTATTTACTGTACCTGAAAGCACAGGCTAATGTGTCTGCACCAATCTTCCACTTTACAGTCCTGCAGAGGGAGGCAGAGCAACCTGCTAAACACCGAGCATTTAATGGATTAATTACATGCACGGGGATGTTTAAGGTGAAGGGAGCCAGATATCTGTCTGGGGAAAAATCAGCAATGAAAAGGATTTCTTCCTGCCCATTCCCGTAGTGCACAGAGTGCACAAGAGGGGTGTGAGAGAGGAACACTATGGTAATCCAGAAAGATATTCCTTTGAACAAAAGAATTGCTCTGTTTTTCCTGAGATGTTGCAGAAAGGGAGCAAATAAACTCCAGAGAACAGCTGCACCTGTATGCTGGAGTGGCTGCACTAAGTATCTGACATCCTGGTTAATGGTAAGGTTTTTCCAACAGTTAACTACACACAGTGAAGTGATGTGGTTCTCAAACCTCACACACGAGTATTACTGTAGGCAGGCAGGAATAGCCAGCAATAAGGTCCTGAGACTGGATCAGGACAGTATGTCTAGCCCATTAATGTGACATTACTGACATAATCAGTCACCATATAGATCATTGTTGCAACCACCATTATATATTTGCAGCAAATATTGTACAAAAGGTTGTTGTGTGAGGTGTCTATAAAGAGGTTATGATTTGCTGGTTATGATGATGCTATCTGTATGTGTGTGTGTATCATTTTGTAGTTGACGTTATGAATATTGGCTCTGTACTTGTATTTCAATGTGCTTTGATTCTAAGTAGCCTCAGTGAAGCACTGGGTCAGCTTCTTGAGAAAGGACTATTCTCAGTAAGTGCCCAATCAAGAAACACTTAACGATAATGAACTTTGGGAGACGCCAATCCACATGTGATCTTTCCTGGGAACATTCAAACTAACATGTAAACAATGGCGTTGGCCTGTAAAGAACAGCGTCGTGCATGGACATGGGACTTGCCCATGTGACTCCAAACTCACTCTTGCTGCTGTGATCTTCCACAGGTCAGAGAAGAAAAGAGGCCCTGGAAACCCCTCCATTTTGTCTTCAATCCTGCTTCTGACCTCTGGAGGAACCTTGCTACAAGCTTAAGCTCTGAACAAAGGACTGAAGGACCCATCCCAGCTGGGGATGTTCTCCAGAGACTTGATTTGACCCTGCAGTTTATTCCATCGCTGCTAGAAGCCTGAACCAAGAACTTTGCCATTACTGTATGTCATTGATTCCATTAACCAATTTTAACTCTCATCTATATTTCTTTCTTAAGAATAACCCTTTAGATTTTAGATTCTAAAGGATTGGCAACAGCGTGATTTGTGATTAAGATCTGACTTGTATATTGACCTGGGTCTGGAGCTTGGTCCTTTGGGATCAGAAGAACCTTTTTTCCTTTTACTGGGGTATTGGTTTTCATAACCATTTGTCCCCATAACAAGTGGCACTGGTGGGGATACTGGGAAACTGGAGTGTCTAAGCGTTGCTTGTGTGACTTATGGTTAGCCAGTGGTGTAAAACCAAAAAGTCTTCTCTGTCCTGCTGGTTTGGGCCCTTAGAAGTGGAGAAACCCCAGCCTTGGGCTGTAACTGCCCTGCTCTAAGCAATTTGTCCTGAATTGATATACTCAGAGGTGTCCCACCAAAGTCGCCATCATTACAATTAGACATTAGGTCTTGTTCCTGTTCCCACTGATGGCAGCAGGGATCTTTCCATTGACTTCAGTAGGCTAGTGAAGAGACATTACAAATTATATTTATTACACCAGAACAAGGACACTGCACCAGAGAAATAGGTTGCATCATGGAATGGGCCACCAAATACCCTGAGAGAACCTGCTTCAATTACAGGGGATGGGGACACACATACACAGAGCTACCCCTAGTTGTCACCTATTATCCCACACTGGAACCCATAGAGGGTATCATTAAACAATTACAGCCCATACTCACTGGGGATCCCATCCTGAAAGATCTTTCCCAAACCTACTCTGACATTTAAGCCCCCCGCCCCCGACCTCACCAAGCTCATCATCAGAAGCAAGCTCCCCACAGACCAGGACACGTCAATTCAAAGCGGCACCAGATCCTATTAGAACAGATGCCAAAGCTGCAGACTTACTCACTGCTAGGATGATCCATGCCCCACACAGCCCACCTGTCAAGATCCATGCGTCCTACACGCGCCTATCACAACATGTGCTGTACCTCATCCAGTGCAATAAATGCCCCAACAACAACTACTATGTGGGTGAAAGGAGACACTCACTCTGCTCGCCAATAAACTCACAAAGAAAATGATAAAAGACAAAAACCTCTCGGGCCTCAGCCTCAAAGGAAACCTGCACAGAAAGGAGGAGCCTGGGAGCGTCAATTCATAACTATTAGACACTAGAAATCATGGACTCTAAACAACCCCTGGTTTTATACCCCACTAACCCTCCTTTCTCCTCTAGGTAAGGGCTGCCCACTTCACCTGGAATGGTCTCTTACAATACGTGTAAACTCCTTATGCTAAATAATCTGCTCCACCGTGTATTTTGCTGTGACACTTGGAGGGCCGGTCTACATTGGGAATTTACACCAGCATAGCTATATCTCGGGGGGTGTGCCGCTGTAGCATTTAAAGTGTAGAGACTCTGAGTACCCATCCCAGCCTTGAGGAGCTCTGTGTAAACGCAGCAGCTGCTCTTTCACCACCAGAAGTTGGTCCAGTAAAAGGTATTTCCTCACCTTGGTCCAGTTCCTAGAACTATCTACACTCCTGGATTTGCGATTTCTCAGGGGTATTTCGTGTATCTGGAGCGTATGACATCACTAGGGCCCTACCAAATTCAATTTCATGCTCACAGAATTTTAAAAAAAAATTGTAAATTTCATGGTTTTAGCTATTTAAATCTGAACTTCCAGAGAGTGTCGTAATTGCAGGGATCCTGACCCAAAAAGGAGGAGTTGGGGGGCGGGGGGGTCGCAGTACTGCTACCCCGACTTCTGCTGACGGCAGCGCTGCCTTCAGAGCTGGGCGGCCGGAGAGCGGCGGCTGCTGGCCGGGAGCCCAGCTCTGAAGGCAGAGTCGTCGCCAGCAGCAGCGCAGAAGTAAGGTGGCATGGTCTGGTACTGCCACCCTTACTTCTGCGCTACGGCTGGCAGGACTCGGCCGGGCGCCCAGCTCTGAAGGCAAACATCCACCACTTTTCGGCAGCCCAGCTCTGAAGGCAGCACAGAAGTAAGGGTGGCAATACTGCAACGCCCCTACAATAACCTTGCAATCCCCCTGCAACTCCCCTTTGGGTCAGGACCCCCCCGCATGAAATCTATAGTATAGGGTAAAAGCACACAAGAGAGCAGATTTCACAGTCCATGATGTGTTTTTCACGGCTGTGACTTTGGTAGGGCCATAGACATCACACAATACTGAACGAACTCTTCATTTACTCCAGCAGAGCAACACAAGGCAGAATGTGGCACACCCGACAAACCAACTTCCCTAAGTGGGGGTGCCACAGAGGTCGGGGTTTAGGCATTGGGGGACACCATCTGCGGTGTTGGGAACAGTCACTAGTGTACATGTCAAACAGGGCATCAGTAACCCATTTGCTAGGTACAATCATGAGACTTGGGCGGACGCAGCATGTCAGCACCAGAAGACCTGTCGGCCACATCTCTCCCAAACAGTGAGTGATTCAGAAAGCACATTCAAGTGCAAATCTCTCACCCCGAGTTAGTGCAGGGATTTGACCCCACACTTGAAACCGTCCGTAGTTTTCCAGGCTCATTTCAAAGAAGGTTTTCCAGGAGATGTATGGAAGTGACGGTTGTAAGGAACTAAATGACAGAGAATGCTTAGAAATGGCATAAAATAGGATTAAGTCCTGCTCCTGTTCCCACTGATGACAGCAGGGGTCTTTCCATTGATTTCAGTGGGCTGTGGAGGAGGCCTTTAGACTGCAACAGAGCTATATGTCTGGCAAAGGCTTTAAAATAGACACTGCAATTACATGTAGGACACCAAACAAGGGAATAAAGGTTAAACTAGCATGGACAACCATGGAGGCACCTGCTTGGAAGCCACTGCTGTATTCTGAACAGAAACCAGTGATTGGGAATGCAGGTTAATGGCTCCAGAGTGAAGAGGAAGCCGAGTCAGGCAGGGAAGGTCATTCTGGATATTTTGCTTTAGACCCATAAATACAAGTGCCTTCCCAGCCGTCACAGTCCAGGTTCAGCTGCTTAGTAAAAGCAGGAGCAGAGAATCTCACCCGCTGGGGCCCCATACAAATAGCGATTATTTAGAAGAACTGGGAAGTGACAACAAGGGAGGGAGGGTAGAACGCTCTCCCGCCAGGTAGAACAGCATGCCTCCATCAGCGGCCGCCACTTAGTGATTTTACAGTGTCTCGGTTCTTGAGACCCCTTAAATGGGACTGAATTTCCTGAGGGTGGGTCCCCAGCAATCTCTGGGAAATCAGGCCCATCTGAGGTGTCTTAGGTTGGTCCCCCAAAAGCTGAGGAACAGAAAAAAAAAGTCACTTTTGAAAGACTGGGTGGAAAGTGCAACGGACACTAACCATTAGTTGACATGCACGCCGCTCTGGGTGCCTCACTGGATAATGTCAGATACGGTGACTAAGCTACAGTGTGAAATAATGAGGCATTTTGCCATGAATACACGCTTCCAGGAACCACTTAGTCACAAGGTGTAGGTGCTGCCTTAGTGTGAACAAAGTGAATTTCAGATCATTTGAAGAAATCACTCCCTTGTCACCCAAGCTTGACACCAGCATTGACAGAAATCACTCAGACTGTCGAAAGCACCAAAGTCCGACTTGCCTCCGATCAGAAATCAATTCAACACAATTAGTCAAACTAATTGTGAGCTGCAAAGGGAGAAATGAGAGGAGACAGCTTGCTAGTTTTCAGACTGTGCATTACAGAGCCCGTGATTAAGGTATTATAGGACTATAAATAGCTGAAGCATGTAACTGCCAGCAAGATCTCTGTGACCAGCAAGTCCCACGAGGTCCCTTCCAGATTAGCTGGGATCTGCAGCGAAAGATGAAGAGCCAGGCTGGTATGTTACAAGGGAATCCTCAATGGTGTGAGGGGGATATTTACTTGAAACTAAGACAAGGGGCCAAGTTATTTGCCCCCTGCACAAAGGCTTCCATAGCGCTGCAACAGGAGAGCACTTCATGGAAATGAACTCACTGCCCCGTCTAGAGATAGGAGGGGAACCCAGAGCTGACTGGGGCTGGGAGCGCTGCAAGCCACCAGCACCCTGGGGTCTGGCAGAAATACAGCTAAAGTTGGTCCTCCTGGTTCTGGCAACATGCGTTGTCTAGTTTAGCACCAGGGACAGAGCCCTCACTTCGGGGTGGGGGGGGTTCCCAGGTGTTACGCTGCCAGGGCCCAGTGTTGTAGCTCTTGTTCACCTAAAGCTCCTATTGGTAATTTTGCCTGTGGAAGGACTGCAGGCTGCAGCCCTAAATAGCTCCCTGTATACTCACATTTTGTCTGGAGCGCAGCTTTTTAAGAGCTCCCTGGGCAGGCTCTGCACAAACTGCCCTGGAGGCCTACACCTGACAAGAACAATTTCCATCCCACCATCAACCTCAGCCTGGACCAATCCACACAAGCCGTCCATTTCCTGGATGCTACTGTGCTAATAAGCGATGGTCACAAACACCACCCTATACCGGAAACCTACTGACCGCTATTCCTACCTACATGCCTCCAGCTTTCACCCTGACCACACCACACGATCCATCGTCTACAGCCAAGCTCTGCGATACAACCGCATTTGCTCCAACCCTTCAGACAGAGACAAACACCTACAAGATCTCTATCAAGCATTCTTACAACTACAGTACCCACCTGCTGAAGTGAAGAAACAGATTGACAGAGCCAGAAGAGTACCCAGAAGTCACCTACTACAGGACAGGCCCAACAAAGAAAATAACAGAATGCCACTAGCCATCACCTTCAGCCCCCAACTAAAACCTCTCCAGTGCATCATCAAGGATCTACAACCTATCCTGAAGGACAGCCCATCACTCTCAATGATCTTGGGACACAGGCCAGTCCTTGCTTACGGACAGCCCCCCAACCTGAAGCAAATACTCACCAGCAACCACACAACAGAACCACTAACCCAGGAACCTATCCTTGCAACAAAGCCTGATGCCAACTGTGTCCACATATCTATTCAGGGGACACCATCATAGGGCCTAATCACATTAGCCACACTATCAGGGGCTCGTTCACTTGCACATATACCAATGTGATATATGCCATCATGTGCCAGCCTCTGCCATGTACATTGGCCAAACCAGACAGTCTTTACTCAAAAGAATAAATGGACACAAATCTGACATCAGGAATCATAATATTCTAAAGCCAGTAGGAGAACACTTCAGCCTCTCTGGCCACTCAGTAACAGACTTAAAGGTGGCAATTTTGCAACAGAAAAGCTTCAAAAACAGACTCCAACGAGAAACTGCTCAATTGGAATTAGTTTGCAAACTGGATACCATTAACTTGGGTTTGAATAGAGACTGGGAGTGGCTGGGTCATTACACAAATTGACTCTATTTCCCCCATGTTAAGTATCCTCACACCTTCTTGTCAACTGTCTGAAATGGGCCATCTTGATTATCACTACAAAAGTTTTTTTCCCTCCTGCTGATAACAACTCATCTAATTAGTCTCAGAGTTGGTATGGCAACTTCCCCCTTTTCATGTTCTCTGTATGTGTATATCTTCTTCCTAGATGTTCCATTCTATGCATCCGATGAAGTGAGCTGTAGCCCACAAAAGCTTATGCTCAAATAAATGTGTTACTCTCTAAGGTGCCACAAGTACTCCTGTTCTTTTGCGGATACAGACTAACACGGCTGCTCCTCTGAACCATGCACAATACTGGTTAGCGCAGGCAAGAGCTGGGGCTGGAAGTGCGCAGGCTTCCCTAGTGCTGCCTGGGAGCTGAACAGAGGCTGGGTCCAAGACTCTCCATTACCCACACAGTCTTTTCCTTCTGCTAAAAGCAGTGGGGAAATGTTCTTCTCCAGTAGAGTGCCCTGCCAGGCCCTCCATTTGGATAATCCTAGAGTGGGCCCTTGCTCCTGTAGATTTTAGAGCGTGTGTGGTGTGGGTACACCACACACTTGTGAAGTGGTCCCTCCTCCAATGTGCTGCATTGTCCCTTAGAAGCCTCACAGCTGAGGACACGCTATGGGGCCTGGACAGAGAGGGAAGGGTGGGACACTCTCTGGATTTTGGGAAAGGCTAGACGAAGCAGTGAAAGTGACTCAGTGTCAGATCCAGCAGAGGTTTGCTCACAATGGTATAGCATCCTCCCAGCTGAGGCCGGCAGGGGCTCTCTGGGCTAATGTATCCCTAGTTTGTTTAATTAATTTACCTATTAGCTCTTAATATTGCACTAACAAAGCCCATGCAGAGCAGAATATTAGGCCTAGTGGATGATGCAGGCAATGGTGTATGCTTCACTGAGGCACAGAAGAAAATCTTAGCTCCTAAAAGTCTAGGTGATGTTGGGTAAAGGGGGAAAAAAGATTTGAGTTTAAATCTATTGCTAGGCACCGATGAGATGACAGCACCAGTAACTTGTATTCCTGAGCCTGCCACACGGATTGAGTGACCTGCATAGCCCCATTGCACTTCGGACGTAATGGTGTGTGACATCTTTTCCAAAGGCATGGCTCACTGAGGAAGCATTTAACCACAGAAACCAATTTAATACTCGAGAAAAAAAACCTACCACATCTTTGTTTTGAAGCACCAAGGGGCTGGCTCTTGGAGCTTCTCTGCACCCCCAGGCCAGGAGTGATTTCTCACACATTTCAGGCCGGATAGTGCAGCCGGGGCCGCTCTAGAAATGTGCGGGTGTAATCACAGTAGCTTCAGAAAGTCACCTGACTCTCAGGGACCTTCAGCTCCTGCTCCGCAGCTGCGGCTCCACCACAGCCAGGCTTGCTGCCCCAAGCGATAGCTACAGCATTGTTGCTGTAACATCATCCTTGCCTGGGGGCCCTAGATGTGCCCTTCTCCCCGTTCCTGAACCACTTGCAGCCAGCTCTGCACTCTCCTATCCTAGAGCATCCACCTGGGGCAGGGGCCCATGGACCCAGATCCCCACACCCTCAAACTACTGAAAGGCTCCAAGCCAGAACAGAACATCCTGGGCTGAGCCCATCTCTGGAATGGCCCACACCAGAACTTTGGGAGGCCCCAGTCTTATATAAAATCAATACTCCAGCTCTGCATCGTGGGCTCAGCTTTTATTCATCTCTTTGTTTTACAGATGGGGCAGTGGCCTGCCCAAGGATACCCACGCACTGAGTCAGTGCCAGACAGGAACAGAACCCAGGTGTCCTGACACCTGTCGCCCACTCTAACCACTTGACAATTCCCTAGAGCAGTGCTACTCAAGGTGGTGGCCCGCGAGCCATCGGCTGCCGGTCTGCGCGCACATTGGGGGGAAGTACCCATCCCCCACTTCAGATAGCATGAGAAGCACGGCTCTGGAGGCTGCACGGCACTGCAGGCAGGCAGCGGGAAGGGCCTGCTCTGCTTTTGGAGCAAGAAGCCATGTTCCATATCTCTAAACCACCAGGGACTTCATCCCCACCCCCACCCCTTGAGTCAAGAGAAGAACGAGAAGCTGAACTGGGCTGGGGGGCACCCTCTGATCGCTCCATCCCGAAATGTGCAGCACGACACCCCCCTGGGAGACTCCTCTGGCCAGCAGAATGGGAGCGAGGAGAGTTACATCTTCAGAACAAACTCCTGTTGGCTACAGCACCCTAGGGAAGGGGCAACATTCCTAGCAGCCTCAGGAAACCTCTCCAATTTGATCTGTCCTCAGTGCCACGTGCACTAGACATGCCAGCCCAGTAATACTATAAATAGCAAGTGCTACCATGCTGCACCTAGATTTCAGACAGAGCTTTGCTGTCTTTTTGGCAGACATTTTTTGGTGCAGTGTCAGTCCAGTACTTTGGTTCAATGAAACCTTTTTCATGGTAACATTATTTCCGTAGCAATTTCTTGGTCCAATTACAGCTGGAATCCCAGCAGGAATGGCCCACCTCTCATTCCCTGAACTCCAGATCACTTGAAAGCGCAGCGTCCCCTGGCTACATGACACCACTCTCCGGAGTCATTCTCTGCTCCCATCAAGTCCCACTCGCCCAGGGCAGTCACGCAGATACAGAAAGATGTGACGGATTAATTCAGCATCATTTGGAGGGTAAAAACCAATGTCTGAAAGTGACAATACCAGTGCCTGCTTTGCACCCTGGAAACCAGTCTGGGCACATGGCAGCCACTGACCCCCAGGAGGAGAAAAGGAAGAGGGAGACAGAAGCAGGGAGGAGAGAACCCTACCAAGCAACCAGCGTGATGAATACAGCTAAGAACTACACACCCTGTGTGTGGCAGACACAGCAGTCAGACCCCAGAGAGCCCGTTGGGTCATCCCATGCGATGGAAAGTGAAATGCTCTAGACCAAGCAAACAATGGTACCCGCTCCATTTCCACGGGCTTGGCACAGCAGCTCTCGGATGAGGTTAAAAAAAAACCAAAAACCACCAATCAGAGGTTGGCGTTTGTTACGGGCCGGCTTGAAAAGGGCTGAATGAAAAATGGGGCTTAGTCCTTTCAGCCGAGGCTAGCGGCAGGGCGGTGAGCTCCCAGGGGCAGTGGGTGAAGCGCACCCCGTGCAGCCCTGCAGCCTGGCCTAGCTCCAGCACGCAGCGAGGGGACGGGAGAAGCACTGGAGCAGTGACTTAGTCGACTGCCCAGTGGAATCACGCCGGGATTGGAAGCACCCTGTGCAGTGGGGGGAGGCCGTGCAGTCGTGCCTGGCCCCAGACAGGATGGGATCGGGAAGGGACAGCAAAGCCAGGCGAGCGCGCCGGGACTAGGCCAGGCTGCAGTGACTGCACAGGAGGGGAACATTCAGCAGCTGCACTCCCGGGTCTCCCCAAGAACTTCCCCAGGCTTCGTCACGGCTCAGAAATGGCCTGGTGGGTCGGTTATCATCATCCTCCTCCACATTGCACCAGGGAGAAAACGAGGCCCAGGGTGGGTAGGTGGCCTGGCCATGATCACACAGCACATCAGCAACTGAAAGGAGAAAGAACCCAGGAGTCCTGACTCCCAGGTGCCTGCCAGCAAGTGTCAGTAAACAGCCGCGTTCCCGGCGCTGTGTGAGGCTGGGTGGCAGGATGGGTTCAGATCTTCACTTTAGTTGTGCCCCACGTGGAACGAGCCACCCCACTACACCACACACCAGCCAGGGCAATCGAGCCAGCCTGGACGAGAGGTCAGCTGGGGCAGGGAAGGGGCTAGAACAGCAGATCCCCCTGCAGGGAGGGGGAAGTAGGATCCCAGTTCAGTCCTGTTCTGGTCTCATCCCCAGGCAGCACAACACCCGCTGCCCCTGGGTGGGTGGCTGGCTGCTGATCTGGCCCGGTCTCTTTACCGCCCCCCCCAGCACATAACTTCCAAACGAAACCTAAACTTCCCTCAGCCTCTCCAAAGGGGGAAACCAAGTCACCTCTCCGCAGGGACGGAGCCTGGCAGGTTTCGGCTGACAGAGAGAAAGGATTAGGAAGTTCTGAGCGCTGGAGAGCAGGGGCTCCGGCAGAGTCCTGACCGGACCTCAGGCACAGAGCCGGCTGCCAAACCAAGCTGGCCTCGTTGTAATTTCCCTGCTCCCGAGTGTAGGTGGGGGGAAGAAACAGGAGCAGAGCTGGGCCAGCTGGTGTATTCCTCTGCCCCGGGTTATTCTACCTGCTAATTGCTGAGAAAACAGGAAAGGCCTTTGGAGCCCTCAGGCCAAACACCCTCAGAAAGAGCCTTCATTGTCCCAGTGGCTGCTGGGCACAGCCGTGGGGGAGAGAAAAGAGCAACAGCCTGAGCAGGCAGCGATGCAGCTGCAAACACAGCAGGGAAGTAGCTGACTTAGTTTAATAGGACGCTCCCCACCCCTGCCCCTATGACTCAGGGACGACCCCCTCCCCACCAGCTCCAAGTAGGGTCCCTCCCCCTGACTGCCCTAGAGGTTTTCGGAGCCAGAGATCTCAGCGTGGCTATCTAGCCCGTCTATACGGCAAGCAGCACGTGCTGGAAGCGGAAGCTGTGCCCAGACTGGGAGCTGCAGCTCCTCAGTTACGTTGAGGCCTGCCACAGATTTACAGTTCCTGCTCAGTCACCTCTCTGCCCCGGCCCGGTGCAGGCCAACAACGGGAGTTTACAGCCCCCGAGGCTCAGCACTTCCTGTGAAGTGCCTGGTGGGGCTGCGTGTCCCTGCTAATCACAAGAGCCCACCTGGTAAAAGTTGGCTGCATCCTTCCACACCAGAGCAAAGGAAAGGCCATTTCCTCGGCCAGCACATTTGGTTGACTTGCAAACGTCCTCGTCTCCCACACTACTGCGGGAGGCTGGGCCCTTGGAGCAGAGCTATTCTGTGCACATCAGGGTACTTCATATTAGCCTGCAGGACTCACGCCCTGCAGCACACAGTCACGCCCACGCGGCAGACAGGCCTGGCAGCCAGGCCATGGTGCTCCGAGAGCACGGACACCCGGAGCAGGGGCTGGTTTCTGTAGCTACCATCAATCACCATCGTCTGACGGACAGCACCCGTCCTCACGCCTGGCCTGCGCCGGACACCACCAGGAGCTAACTGGTTGTGTCGACCGTCATCCTGTCTGGGAGAAGTGTCCAGGGATGTCCACGGGGCTAGCTGAATGCCTCTGCCCCATGGCTCCAGTGCCCTCATCCTGCCCAGGAGGAGCCCGGGCGGGGGAAAGGCCTGTGCTCCTTAGCGATGCCCAGCAGCTGTCAGGCGTGATGGGGCAGGGCCTCTGGGCTGCCAAGAGCCCTGATGAGGCAGCAGTTCTGGGCTCGGTGGGGCTGGGAGGCAGGTGGCTGGAGGGGTGACCCACGGGAGTACTAGGAAGTGACTGCTTTGCGTGGGCCTGGCACAGAGAGTGCATCATGGCCAGCATGTCGGAGGCAGCACAGCCCAGTTCTTCCCCCACCTCTCCCAGGATCCCCGCCAGCACCAGGTCCACTGCACTGGCTGAACAGCGCCCGCGGATCCCCAGTTACCAGCAATGGCTGATCTCCCCAGCACCAAGTTGCAGCGCAGAGACCCAACTTCAAAAGGTAGAGAGTTGTCTTCCTGAGGTGCCATCCCCTTGTGGGTCTTCTCCTCATTACTCTGTTCGTTACTTAACGGCGGAGGCCCTCGTCACTTGTGGCTCAGCAGCAAAGGGAAGGGCCGAGTGCAATCAGCGAATTTATTTTCTTTCCGTGCCTGTGGTTCATGGCAGCTCCTGGCTGCTCCTTGCCTTTCATAACCAAGTGGATGCGTTTAAGCAACTTCTAACATGCAGGAGTAAATGGGAATAGATCTCGCCTGCTGAAATGAGTCTGGAGATAGATTTCTTCTGGCACTTTGCAGTGGATGTGATGGGGAATGCAGGTTGCATGCACAAGCTTGCTTCCCCGGTGTCATTTATTAGGCCCACCATATGCTTAGGCGTCATTTCTTCCCCGCAGCTGAAAATACCTTCTGCTGGAATTATGGAGACGTGAAAGAGACAGGGAGGGTTTTTTGCATAGATCCACCTGCTTGTTCCACAGCTGGGGACCCATGGGTGACATGAGACAGAACGAGAAACACATCTCGGGGCATTTTGTGACTTGCCTGCGGGCTCTCTCATTGTGTTCCTTGCTGGTGGCTGGTACCAGCTGCGCGGGGCTGCAGAGAGCCATCCTCTGACCGAGAGACACGATGGGTAGCACCCCCTGGAGCAACCCTACCACCAGTCACTGCCCCAGCGATGTGCCCCACTTCAGGGGAACCCCCACTGGAGAGTCACAGTATGTAAGGGACAGTCAGTCCCCTCGTCCTTGCTGAGACTGCCAACCAAGGTGCCAGTTAATGCCAAACCTGGTACTTCCTTTTACCATCAGGTCACCTGTCCATCTAGAGACCAAACTGAGCACCTCTCCCCACCCCCTCACACGCATCTCCGAGCTGCTATCAACTGGTCACAGCTATGGCACTGGCTAGCCTGGATCACATCTGACTGGGCAACTGGAGGGGACGGGGTCCATACCCACTCACCAGTCCCCTGAGCCGGCTACGCCTCTAAAAGCCTGTTACCATCCTGCCCCTGCGCAATCATGCTTTGTAGCGGAATTATACGCAGCACAAAGCTACTTCCATGGCTCTGTACAACGGATGCCGCAGAGCTCTGGAGCTGGTGAAAAATGACCTGCTTACAATGCACTAACTCCACCTCCTCCTGCGGAGCCCAAATGAAATTAAAATATTGACAGAAACAATTTCCAGGGGGAAAGCGAGCAGGGGTGGGGAAGCAGCAGAGGCTCCTGCCTTGTGAGCTCCAGCCACCAGGAGTCCGGGGAGCTCTCTCGCTCTAAAGAGCAAAGGAGAGGAGAGCGCCCGATTCTCTGCCAGTCTCCTTCGATGTGCAGCACAAGTCGTTACGGATCTGGGGCAAGGGGCAGCAAGCAGCAGGAGTGGGTTTGCACTCGCTTTGAGCTGTCATATGCCGTTTGCAGCACAGGGACTGTGTTATTATGTACAAGTGCAGATGGATGCTGACTGGAGTCTGATCCATTGTGGCGCTGTGGAGGGAAAGTGCCAAAGCTCCAGAACAAACGGCTAGGCTAAAGCCAGTAGCCCAGGGACTCTCCACAAGCTGCTTAGAGCTAAAGCCTTTGCCAGCCTGGGCTCGAAATTAGCCCTGGCCAGTGATTGCCAGGGAAAGGGCTGTGAACAGTCACACGTCCCCCTTACTTCAAAAGCTGCATGCAGTGCATGGTCACGTGTTTCAGAACAAATTACCTGCAATAACAGCGATGTGATGGCACGTAGGGATATATATATATATCCCTCTGTATGCATGGAGCACGTGACATTAGCCACACAGAGAATAAACGTGAGCTAAGTACAATATGAAATTAAAACAAAAGGTGGGAGGGGAGAAAAAGAGAAATCCTTCTTCACTTAGACCCAGCGCTCCCCTGAGTGCCATGCAGACCCAGGGCTCTACCCACACAGAGGGACCCTGTGTCCATCTCACCGGCCCCCTGCACAGCCCAGAGACTCATCCACTGAATGCTGCCCCACGCCCACTAACAGGCTGGAACAAACATCACTTGCACATGGACAGGAACAAAGGGAGCCCCCACAGGCTGGTGGCTCTGGTCTTGCCCCTCTCCCCTCTGCTCTCACACTGGCTTGTTTGTCCATGCCTGGCCTCCTGGGGTAGTGACCTCTCATGTAAGAGACCTGGTGCACCTTTGGGACCAATGCCAGCAAGCAGCACGACTGAGCTGCTTTAGAGAGATGCTTGCACGCCCAGGGGAGGCTGGTCCTAGCCCAGTGGCTAGTACAAAGGGAGAACGGGAGCAGCTGTGGCAGATAGCAGTGAAGAGGGTGAGATGCAGATGGGTGGTTTCCATTTCACCCTGTAGCAATGGGAGACTCACCAGTGCAACACCTCCTCCTGTTCATCTCGGGAATTAGTGGTCCAGCTCCAGAGCGCCCGCTGCAGGACAGTGTCTCGTCCGCCACTGCCCCCCCATGTCCCTCCCAGACCCCGGTGCCCCTTTACTGCAGGGTGCTGCCCCCTGGCAGTGCCCCCACACTCTGGATCTCCCCTCCCAGGGGAACCCCCAACCCTCTAAGCCCACCTTGGCTCAGTGGCTACTGCCAGCCATCATCTAGACCCCTTCCCCTGGGGCAGACCGCAGATCATGGCCACTCATCATTGGCAAGAGGGTTGGACCAGCTGCCTCTGCCTATCCCTGGGCTGTATCTCTGCAGCCCCAGGACCTCCGTAGGCCTTCACCAGGCTGGCGCTCCTTTTGCCCTTCCCCAGCACTGCTCTGCTTCAGGGACCTTGCTCCCAAGCAGCCAGGTCCTTCTCTCTCCAGGGCTAGAGTGAGACTGCTGCAGCTCCTGCCCACAGCCCTCGTATCAGGGCCAGCTGATTGACCTGGCCACACTCACTAACAGTAACAAATCCAAAGGCCCCGCAGCAGTTGTGAATCCCAGGGCTGCCCCCGCCCTCAGACCGGCTCGCCCAGTCCTGCCGAGGATGCAGGATCAGCACTGTGGGTGCGGGGCCGGTGCAGTTCTTCAGTGCAGGACTTCTCCCCTCAACTGCAGCTGGCACCAGCTGCGGGACAGCCGTTACCACAAAGGTGCTTGGGGACTGTGTGCCCACGGGGCTGTGCTGGGCCCAGTAGGAGGGTCTCAGTGGAGCTGCAGACCCAGCCTTGCATCCTGCCCAGATCTGTACTCCGTGTGGTATCGCAGCCCAAATCTATTTGCTGCTCGTTCATGCTCTCAGAAGGGTGCCTGGAAACTGCCCCAGGTGCTGCTACAGGACAGGGCAAACAAATCATAATAGCAAAGGAACAAGCAGCGACAGGCAGCCCGGATGTGACCCCTGGTCTCCCACTAAGTCTCACTGTACCGGGCGGCGGGGCAGCCGTGCCTCACCCTGCACTGGACTCCATCCCCACCTGCTACTCAGAGAGAACTTCTGCATTATTCAAACCTCTGCAAACCCCAGCACTTCCCACAAGAGCCAGGCAGGCCCCACGGGGAGGAAACGCAGGAGGGGCCAGCCTGGGGCCACACATCCCACTCTGCTAGAGAGAGGGGGGCCAGCCTGTGGAACACGTATCCCTCACGCTGCCAGGGAAGTTAGGCCGACATGGCTGCAGTCTCTGCAGTGCTAATGCAGACAAAGCGCCGAGATTACTACAGAGGGACCGAGACTGCACTGGCCCTAACAGCAGTGCCAGCATGGCTGAGGTCTCCCGCAGCTCGGACTCTGTGAGCCCAGGGCCAGGCCCGGCCATAGATCCAGCAGTCCCACAGCATGCGAGGGCTTGTTGTGCCAAGAGAACCTGGCCATGTTCCCCACGGAGCCCTGCACTCCGGGGACACAAGACACTCGACCCCCGGCGCAGCTTCGGGCTGCATTAGGACCATCAGCCCCATTCCGTACAAACTGCCCCGGAAGAGAAAAGCAAAGACGCTCCCAAGCTGCTCAGACGGCACTGAGGCCCCAGCCGCTTCTGTGTCCCTGACCTCCTAGGAAGGGACCCCAAGCCCTCAGGGATGCTGATGCACAGGCTGACAGGGAAGGGCAGGCCAGCGCCTGCTTCACCTGTAAGGGGGCAGCTGCTCCGGAGGGCCAGCTGGCTCCATTCCTCTTGCTCTCCCCGCTGCAGCAAGGGATGAGTCTCTCCCTCCAGCTGCAGCTGTTGCGGGGTGGGGGTCCATAATCCACAGTGCTGCTCTGGCTCTCAGTCCCCGGTGCCTTTTAGCTGCTTGTCTCTCCTCACCGGCAGCCTCCATGTCTGGCCGGCCCGTGGGCAGCCTGGCGGAGCGCCCGGTCCCCGGCGTTCGGCAGCGCGGCACGGACACTGGGGAATGGCAGGGGACTAGAGTTAATCAAGTGCTGCCCAATGGCGTTTCCCCGTGTGTGGCCTTCCCTGCCTTTCCCCGCCCCACGTGGCTCTGCACCCCCTCAGTGCAGCCAGCCAGGGCGCGTGTTGGGGTACCAGCGCCCCACTCGTAGCACTTGGGAAACAGAGCGAGCAGCTCACGGCTCTCCACAACGCCTAGAGCTAGGCCCTGCAGGACGGGATGCAGAGCTGCTTTCTGCTCTCTAGGCCTCCGTTAGCATGGGGCAGGTAGGCCAAGCCGGAACGCAACCCCCAGCCTGCATGGGGGGTCTCCCCTCTGTCCCACCAGTCAGCTCACTTCTGGCAGTGGAAGGCCGGGGCAGGAGCAGGGGCAGGCAAGGCGGTTCGTGCAGAGGGGCAGGTGAGGGCAGACTCTTCCTGAGGTTGCTGCAGACACACTGGGTGGCCATGGGCAGCTCACCCCTCACACAGGTTTGGCCGCCAGACACCTAGCACTGGATTTTGAGGTGCTGAGTGCCCACAGCTCCTATTGCTGTGAAGTGGACTGCAGGTGCTCAGCCCTCCAGCTGCCTTGTTTTCTAGATGTCCCCCGCTTACCTCCCACTGACTGTGAGCACTTCAGAAAGCAGAAGTTAATGTTTCCCCCACTGTCAAATGGGGGAAACGGCTGGCCAGCTGCAGAGGAGCGTGGGAGCAGAAGGTGGCTGAGGTTTGAACAGTGCCTTGGATGGCAGGCGCTCGAGATGGGCACTGGTAATGCAGTGCAGACGGACAGGCAGAGCTCCCAGACTGCCCAGGGCAGCGGCTGAGCCTGGTAGATGGTACTTCAGAAAAGCAATTCAGCTTCTGCTCCCGGCTGCAGGAGGGTGGCAAGGGAGGGGCGGGAGGTCTTCGGGGCAGGGACTGCATCGGGTATCTGTAGAGAGCTTAGCCCAAGGGGTTCTGGCCCACACAGGAGCCTGGGTGTGCCACAGGACCACCACTAGATAGCTCGTTCTAATGTATTAGGGGTTGTCTCGCACCTGTCGCACTTCCCTCGCTCCCAACAGTCAGATCCCACAGAACCGGATACTCTCGCTGTTTTTATGCCAGCCAGGTGGGTGAGGCCAGCGGAGTTCAGTCCTGGACAACAGGAAGGCAGAACTTCCGCAGTGCTTCTGAATTGGTTAGCGTTTCGCACACAGTTTAACTATCTGGGGCAAATAACAGAAGGTCTGGGGTTACAAGAGCTATCCCTCCTGGAACGAAGACGTCAAACGAATGACCCCAGCTCCTTGAGTTGCTGGAAGAGACCTGGTCTGAGCCAACAGATATTTTCCCGGGAATTCCTTGGCTGGCTAGTCCGGCCGAAGGCCTGAGTGAATGCTGGAACTGAATCTCTTCTACCTTTTGCCCGTCAGCTCAGTGGACATTTGTCCAACGGAAGTGGAAATTTAAAAAAAAAAAGGTTTAATCTACTTTGCTTTTTCAAGACAGACAGATTTTCCTTAAGACGCTCTGCTTCGCGGGACAGTCCCTGTGGCAGGGGCTGCTTTGAAATGGCTTCGGTGCCTTCCGTGCAGAACACGATGAAGGGAACTTTCAAAAAAAATGCATTAAAAATAATTGACAACTGAGTGCTTAGGAGTCTGCGAAGTTTTGAACGTTAGACTGTAGCAGCTAAACGTCTGCACGGCCCTGTCTCTATTTCCAACTCCAAGTGCTTCGGGAAGTCAGGGTGCGTTTCACTAGCGGTTGCCTCTAATTTGTCTCTTACACACACAGAATGGTCCTTGTTCTACCATTTCTAAATACCACCGGTAAGAAACTTTACATTGGGCTAGAAATTCTTACTTTCAAGATGTTAGAAAAATGAATTTTTCATGCTGTACGGTCACTGTGGGAATTGATAGTTTATTTCCCAGCCCTGTGCTTGGAATGCATGTAGGAAACCTGAGGAGATCATGCTACCTCTTGAAAGAAGCAACCCCAGGACAGCAGCCCCAGGTTAAGGCTTCCGCCTGTCTCTCAAAACCCTCCATCTGTACTGTCAGCTTTTCTCTCCCTCTCATCTCTCAGATCCCTCCTTCAAGCTCACTTCTACCGGGCAGGCTTTCAGAGAATCTACACAGTGAAAAGGAGAGAGAAGGGGAAAGAAAGAGCCCAGCACTGCTTAGCGAATGGCCCGTTTGTGGGTCTGAACTGTACAGTCTAACTCAGTCTGGAAGCCACGTGGGGCCAGGGCAGTGTGTGTCTCCCCCCCGCACATTGATTCCATGCAGTCAGTACCAGTTGGACCTCAGCGCTGGGACACTGGGAGAGCACTTCTCGTCTACATTAGAATCATTAGCCCTGAGAACTGAGCCGGAAGTTGGTCTCCTTATCGGGGCCAGGTATGGCTACAATTGGCTGGCTCCCTGACTGGCACTCATCGGCCACAGTCCTTCAAGCACTCGCTTTTATAATGCGTCCCCACATCCTGTTCCACCAAGGGGTAAGTCACCCCAGGGCCTGGTCTTCCTGTCTCCGGGGTAAGCCCCATGCACCCAGCTCCCGCGCAGAGGGAAGGGGAGGCTGTTTGCACTGCTGGGAAAGAGGAACTGTCCCTCCACAGAACAAAAAAAGAAAAAAGTTAAATTAAGGGATGCCCCAGTGAGCCGATCAGTGCCCTGCCCGTCCATCCTCACTGCTTCTGCACACTCCTGCCAGCTCAGGCCTCAGGCCCACTACTGGAGCACGCTGCCATCTCTCGGCATTTGCCAAAGGCTGCCCATTGCAAAGGAGGCACCAAGTCACTGCTCATCATTTTGTCACCTAAGCCAAGGGGGCTTCATGCCTGATAAATAAAGATTTCATTCTGTTAACAGGGAACAAAGAGCCCGAAGCAGGGTACCATCTACGCTAGGGAGCAAGTGTCAGTCATGCGTCCGGTCACGGTGCTGGAAGGAGCTTGTCCCCTCTGCTCTAGCAGCTGCAAGTGGGACTTGCAGGAGTGACTACGTGAGGCCCAAGAGTCCAGTGGGATTTGGGCCCCTAATTCACTCAGGCACTTCGGACAACCCCACCCAAGCCAGGTTCAGGATTGGGACCCACGCTGACACCACTAGGTCAATACCTTGGCTCTCCTGAAGCCTGCGCAATGGAGGTAGCTCTCCCGAGCCCCAGGGGGTGTCACCAGAACAGGGGTGACTGGGGTGGAATGTCCCTTAGCCACATTCGTTTACGTTTAAATTCCATCAAACCTGACGTCTCCCCAGCTGCATTCGGTGCAGTCCAGCCTGGAGGAACTGTTCCACCTACTCCTGCCCCGGGGACAGTTCCCCCAGCTCCCAGGCAACAGGCAAACTGCAGGAAACAGGCCAGCGGCACGGCCCCCCACCAGACGGCTGCTTGCACCCTGCTCGGTTCTCTAAAGAACGTGGAGAGACTGAATTCGATGGTCTTTATCTCAACGTCTTAATAACGGCGGAGTGGAGTTAATAAAAGCCGCACTCGGCGCTGCCTCATTGCACTTTATGGCAGTTAGTCCAGGGTAACAGCAACTGGGCCATGATTCACTGCCGTTTTATTGAGGTCTTAGGACTGCGTTGTTGTTTCCCCACTTCCTTCCCTTCCCTTCGCCTTCCCCTTGGAAAGAGCCCCGCTCCCAAAAGCATCACACGCCAACCCCACAGGAGGGACCTGGCAGAAGGGAAGAACACAGCTGATGTGGGGCCTGCCAGCCCGACAGATTCCACGGTACGCACGTCGCAATTCCCCCCGTGCAGCCGGTGGGCGGGAGCATCCGGCAGTCATCACACACACACATCCCACACGGTGCGGGCACACGCACCCCCCCCTCCCCTGCCCCAGCATGGGCACGCACCCGCTCGCCCTGCCCCCCCACACACACACATCCCACACCATGCGGGCACACGCACCCCCCCCTCCCCTGCCCCAGCATGGGCACACACCCGCTCGCCCTGCCCCCCCACACACACACATCCCACACCGTGCGGGCACACGCACCCCCCCTCCCCTGCCCCAGCATGGGCACGCACCCGCTCGCCCTGCCCCCCCACACACACACATCCCACACCGTGCGGGCACACGCACCCCCCCTCCCCTGCCCCAGCATGGGCACGCACCCGCTCGCCCTGCCCCCCACGCACACACATCCCACACCGTGCGGGCACACGCACCCCCCCTCCTGCCCCAGCATGGGCACGCACCCGCTCGCCCTGCCCCCCACGCACACACATCCCACACCGTGCGGGCACACGCACCCCCCCTCCTGCCCCAGCATGGGCACTTACCCGCTCGCCCTTACCCCCCACCCCCAACACACACTTCTAGGGCCCTGCACCTGTTCCCTGCGTGAGCTGCGAGCTGGAAGGGCAATGCATCGCTCTGACTTTGAAAAAAGTAGCTGGGAAAGCTCAGGTGCTGGAATACAAAAACCACCAGCTTCACCTCTTCTCTGAGAGACTTCCCCCCCCCCCCCCCGCGATTAGCCAAGGCCCTGAGTGCAGCCTGGGTCAGTTCTAAAGCTGACGAGGTTTGGGAGACAGACCGTTGGTTCCCGGCCCATCGAGCTGCTCCTGGAGAGAGAACGCTTCATCGCGATCCCAGCAGTCACTGCTGCACTGGGGGTACCCAAAAGGCTGCATCACACACATTGTTTAGGAAGGCAGAGAGAGAGAGAGAGAGAGAGTGTGTGTGTGTACATGTGTGTACGTGTGTGTGTGTGTACACTGACTCAGCATTCTAACATTTCCTTCCAGGGTGGGTGAGGGCTCTAAACTGAGAACGAGCTGATTCAGAACAAAAGGCCTGCAGGAGGCCAAGCTGTCTGCAGTCACATTTCCATTGCTGTGCTCTTGAAAGAAGTTTATTATTTGAGAGAAAAGGACATCAGGCCTGTTTTAATAATGCACCTGAATGGAATTCTTGGCGAGTGAAACGCACCCACCCACGTGCTCTAAGGCTTATCGTGGGTTGGGCAGCCTGGGTGCAGTTATGTCGGCCACCGCGAACGCAGGACATGCCTAGGCCGGAGCATCAGCCTGTGACAACGCTGCTGGAAGTCTGCTTTGCATACGGCCAGTGAGGTCTAATTCTAATGAGCTCAGCCTCCCCAGAGAGGACAAGGCTGTCAGGACCAGGGTCTGGGTGGAATTATTTTATTCCTGGGTCGGATCTCTTTGGATCATGCTCCTGATCATGAAAATTCACCAGGTGTTGTATCCATAATGTAAATTGCAACATGTTACTGCGCACAAGTGACGGGCTACTGCACCATTTTCAATGTGTGAATGCAGATGAACTCCGGAGATGCACAGCTTCCATGGCCTGGTGTTACCAGCTGCCCAGGAGGAGGGAAAGGGGATGAAGTTACGTTCTGCAACCGTCTGGCAGGTTAGCAACTAGCAAGGAGCAATCAAAGCTAGATCAGCAAAAGCAGAAAGAGCCAGGTACCAAGTGATGCACCCCCGGACAGTCATAATAGCAGTTTGCTTTCTGTACTCGTAATTTTAGATTATCTGCCCCAGCCATCACAGATCATGGCTTGGTGAAACACAGGTCCTCTCACCTCCAGGGCATCAGCTCAAATATGGCCCTGGTCAATACTGACTGACAGCTGTTCCCTTCTGAGGGCTGTTTGGCTGCCTGGAGCTGGAATGATTGGCTGGGGTGCTTACATTGTCCAAGGAGAAGTTGATCCACATCATAGAAGCCATCACAACTAGCCTGGTATGAGCCGGCCCCCTTGTGTCAGACCTCAGGGAAACCACGGACTGAACGGGTCTAGAGGCTAAAGTCCCCCGGCAGGACTAGCTTTTAACCAACTGTCGTTAATAATACACTGGGCCAGTCATTGTGCTGGGGATTATATTGTATAACTATTTTATTTATATATAAATTAGATATTTTATTATCTATAAAAATAGTAAATTCACACTACTCTCGCTTTTTTGGGTAATGCGGATGGCTGATGTGGCTCCTGAACCAGTGAGGTCTAAGTGTTACCGCACTACGCGGTGGGAACGAGCTGCAGTCTGCGTACTCACGCAGGGGACTCACACCCCAGCTCACGTTCGGACAGAGTTGATTGCCTCCGTCCACGGGGCTAACCTGGAACACCAAGCCTGCCGAGGGTCTCCGGGACCACCTCTGCAGTGCTGGGAGTCCACGTCGGTCGCAGACCTCTAGTCTACACTGAGATCAGTCACCGTACAATGAGCTGGGTTTTGAATGGCTGCTGCATGCTATTGCAGCCACAGGAGGAACTGGCTAAGAAAAGATAGCCTGACATCAGCCCAGCATCTCCAGGCCCATGCCCCGTTTTGCAGTGACTCTCTAGCTGTTCAGAGGCACAAACTAGTGAGGTTAGTTTGAACAAGTGGAATAATACAGCAGCAGTTCCTCCAGTCAGGGAAAGACAATCCCGAGTTGGCAGCATGACCCGTGGGAATCGGTCTCCAGGAGTTGCCAGACATTTGAGTCATTGGGATTTAAATATATAGAAAGACAGCGACTGTGGCAGCTCAGTGGTTGGTGAAAGCTCATGTCACGTCTATGGGATATTTTTCAAGGCGCGTGGCGTGCCTGGAGCAGCTAATCCCTCGGGAGGCAGGGCTTATGGCTCACGGCTTACAAGACAAGAGCACGCCCCTCCCGCTACCAGGTGGCATCGGCGTAGGTTGTACAGAAGCGAGATCTGTTGAGTGGGATTTGGCAGCTCGTCCACACCTGCTCCGCAGCAGTGGCCTGCAGGGCCAGCAGGGTCCATGTCACACACAGGTGAGGAAGCTCAACACGGTGTCTCTGAACTCCTGACAACAGTGATGTGCTCTGGCTCTGGGGAGAGCGGGCTCATTCACACAGCATCTCCGGCCAGCCAGTCCACACGTCAGAGACAGCCACCCCTCACCTGCGGACCTGTGCCCACCCGGTGGGGCTCTGCCCCGGAAGGAGCGGGAGGGGCCGGGGGAGGCCAAGAACATCACTTCCAGTCATTCAGGGAGCTCGCCCTGTACCCAAAGAGCGCAGGGAGGTGCCCACAGCACCTCTCACCACCAGACCTGTGGGAGCTCAGTGAGTGTGAGGTAGGGACGGTGCCTACTGACCACGCACGTGCCAAGGACGACAGCTCCCATTTCTCAGCACAACGGGGACGTGTCACACTTCGGTGGGAAGTTTGTGCCTTTGGCAACGGCTTGAACCAAATGTCCCAAGCAGGCAAGCATTGGAGGAGGGTGCATGCAGAATCCCCGAGGAAAACCCACTGGATGGCACCGCCCCCCACATCTAAACCAGTGGCCACCCCCATTGTGAATGGCAATTTTTCTAAATATGCAAATCCATAAAAATGGATCTTTCCGCCATGACACCAGTTTTGGTTCGCCCTGATTGGTCATTGAGGTGATGTCACATCTAGCAGTAACCCAATGGCAGGGCTTCCAAACCGACAGTCACCTGGTTGGGTTTTCAGCAATGGCCAAGGGGCCACCGGCGCGTGAGAGAGGTAATGGGCTCTCCGTTAACAGAGTTTAACACAGGGAGGGGAGAGGTGACAGCCCCCATTGACTTCAGTGGAAAACCCGGACCTCTGCCTAGCCTCTAGACCACTGGATCTTAACCTGCAAATATTACAACAGCCAACAAACTCCCGGGCCAGCGAGCGATCCTGGGACAGACATTCACCTAACAACTGCAGAGCTGATCCAGGCAACTTAACCCTCCTGGGGTGTCACGTGCCCATTAGAGGTTGTGAGACGTCTTCCCTCTGCGAGCTCATGAATTCGAAGGTTCTGGAAGCTGCTGGGTAAGTCACCTCTCTCGGTACACGCTTGCGTCCCTGCTGCTTTCCGCTGCTTGCCTGCTTAGTTTCCCTCAGACGTTTTAGTGCAGGCTGTAATTTGTACCTGTCTACAATTAGAGTCAGAACTGCTGTGCAGTTGTTATATTTTAAGAAAAATGGTATTTATAAGGCAGCAATAAAGTGCTTTCGAAAGCACAATGTTCTCTGGCAACTAGCACAGTATCAAGTTCCTTATTAAATTTTTAGTAGTTACAGATTTGGTTGAAGCCAAGCAGCAGTTCTGTCCCCAGCGCTGCCGTTCCCAGGGTGGCGTAGGTGGGAGGGGAGTGCTGGGGGCAGTGCTGGGGGCAGTGGAAGCCAGGCAGTGTCTCGTCTCATTTTCAGACACGCTTGGCCAGCAGTTTTTGAAGCTTTTAGGGCAGTTTTTGAACTCCCAGCGAGACCAGAACAAGGCGCCGAGAGCCGTAAACGGGGGAGGGAGGAACCTGACACACCTGAGCTGACAGTTCAAACCCAGCTGAGTTTAGCAGGGGCCACTCACAACCCCAGACAGTGGTTCAGTGAAGTGTGTGAAGTGCCTTGATGGTCTCAAGCCAGCTCCGGCTAAGTAAGTGCAACATCACAATGGTCATGGTCAGAAGAGAGGCCCTGGACTGAAGGGGCCACGTTGACCAACTCCCGTTTGCGCTGCCTCGGCTACACCGGTCCTGAGGGCAGGTGGCAGCTGCCAGGGAATACCTTAGAAGAGAGCCAACAACCCAGCGCCGCTCCCTCCGGAGACACTGAGCACGAAGCAGCTGTGTGTGTGTGTGGGGGGGGCGAGAGTAAAACAACTCACCTCCCAAGAGCGCACGGGGCTGGCGAGCAAAGCAGGCTAAGAGGTTTCCCATGAAGCTTTAGTAGGAGAACAGCAGTTCCTTGAAACCCAAACTTTTTGCAGAAATGTCTCAGTTTCAAGAGTCCCGGGTGGAATCTCTGGTCGAAGCGAGACACACGCTCCCCCAGAACAGCCAATAGCTCAGTGGCTGGGGCACTCAGCAGGAAGGGCAGACCTAGGCTCAAGTCCCTGTTCTGAAGGAGGGCCTCTCACATCCCAGGTGAGTGCCCTCTCCACTGGGTTATTGACTGCTCTAGGACGGGGAGCCTTCACTCTCTGGTTTTCCCCCAGAATTTTTTTGGGGGGGAGGGGCTCAGTTTTGTTCCAGTGGAGAACAAACAAAAACAAAAGTCCCAAACCCCAACATTTTCCAGGGAACAGAACTCTTGCTTCCCAGCCAGGCCCAGATACGAAGCTCTTCGGACACCGAAACTCATTCTTCGGCACGTCACAAACAATCCCCCGTAGGTGCGTGCAAGGCCCAGAGCAGCAGCATCCACATTTTACCAAGGAGGACGCTGCCCCAGCCAGGTGGACTGATTTGGCCCAGGCCCCCCGCGAGCCAGTGAAAGAATCGGAGTTTCTGATCCTAGTCCTGTGCTCAGCCAACAGGGCGCCGTGGTTTCACACACACAGCTGTGCACCTGGGGGACAGTTAGTTCTGGAGCGTTTCTTTAGCCCTCCTCGTCTAAGAACTCCTCTCCGGGCTGAGCCGCACCCTCCTGCCAATTCATATCGGAGACAACAGCAATCTTAGCCTGGTGGATTTGGAAGGAGGTGCCACACTAACAAGGGACCTCTTCCTTCACCTTGAAGTATGTGCCAAAGTGTCCAGGAGGAATGAGACAAGAGCTACATAAATCTGTCCATTGCCAGAGCGTGGATAAAGAGAACATGCTGGTTAATTAAATCCATTCATAACTGGGTGGATTCTGGCTTTACTTCTGTAGCTTTGCTATGCTCAGAATCATCTTCCTAGAATGGTTTTGGAAAATAAAGCAAACTTGACATTTTCTGAAATGTGCATTTTCCCCTGACAGCCCGTGCATAATTTAATGAGAGGCAGCGTGCACTCACTGATAAGCGCCGGGCAATTCACTTTCTAGGAACATCTCAAATGCTACTCATTTCTCTTCCCCACTCATATTCAGAGTGGAGCCACCTTGCTACAGGGGTGAGTGGCCCTACCGTGTTTGCACCATACGTTTCTTAGCAGCCTACTATGCAGGACACAGCAGAGCTGGTGCCACTGCCAGAGAAGCGGACTGTAAAACTGAAGCTGCATAGCCAATTCTTTCCCCAACATATCCCCCCTCTCTTATCCACTTCATCTCACCCTCCACCTTTCTCTTCTCCATTTCCTCCATCCTGTTTCTAGAACCGTTTTCCATCCTGGTGCCTTCTTCCCACACTATACCAAGCCCACCTTCCTGATGGAAAGTCAAGCAAAACATTTGTACCAAGAAAGGATTCACTGCATGTCTCTTCAGTCGGTCTGTGACATGCCCAGGAGCAGACTGGGATAGCCACAAGTGTATTCATCATTTAAAATCGATCATTTGAAAGTTGTTGAAGATTTATTCCCCCCCCCGCACCCCGCCCCCCAGGACAGTTCAGTGGAAAGGTTCAGCTGTCCGTTCACAATGGCCTGGTGAGCAACCTCAGTCACAGATGGTTTGTGTTACTGCAGGGCTGGCCCGGGACCAGCCCCTCCTTGCGCTAGGTGCTGTCCTGAGACAGGTTTCTGTTCTCTGGTTAATTGCACATTCAGAGCATCATCAAAGCTAAAACCTGAAAGTCACTTCCAGCGACTGTTTTCAAAGTTCACGCTCAGCACGTGTGCTGGTGAAGTGAGACCTCACGCGGGTCTGCGGGAAGCGAAAAGAATGCCAGCTGGGAACCCCGGAGACACACAGTTAACTCTGGAATTAAAAACAAATAGCTGCAGAAAATTCTTTCCAGTTTCCAGTCGCCCCTGTTCAGGAGAGAACAGGCATTAATTGCCTGCAACCAGCTCCACACGCAGGGAGAGTTCAGACCAGCCATGTCAGTAACCTGGCGGGGATGGGGGGGGGGGGAAGGGACACAGCAAATATAGCCACCAAAATGATTAGTCTGCCAACCCTCACAATGTTAGCACATGGCTTGCAATATGGGGTGCTTTTTCTTAAAGCCACCTGACTCCAGGAGGTGGGGTTACGTGAGAATCTCAGCTTTCATCTGAAGATTGTTTCTAGCCCCCATAGAGCTTGAAAGTGTGACCCCAATACACCCCCCCAGCTCAGAAACGAGAAGAACGAACCCAGTCATTTATCACTGTTTTAAAATCTCGCGATTTGAGGCCTCGTTCATGACTGCTGAACATGAGCTGGCAATGCTGACGGTCTGCCCTCCCCCGCACTCCTCCACCACCACCTAAGAGCTCCTCTCCTCAGCAGTACAGGCAGAGAGAGTTATTCCACTCCCCGGAAAGCCTCTGCAAGAGGAAAGGATTAAGTCAGCCTTCATAAAAGCCAGTGTGTTTAGTGCTCGGCAAGTCACAAGCTCTCTGATGGAGCTGCAGACAAGACTGCAGTTGGGAAGCCCTCAGACCCTCTGGAGCAGTCGCTGCACCTTGGAAGTCTTTTAGCAGCGCAGAGGGAGTCCCCTAAGACAGTGGTTCTCAACCAGGGGTCCAGGGTCCTCTAGCAGGCCATGAGCAGGTTTCAGGGGGTCCGCCAAGCAGGGCCAGCATTAGACTCGCTGGGGCCCAGGGCAGAAAGCCGAAGCCCCACCGCATGGGGGCTGAAGTCCAGGACCCTGAGCCCCGCCACCCGGGGCTGAAGCCAAAGCCTGAGCAACTTAACTTTGTTGGGGGCCCTGTGGCGTGGGGCCTGGGCAATTGCCCTGCTCGCCACCCCCTAACGCCGGTCCTGGCTTTTAGATGCAGAAAACGAGTTATTGTGGCACAGGTGGGCTGTGGAGTTTTCATAGCATGTGGGGGAGAGGGGGGCGTAGAAAGAAAACGGTTAAGAACCTCTGCCCTAAGGAAGTCGATTGAGAACTTCTTGGAGCACGTTAATATTCTAGCTCTCCAAACAGCAGGATTAAGCCAGGACTTCCTGCAGGAGAGATTCCACCACCGCCGGCATTCAAACCGGGCACCCTAAAACCATCACACACACAAGCTGAAGGAGAATCTGCACCTGCTGCCAGCATGTGGCTAACGCCTTCTGTCCCCTACTGGGCATGCGGTGCTCTTGTCTGGTGGGGTCGCTTGACAGAATTGCTGACCTGCACCTGGGCAGGGGGTCAGACTAGAACTAGATGACGCTTGTGGCCCCCTCTAATCCCATGGTTCTGTGATTCTATCACCTGTGGGTGTCCATTCAGAGGGATTGTTTTCTGTCTTGGATTGTAATATTTTAGGATACTTTATTGCACAGCCATCAGATGCTGCCTGGTGGGCCTGACATAAATATATTAAACAAACAATAGTCTTAGTGATTCTCTCCTCTTTGCCAGCCTGGCCTCCAGCCACTTGGGCAACGAGGCACGTTAAGGCAGAGAAGCAAAGTTTCAGCCCCATGCAGCGGCGCTAGTAAATACCAGCCGTGCCAGGAGGTTGCAGGAGGCAGCCTGGTAACCGGCGCTCTCCTCATTAGAGATGAAAACGGAATTTACGTTCCGTACCAAACGGCTATTCTGAGCTTTGTTTGCCGACCAGAACCGAGTCAGAACTTCAACATTTCCAGCAGAATGGAAAGTCCAAAGAGGTTATTCAAAAACACTGAAATGTTTCATCTCAGTCACGTCAGAGCTTTACATACACACACAATAGTTTAAATGTAAAAGTCAAAACAAACTGGTAATGAAATGCCTCATTTAGACTTTCTCCCATCAAAAGTTACATCAAAATCAACACGTTTCTGAAAAACATTTCAGGTTCAACAAAACTGTTCTCCAACAGAACTGTTCTCTCCAAAAAAGATTCCCAGACTCTTCAGAGCCCAGCAGCAAGAGTTGGAGGAGCACTGGGAAGGCTTTGGTACTAAAACACATTTTGTTTGAATGGGCCCAGTTAGCCAAGTGACCCAGATCGCTCTGTAGGGCTGTCGTTTCCCATCCGCCTGCCCCAGCCTCTGGGTCGTCCAGCCATCGCTGGGTCAGCAGTGATTTCATCCTGACAGATCGTTAATGACAACATTAAATAGCGTTGGGCCTAGTACTGATGCCAGCAGAACCCCACCAGTCGGTGATGGCCCCCCCCACCCCTATGGGGATTGCCAAACAACTGCTAAAGCAGCCATTAAACCCATCGGTAACGCCGTGGAGCGTGACGCACGGACGCAGGGACTCCACACAACTGCTCACAGCTGACACTGTCATGGCAGCCGATGTAAGGAAGCGATACGGCCAGCACCACATCCAGCTGCCTGGTTCCACTGCCCTAGCCCGACGGACCAGGTCCCCGTTTTGCAGCTGCATGAACTGGAGGTGGCGTTTTGGTGTGAGACCCAGCAGGACTCAAACCCCCAACCTTCCGGAGTGCAGTCAAATGCCTGAACCACTCAGCCAGCTCACCTCTTGCTCAGGTTGGGGGTCAAGAAAATACAACAAGGAGCAATTAGATTAAACCAATCTCTGCAAGAGGACAGGCTGTCTCCCCAGGGGCGTGAAGTACTGTAGCCCCATTCAGTCCAGGCAGCTGCAGGGGGCAACCCTGGCCAGGGCCTTTGAGGATGGTGAGCAGGACAGGGAGAAGAGGGAGTAACTGGGGATCCCTGCGGAACCCAACACGCAAGAAGCAGGTTTGCATTTTGGATTAATAGGCTGCAAATCGTCACTTCTCAGCTGCAAGTCATTTGATTGTGAGGATGGAGGCCTGAGACCAGCTCACAAGGCTGCTAGAGAATACAATTCGCTCTCTGGGGAAGCCATTATTACAGCTCGCCTCAGCCGACAGAGAAGCCCCCCAACCCAAGGGTTTACTGTAGCCCATGCAGCTCCTGCTTTGGGCATGCAGCAGAGTCTCCCAGAGCCAACCGCCCCCGGTGCAGACACAGTCACGGCTGCACCTTCAGCGACTCGGCTGCCCACACACAGCCCCCTGCTAAAGCCTGGCCAGCGGGATCAGGAGCCAGCAGGACGTTAACTCGGAGAAGCAACAAGAATGACCTCGCCCCACACAGCACAAGAGGAACTGCAGCCTTTGGAAGGGCTTAGGAGAGCTTTCCCCAGAGTCCCTCCCAAACGCCCCGGAGGATCAAGCGGACTCACGACTGAGAGGAGAGAGGCAGAACTGAGCCTCTACGGCACCACCCGGATCCACTGCAGAGGCAGAATATCAGGACCCACCTGGGCACTAGCAAGCAGCCAGCTCAGTGCCGACCGGGGTCGTGAGAGCCACCAGCCTGCTAATGCCGCGTCCCTGGGAGCCAGGTCCGAGCCGGCGCCTGCAGCAAAGGTGCAGCCTCCCGCTCTCCGTGCACCTGCTGGGCCGGCTCCAGGCCGGGGCAGGCGGCACGCGGCTCTTTTATACTAGCAGCCCTCCTTCTGAGCGTGCCCAGGCAGAGCACCCCGGGACCCGGGCAGCAGGCAGGGGCGTGGCTTGCAGGCGGTGGAGCTGGGGCACTATGAATATCGCTTCCCTCTGCAAACAGGAGGTGTTTGGGGGCAGAGGGGGAACCGTCAGGCCCATGAACCCAGGGAAGTGTGTGTCACTCTGACACCTCTGTCCAAATGCCCCTGGACTCTCCGTCGGGGTCCATACCCATTTATCCTGAATGCTTTTCTTTGTGGATTTTCTGACTTCTTTATTTGTTGATTCTCTCCTCTGTTTGCACTTGTAGTTCTGATTAGCATTTCCTAGACACCCTCCCTGCCCACAGCCACACCACTAGCTGCATCTGGACTCTCTCCTGTCTGTCAGGCCCTTCCTCAGTGATCCCCCGCACCTCTAGCATTTCGATTCACAAGGGGCTTTAAACTGAGGTCTAGCCAGTGTCCTGCTTTGCACGTTCCTTTATTCCGCTTCCCCAGGCAGGTCACGCCTGGCTTTCTGCCTTTGTACGGGGGAGCTCTGGCATTAGGGTAGCTCCTGCTACACATCTGTCGGGGGATAATGATGGATGTCATGCCTGAGCTGCCCACACAGCCAGAATCTGATTGTGATCGTCCCGTACCATGGACCGAGCTGAACCAGGAGAGCGAAAGGATTAATGGAAATCGAATAGAACAACAGTAATGCCCATGGGGAAAGCCACCAGTTTCGACAGGGCCAATGTTCCCATTGCAAACCCACACCCCATGGAGGGCAGTCAGTGTGAGAGTGATAGGGCCGGGCTGTCAGAAGTGCTCAGCCCCCAGCAGTGTGCCCCCCCAACCCCACCAGCCCTGAGAGCGGCAGCAACCCCACACCATCCCCACCGCCTCTAACGCTTGACAATCTGGCCCCTAACGAACAGCAGAGAGACCGAGCGGCTCCCCTGCCACTAACGCAGCCGTTGGTTTGATTAAAACCAAAAGGTTTAAACGTTCTGTACTTGTGGGGGGGTTCGTTAAGCCGCTCCCCAGACCAGTGGTAATTCCCAGCAAAATGGAGGGAGGGGCCCGTGGGTTTGATCATCCAGCGTCTGTGACTCCCAGCTTCACCATTCCCTGGGCCCAGCGCACGACTCCTCGTCGAAGGGCAGAAGTGACGGGATCAGGCGTCTTCAGGCCAAGTCCCAGGGTTACTGAGCAGGAAGGATCCCTGCGGAAGGGGACGAGACTGAACAAACCACGCTACGTTTGTACCTGTCTCCCCCTAGAATCTTTTTATTAAACATTTCATAGGTAATTGGAATACTGCAGACTCATTAAAAAATCCCATTTTTAATGGCGGCCAGACCCTGGGTGCGTGCGCACGCGTGTCATCTGTCCAAGCTCGTATGGCTATAAATCCGCTCTACATGCAGTAAAGCTAATGAGAGGCAATCATGAAAACCTCATTAGTCCTCATTTAAATAAGATACACAGGGAAATTTCCTAACCTTTAATCCTTCCAGTCACAATCCATTTAGACATCTCCTGCACTTTTAATTCAAAGGCACATGCAAAGCCCAATTCCCCCTCTGGGCTGCCTTCACAGAACTCCCTGTTCTCAGTCTTCTAGACCCAGGAAGATCCTTCCAACTGCTTCCCACTTTCTAAAAGTGCTGCTTAAAGGAGCGGATAACTGTGCTCTCTTTCCGCTCCCTGCCCAGGGCCTCAGACGACTCTTCTGCTCCAAGCCTGACTTTACCCACAGGACTCACTCTTGCAATGCCCTGCCCGTCATAAATGCAGAAACCCACCTGGATGGAGCAGCAAGGCCAGCTGGCACCTAGAGCCGCACAGAGCCTGCCTGCAGTGTTCCTGACCCCAGCGAGGAGAGTCGCTGCCCCTCTGACCACGGGCCAAGGGGGTCTCTGCAGAGCGACAGAGAACACTCCCTTCCCCTGCAGGACCGTCCTCTGCCACACCACAGAGCCGCTGGCCTCCAGCCAGGCAGTGAGACCAAGGGATCGCCGACGCCGTGGGAGAAGCTCCATGGTTGCACTGCCTCGCCAGCCCCCAGCCCAGTGGTGCCAACGGCGAGAACTGAGTGTGTGAAGAACAGCTTTTCACTGCCCAGAAAGGCCCTGGAGAGCCAGCGCCATGGTACCAGCAGCGACAGGACTGTGGGGAACTGGAGAAAAGGGGCCCCTGAAGTGCAGGGAGATGAGAGAGGAAGGCAAAGCAGCAGGATTACAACAACTGAGCCGTCAGCTCTAAGGTCAGTCTGCTACTTTCAAGAGACTGAACTGAAAAGAACTCAGCAAGTGCCCCCAGCAGACACGTCCTGCTGCCAGATGCCATGCCCCACACTGCCCCAAGACACTCTTGTGGGACTCGCGCCTCCAACCTGGTGTCACTGCCTCAGTAACTGGCCAGTGCATTCCCAGGTGCCCCCCCTCTTTGGGTACAGCACAGATCACACAGCAGCAGAGCTCAGAGTCTGGACCTGTTCACTCATCCAGGCCAGGCCACCCCTGTGGCAGGCAGTTCTGCCCCATCGCACCTTTCCAACGGCTTTCGCCAGACACGCTTTGGGTGTCCCAGGTGACAGTGGTTGCCTAGCCGGCCCCACGCAGGGACATTCCACCCACTTTCTGAGTCCTGGCATTGGACATTTCACCTGACAAGCAGAGGTTTTTTGCAACAGAAATAAAAGAAAAAGAAAAGTGGAAATTCAAACCCCTGGAGGAAACAAAGCGTTGACTCTGCACAAAAGAGAAATTTGCTACTTGCGCCAAGACACATCACCATTCTTGTAGCAAATCTGTGTTTTGCCAGCTTGGGGTGCAGTGCTGAACCTCCCACGGGGCTGCATGAGAGTCAGCAAAGGTGCCAGTCCTGTAGGAAAGCCCGCCAGGGGGCAGCTTGCAGAATCCGAGCCTGAGTGTGTAAAATGCACACACAGCAGCTACCCTGCCCGGCACATTTCCGATACAGACACAAAGCTTAATTAGAATCCTGTGTGCCATAAAAATATCAGAGCATTAAGGGTATTAGATAAAACTACTTCTCCTATTAAAGCAAATCACGTCCTGGAAATCAAAGCAGTAAGCTGCGCAATTTCACTCTGCTATAATGACTGGATTAAGTTGTTGCCACAAAAGCCTCTTATTGTACAAAAAAAAGCCATTAGCAACCTATGAAATCAATGGGAAACACAGCCCTGTTGCTGTAAAACAATAGAATTAGCCACAAAGCCAGCAATAGCCCCAATTAGGCTGGTGCCCTGTTTCATAAACTCACACAGGAAAGAGCCTCACTGAAATAAGAGGAGTTATAATTTCCCCCCGTTTGCAGCTTAGCTGAATTGCAGGAATAAATAATGCAGGCTGCAGGGTTTTTGTTAGTGGCAATTTTTAGTAGCACTGATTAGGTTTTATAAAAAACCCAAAACCCTACAGAGGAAGCGGCAGAGCAGATTAGAGCTGACAAGCCACTGAGGGCTTCATTGATCGGTGAGCCAGCATCACGAACAGGGCAGACGGAGTTAACTGCAGGAGTTCACAGGCAGGTGTCTGAGTCTCAGCCGAAGTGGCTGGTTTACACTGTGATCAGGCAGTGAGGAATCCAATACTTAGCAACACAGGTGGTGAGCAGAGATGCCAGGCCCTTCCTGAGAGCATTTGAGAGGCTGGATCCCAGCATCTCTGCTCCAGGTTTTCCTTACACCCTTGTAATGCCATCAGCCTCCCCAGCCAAAGTGAGCCTTGCCTCAGAAAGCAGAGCGAGCACTGGGCCGTCTGCACGGAGTGGTCTGGGGAAGCTTCTGGGGCGGAGGGCAGGAAGTGAAGCTTTCTGCTAATGACATTAAAGCCCAAAGCAGGAGGTAGCATCTCAGGGACAGTGCAGGCAGCTGCTCTGGACACTCCACGATAGCGCTGCTCGTGCACCAATTTTGACCACGGCTCTGCAAGTTGTGAGCCCGCCAGTGCGGCCAACCTAGCCCTAAGCTGGTCTGTAGCAGCCATTATTCCAGTCCTGGGCCTACAAACATGCCTGCAGAATTCTGCCGACGTGCCTCGATCCTGGCCTGGAGGTGTCTCTGCCCAGACACCAGATCTGTGGCACTCCCTGTTCTTCCAGCCCTGCCCATCGCTCACCCACCCACAGCCCTACCAGTGCACCTCAATAGTGACCCACAGCACCCGCAGCTATTCCACTCCCGGGCTTCTGCTTCCCATCAGTGAGAGACACAGCAAATCTCACAGCCCCTGTGAGGGATCTGTGATGTGCAGAGTCCCACTAGGGGCAGGAGAGAGATGTTCAAATCCGCATCCTCCTGACCTAACCCCTCTAAACCCAGGTCTCCTCATGCACAAGGCCAATGCAGAAGTCCTGCCTTGCACCACCCATCCTGAGAGGTTCGCCCTGATTTTCCCTGGGTTACTGCGGCTACACGACTATTTTCAGTGCGCTCGCTCAGTGGGAGTGAGCTCTGCGAGGCTGCATGAGCTGCGGATCACGTCCCCCACTCCAAACGTGGAGGGGCCTTTATGTAGTCGGCTTTGCCCAGGGAGCAAAACCCGTCTGTGAAGCTTCATCCAGCCCTTTCCCAGCAGGTCTCATGGGTAGAGCTGCAGAACAATGCGGGGGCAAGGGCTGGTGCCACAGAAGGGCTGAGAAGACACGAGTCTGGTGCAATCAGTTAGAGCTGTAGGAGAAGCAGGCTCCCGGGTGCCCTACAGACATTAGCAGAGACCAGGTCCCTGCTGAAGGAGCCGGCCAGTAACCAAGAACCACCCCCCGCCTCCCTGCGGGGGAGAGAGGCAGCAGGCCCAGGGGAACAGGGCAGAGTTCTCCAGCAGTAGTTTCTCAATGGCAGGGGCTGGGAGGTTTAAGGGGTGTGTTTCCTGGATCCCTGATCTGTCATTCCGCTGTGTCTGGGGATTAGGGTTGCCAACTGTCTAATCGCACAAACCCAAACACCCTTGCCCCGCTCCCTGCCCCGCCCCTTCCCCTGCTCACTCCAGCCCCCCACCTTCACTCCCTTTCACCGGGTTGGGGCAGGGGGTTGGGGTGCAGGAGGGGGTGAGGGCTCTGGGAGGGAGTTTGGGTGCGTGACGGGGCTCAGGGCTGGGGCAGGGGTGTAGGGGTGCAGGGGTGCAGGCTCTGGGAGGGAGTTTGGGTGCAGGACGGGGCTCAGGGGTGTAGGGGTGCAGCGCTCTGGGAGGGAGTTTGGGTGCAGGATGGGGCTCAGGGCTGGGGCAGGGGTGTAGGGGTGCAGGGGTGCAGGCTCTGGGAGGGAGTTTGGGTGCAGGACAGGGCTCAGGGCTGGGGCAGGAGGGAGGGGGGAGGGCTCTAGGAGGGAGTTTGGGTGCAGGACGGGGCTCAGAGCTGGGGCAGGGGTGCAGGCTCTCGGAGGGAGTTTGGGTGCAGGACGGGGCTCAGAGCTGGGGCAGGGGTGCAGGCTCTCGGAGGGAGTTTGGGTGCAGGACGGGGCTCAGGGCTGGGGCAGTAGGTTGGGGTGTAGGAGGGGGCTCGGGATGCGGGCTCCGTCCGGGTGGCACTTACCTCGAGTAGCTCCCAGAAGTGGCAGCATGTCCAGCAGCGGCTCCTAGGCTTAGGCCAGGGAGGCCAGGTGGCTGTGCGTGCTGTCACTGCCTGCAGGCACTGCCCCCGCAGCTCCCATTGGCCGCAGTTCCCCATTCCTGGCCAATGGGAGCTGCGGAGTCGGCGCTCAGGGTGGGGTCAGGGCGCAGAGACCCCCTGGTCCCGCCTCCTCCTAGGAGTAACTACCAGACATGCCAGCCGCTTCCAGGAGCGGCACGGAGCCAGGGCAGGTAGGGAGCCTGCCTTAGCCCCACTGTGCCACCAGACTTTTAGTGGCCTAAAATCTCCGGGATTGGCTTCAGTAGCCTCCAGGAGATCAAGCCTAATTCCGGGAGACTTCCGGCCAAACCAGGAGGGTTGGCAACCCTACTGGAGATTTGGCTCTCATTGGCCTGGGCCAGAGACCAGTGCCGAGAAGCCCAGACTTGAAGGAGGAGAGCAAGGCCACTCAGTGCACAGGATGAGGGGCTGGCGTGTAATGGCTCCAAGCCCTGAGTAGGAGAGAAGAGAGACCGCAAGGCCAGCGGCTCAGCGGAGTGCAGGGTGCCAGGAGAGCAAAGCAGCCATCTCCCCTGCCCAGCTGGGGCCAGAACCAGCCATTGGACCCCAAACAAAAGTCAAATAAACACTATTACTTTAAACATATTCACTTCCCCACCCCTGCTCAACAGCCTCGGAGCCCAACAGCCAGCCGGGCACCCAACGCACTCTACGAACTTGGCAACGTTTTTATCTGAGCCCCGGCGAATTGTCAGCCTGTTACAACTGCTCTGACACCCCCACTTGAGGCTGCAGGGTTTAGCCAGAGCCTTTTTCCTGCAGGGCCACAGGGAAGCTTGGAATATTAAGTGCTCAATGGCCGCAGCTTGCAGGGCTGCTGCCGCGTGCGCCGGGAAGGGGGCTCCTAATCAGCAGCGTTAAGTGGCGTGGAGGCTTTGCAGTTCACTGAGAAGGGTAGAAAAGGAGCTCGTCTAATGGTCATTATGGGCAACACTTCCACACAAGAGCCCGTATAACAACCACACCAGGGAACAAGCACGGAGCAGAGCTCCCCTGTGGACGCAGGCCAAGGCGCAGCCAAGAGCTCCTCAAGCCCTGCCCAGTGGGCGGAAGTGAGACGGATTCCTTCTGTCGGCATGGATGGAAGAAGCAGCAGCCCCACTCCTGTCCTTTTCCTGCTGCTCTGAGGAGCTGTTTGACTTTTCACCACAAATTAAGTTGGCAGCTTTTATCCCACAGCAGCTCAGCCTCACACCGGCATCTGCAAACTGTCATCCCGTTTCCAAAAGCCCTTTGCTTGCCAGGAGGCCAAACTGTTTTTCTCGGAGAACCCCAGGGCCCTTGCAGGGAGGATTGAGTGGCATTTGCTAGACGGTGGAATCGTGTCTGCACTGACCCTGTCCGTTTATTGCTACAGCTCTGGCTTCCCTGTAGGGATCTGACATAAGTACGGGGCACCATTTTGAGTCCCTGCTGTTTTCTATTATCTTTCTAATACCTCATTTCTAATTTTCAGTGGTTCAGTCTTGGGCAGAGTTGGGTGAAATGCACGACCCCACCAACACTTCACAGAATGTCGCAAGTGCTGCAAAAATATTTGCAAGATGTGATTTTGCTCAATTTCCTCAAATTTTGTCTACTTTCCATAATCTCCTAATTTGGGATCCCATGCGGAGGAAAGAGTCATTTTTCTGGTGAACGGAACCTGACTTCGTCTGATGGCAAAGTCTTGTGTATCTCCACCTCTGAACACACAACTGAGCTGCTGAATCAAAGGTCACTGGGCCAAGCAGCAGCCTCTAAATAATCAAACCCAACACAAATTTGGAGCTATTTTTACCACTGACATTGAAAAACGCTTGGAGAGATGCTAAACACTGGCAGAAAGCTACAAATTGGAATCAAACCCGCGACCCAGTGGGCACGGGCTTAAGGATCTATGGGCACATCTTGCCCTGCAGAACTGAAAGGAGAGTTTTGCCCTAAATACGGAGCGTCCTCACCACGCATATATGGGGATTCCTGAAGCTCTTGTCCCTTCAGAGATCAGCTCCATCTCCACACATGATCAGAACAGTAGTCTGAGCAAAGACTTGTCTGGGAGCTGGGCACCTGCTATTCTTTAAAAGGCTGGAATAGATTTTGATGATTTTTTTCCAAGCACTGAGCCACACCAGAGTCCCATGCTCCAGCCTCCCGTGCCTGCTGCCCATTCCTAGGGCAAAGTGTAAGAGGCAAAGGGTGAGAAGCACACAAAACATCCTGAGCAGATGATGTTCACTGAGGAGGGAGTTTTCTCCGCTTCCTCAAGCTTTCACCAGTGATTCTCATAGTCAGAGACTTCGCCCTCTTGAAAATAGCCCAAACCTCACGTGCTGCCAGACAGGCCAGCTCCATCCTCACACCAGGCACCTGCTGCCCAGTGTTCCGCACCTTCCAGGGGGAGCGCATTTCCCCTCCTGCCTGGCCTCCATGGTCTGTCCATACAGGAACATAAGAATATAAGAACGGCCGTACTGGGTCAGACCAAAGGTCTACCTAGCCCAGTATCCTGTCTAACGACAGTGGCCAGTACCAGGTGCTCCGGAGGGAATGAACAGAACAGGGCATCATCCAGTGATCCGTCCCCTGTCGCCCATTCCCAGCTTCTGGCAAAACTGGAAAGGCTCACATGTATTGGTTCAAACTAGATTATCTAGAGAGCAACAGACAAGAAAAGGACTTCAGGATAAATAGCCTGAATGTAAACTGACTCCGGGCCTTCTTTCTAACCCATCTAACAGACAGGATCTTCTGTCCCGGGGTGGTCCCAATCTTTGCAGAAGGACGTGACCTATGAGGGGCCCATATGACTCATGGGTGACCCCCGGTGAGCTTTGAGTCTGTATGTAGGTTCTTTTATTGTTTAAATATGTTTTCTCTGTAACACTTTCCCCTTAAGAATAAATGTGCTTGCTTAGAAGGAGCTATGTGGTAACTTATTACTGGGGGCAAAGCACTGGGCCTAGCCTTCAGAGAGAGAGCAAAGGACAGAGGCTGGCCCATGCAGGTGGCCTGGCTTGCTGGGAATATCGCAATGTGGGCAGGGAACTGTGCAGCCTTAAAAAAAAAACAAAAAAACCCAGTCAGGAGGGAGAGAGACGCAGGTCTCTGCCCAGACTGGTGACAGCCAAGGAGCTGGGAGCCTAGAGTGGGTGCCTCAAACTGAGACAGGGAGCACTTTGGTAAGAGCGAAGATTTGCTTTCCTCTGGAGGGGCCAATAGTGGAATTAAGGGGAAGAGCTGTTAGCTCCGGGCACAGAGAGGGGAACCCAGAAAAGCCAAGCCACCTGCCACGCCTGCTGAAAGGGGTTCCGTGGGCACTTGTCAAAGGCAGGCCAACATGAGAGAGAACAGAGACAGGAACCTAGCAGAGGGAATAGCCCATCAGCACAATCCAGGGGGAGACAGAAGAGCTGAGCAGTGGCCCATTTTCCCTCAGGAGTGACTATCAGCACCTTGGAGCTCTAGGTCCCAGAGCCCCTAGTGCAGAGTGCCGCCCCCTTCCATGTAACTACCAGGGTAGGGCAGCTGTGAAGTTGACACCAGCAACAGTGCAGGCCACGGCCCTGTAAGAAGTAAGCACCTGCCCCGGAACAAAGTCCAAACTTCTGTTCTCCAGGTTAGCCCCAAGACCTGGCACAAGGCTCCAGCCTCACACAAAGCAAACTGGAGCAGATTTTCCCTCCGAACCAGTGAGGAAACAGGAGTGTAAATATCTGCAAACCAGACAAAACATGATCCTGAGGGAAATGTGAATGGCCCAGCGCTTGCTCCAGGGAGGCAGACGCCTTTCTTTGGAGTGGGAGAGGGGATTAAACATGTGATGGGATCCCCAGGGTGCAGCCTGGGACTGTGGAATCGCTGGGCGCCCTGAACTCTCTCCAGCCTGGGCTGTCTGTCACAATGCCTTGGTAGTGACCAACAGCAAGCCCCTCCAGGTGCTGTGATCCCTCAGCACAACCCATGTGGAGACTCCACACCCAGCTAGATTGCATGAATGCTCCCAGAGCCACTCATGAACCACATAGAGAAAGGCACCAGCTAAATCCCCCCAGCTCCCAACCTTGCACCTCAGGAGTATACCGTCTTGCACTGCTCAAGATGGGCAGTGCAGATTTATTAATTGGTTCACCACTTCAGCAATGGAAAGGGGACATACACCAGCCTTTGCAAACCCTGAGATTTGCCACACACGTCATACAAACTCGCTGGTAAAGATAAACAGTTAAACAAGTTTATTGGCTACAAAAGATAGATTTTAAGTGATAGTCAAAAATTCAGAGTTAGTTACCAAAAGAAATAAAATAGACGCATGCAGTCTAAACTCTCAACCCTCCCAGTCTGGGCAACATCTAGATTAAGCAGTTTTTCTCACTCCACTGGATATTGCAGTCCTAAATATACAGGTTTGTCCCTTAAACCTGGGTCAACCTCCTCTGTTGGAGTTTTGTCTTCTTCTCAGTGTCTTAGTTGCTTGCAGCATAGGTGGGGGCAGGAGAAAAGGCTCCGCATGCGTCCACTTTGCCTGTTTTATACCCTCAGTCCACGTGCTTGGGGAGCACAAGTCCAGGCATGTCTGGGGGCATTGCTGAGTCTCTCCAAGCAAGGTTGAGCAATTCCCCTGGTGTGGCCTCATGCAGGTGAGTCATTGCATCGTAGCTCCCTGGCTGGACAGTGGTTGTTGATGGTTGTTTGACACCCCGCTCAGGCGTTGGCTACTTTCCTTGCTGCTGCTTCTGGGGAGCTAATGTCTGGCTGATTCCCCAGCTTACAGAATGTTTTAGTGACCACCATACAACACAATGCTCATAACGTCATAGGCATTGATGATACACATACATATGGATAGAGAAATGACTTTCAGCAGATCAAAACCTTTCCCCTGACACCATACAAGGCACCCTTTATATATAAAATCATGACTGTATAAAAATGAGGAATCTGGGGGTTCCAGGACGCTCCCCCAAGGTATAGAATGTCACAAAACGTTTCTCGGTTCGGCCTTTGAGAATTGTTGTGGACTTGTCGGAGTCTTTGGGAGTTCCCGTGCACCCCCGGCCCAGGCTCAGATGGGTTCTGCTGTGCCGGCACGAAGCAGATATGCAGTGAAGCAGGAGTGGGAGGGATACTAAGAGATTTGGCTGCTCCAGGAGGGTCCTAGGCAAACGTAGGTATAGACAGAATCATATCTGTTCTTTCCCCATTTGCTTCAGGTCAATTGCCCTTATTAATGCTTGTCAATTATTTGTACTGGGGTGGTGCTGAGGCCCAGCCCCCCACTGTGCAAGGCGCTGTACATACATACCACATGGAAACAGCCTCCCTCTTTCTAAAAACCCTCAATGGAATGTCTCCCTCGCTTTGCCTCCTATACTTATCCAACATCCGCCTCCTCTCCAGCCCTTCAGACACCCTCGCCTATGCCACTCGCTCAGCCTGAAACAGCCTCCCCATGTTATTTGGCTTCATCAGCTCCCTCCCTGCCCCCACCTCCCCTTTCCCCACCCCCAGTTCAAATCTCCGCTGAAAACACTCTCTCGGCTAATGGCCTTATAATGAACATGGAGAGGGAGGGGGGAACAGATCGCTCCCTGGTTAGGTTATGCATCACTCAGAGCTGTTCCAAGAGCTCGTGCACTTCCTGACAGACAAATGTAGCTCTCCCAGTGCTAATGGACACAGTCAAGCCTCCACTTTCAGGAAACCAAAGGTGTGCGCAATAATATGCTTTCTTCTCAGCTGTGGTCTCTTGATTGAGCCGAACTGACTGCGAGAGGATGTCTTCTGGCCATCTGCTGTCCTACAGCACAAGTGCCAAGACAGAGTCTCATGCTGCTCAAAAGGAGTCAGCTGCACATTGAAAACAATTCTCTGACAGACACCATCTCACTCGGCCCCAGAATGAAACGCCGTAAAAACTTTCTCTGAGCAACTACAGAGATGCTTAGAATTAAATTGTTTGTACTTAGGATTAAAAGACGAAGCATCAGAAGAAACAGAATTCCAAACGGGCTTTCATAATTCAAAGGCTGGTGCTCTTCCTGTGCTCTAGGATTTTGCCAAAACACTCTGGGGCCGACTCTCCTGTTGATGTCTGCACGTAAGTCCCATCAACAATAACACAGGTTGACAGGCTGGATAGACTCCCTGCTGAATGTGTTCAAAGCCTGCAAATCTAGTGACAAGTATTTAAATATTAAATGATACCTAAAAGCGTGAGAGGCTTGGAAACTGAATCATGGCAAATACGACACCGTGAAGGGGGGAATAAGAGGGCAATTGACAGCCAGCTATTTAGAGGCAGCTAAGTACAAAACACCCAGTCTCACCAGAATTGCCGCTCAAGAGAGCGTAAACCCACCGGTCTCTTTCTGCAGTGATTCCACAGTAGCGATTTAACAGAGCAATAGGGCTTTTGGTGTTTCATTTCCGTAAATTAGACGATTAAACATTTTGCCTTGTGTTCCTAGCCTAGTTTTCAGAGGTGGGAGAAGACTAAGAATACCGAAACCTACAAAACACTCCCGGGTGGTTAGCTGAGCCAGACCTTCGGCTGGTGAAAATCGGTGTCACTCCACTAGAGCTGGTCTGACAAGTTCAAAGACAGGGTCGTTGGTGGCGTGACTGAAGCACCTCTCAGGGCACTAACTTGGGGTTCAGATACCTGTTCATCCATGGCTGGTGTATTAGCATCCGGATCTTCTTTAGCCGAATCTGTATAGTCCTACTATGTCTGACTGTGCTCCAGAAACACCCCCCCACCCCTCCACGGACTAACATCCACGTGCTTTGGGAAGCAGTGGTCAGGTTTCTCTCTCTGTCTTCACAGTTTCAATGTCCTGTAACAGCCGCTTTGTCCTCCCTGCAACCCACAGACGGGAGACATCTCTAAGCAGGGCTGGAAAATGCAATTGAATGTGAAAAGGGCAACATGCTCCAGTCAGAACTGGGGCTCCATTCAGAGATTCTGCACCCATTACCCAGAACTCCCCCTGATTCTCTCTCAGCCTAGGACAGAATATGGGTCTGAGGATGGGGTGTTGCTATAGGTGACGCAGAGAGGTCTCCAAGATAGACGTGGCCATTGGCTAAGGAGATCCATGAAGTGCTCAGCAAGTTATGGAGCTGGGCTCAGCACCTGCTGGGAATGGTTCCATCCAGCTTCATTACAGCTCATCCAAGACCTCTCCTCCTGCTAGACCGTGCCGAGATTGCTGGGAGGCACTCCTTTCTCAGTGGCCTGGAACACGTGGTGTGTGATGCCCCGGTAAAATATCCGTCTGTCTGGCAAACGCAACAGTCTAAGCCCTGTGTGCTAGAGGGGCAAAGCTGCTGCTCCAGCCGGAGCGGAGTCACCCTGCGTCCTCAGCCTCATGCCCTGAGCTGGGTGTTCCTAGGCACCTGTACAAACTGGGAAAGGCTCCAGAGTCCCAGGAGGCCACGTGCTTAGGATCAGCTCACTCTCAAAGTCACAGAGGATGCCCTGAGCACACACAGCTGCAGGAAGCCAGGCTCCCCAGTCTGTGCTGCAAACGCCAGACAGCTCTGGAAGCTCCAGTCCCTGCCTGGCTAATAGGCTGTTCCCGGAGATCTGGAGATTTCTCATCCATTAATGAGCCGATGTCAATTCCCAGGAAAGCTGACTGAGATCACCTGCATAGCCCTACTCCCACACCACCTATTAGGCACTGTTTGCAGAGTGCTGAGGGAGGGAAAGTGCCATGTACAGAGCACTGAGGTTTATTATTGTCATAAGCAGAGAAGGTTTAAGCCAGGGGCTGTCAGCCTTTCTTGAATCACAGCCCCCTGACTCCCCCTGCCCTGTCTTTTTATTATTTTTTAACTTGGAGGCCCCCCCCCATTACAAAATGGGCCTTTCTTATGTAATCTAGCTGGAACTGGGACCATCGATGCCAATGAAGAGGATTCTACTGCAAGTAAATCACCCTGTTGTCTAAATGGTTCCTGGCCAGGAAACCTTTTAAAAGCACAGACCTTAGGATCCACAGCGCTCTCCGGGCAGCATTTCCCAGCTGCAGCAGTGAAGAGTGCCAGTGGGCACCATGACCCGGTGCACTGCCGCTCACTGCACTTTGGCCTGGCCACCCCTCAGGATAGAGGCACAGCCAGGCCAAATGTGAGCAGAGTCGCACTCCCGCAAGTGGGTGGGATGGTTCCCGGTACCCCACCTAGAGAGTTGACAGCCCTCCCGCCCCCCACAGAGAACCACTGGTTTGAGCCGATCCATGCATGCCTTGAAAGGACGCCTGAACTCAGCACCTCCTTGCTGCTGCTGGTCCTGGGGGCACCCGTGCGGCGGCTGCGGGTCACGGTCTCAGCCATGCCCCCTGGCGCGCCTGTTCCCGGAGACGTGCAGGGCCCGGAATCTCCCTCCCTTCCAGCAGCCTGCCCCGTGGGGATGAAGGCAGCTGTTTCCAAGCCTTCCGAAACGTACTTCCCCAAGCAAGTGCATCGGTGTGGGGCTCGGCACGCCCCCAGCCTAGAGCCGGAGGGCTGATCCTACACCAGCATCCTCCCTTCAGTCCCTCAGAGTTACTGCTGCTCACGCAGCCTGGGGAAACCAGGCTCACCACGTCCCCGTGATCTTGGTGTTGGCACAGTGAGACGCCGAGCCAGCCCCGCCACGGCGACTCACCCTGCCAAACCCCATTGCGGGCGACGGCCCCGGCAATGCGCCGGATGAAAGAAAGGGACACCAGCCCAAATGAGCACCATCGTTGTGCGGGCTGGAGGCACCTCAGTCCAGGCCTGGAATGCTGACGACCGCCTCCGCACCGGGACGTTTCCTGGGGCTTTAACGAGCAGCTGGGTGCTAACGCCCATCAACTTTTGCTTTGGGGTCAGCGGTTCTCCCAGTCACTCATTAATCTCCATGACAGGCCCATGGCCAGGCTCCTTGCTGTCTGACGAGCACAGCGTTACGGTCTATTATAGCATGGAGACCGTGCAGCCGGACGTGAACATCATCAGCGGACATGGAACCAATTTGGTCTCGGTTGCTTTGCCCCCGACGCACATGCAGGGCATTCCGTCTCCGCAGGGCTGCTCTCCCCGCCTCGCCCCAGTTCCGGTCAATCACTAACCAGCTTTGGCTGGCTTGGGGAGAGTCCGAAGTGTCACTCAGCCAATGGGCGAAGGGTAATAATTCTGATTTACTCCCATCCGTGTGACATTAGCTGTCATCAGCTAGCAATCTCATCTGGAAAAATCAGAATCTAGCTCGGGTGAGAAGCCTGCTAGGCCAACCTCGGTGACCCATGGGAAGCATGAGGCCTGGGCAGGCCGGGACACCAGCTCTCTGGAGACTGACTCAGTGCCGTCCACCCTCTGCTTTCTCGTGTAAGTGCCCTGGATGCAGGCACCCAGAGAGCGCTACCTTCTCCTGCAGCAGAGCAGGGCTCTTGCAGGCTCCCCCCTTCTGAACTCTGTCCCAGCCTTCGACTGCTGACCTGTTGGGGCTGCGTGTGCCCTGGGAGCGCTCACCTGACTCGTAGAGCACTGAGGGCCACAGCTCAGCCCTCGCACTGCCATCGGCCCCAGTGCGGAAAGGAGGGGGAGCATCTCCTGGCGCAGGCTCAGTTACCTGCACATCGAATTACAGGGGTCCTCGCTTCCGCCTCTGTGAAAGCTCCAGTTTGATCCCATCCAAACTGCTGGGCCACAGAAAGGTTCTTTTAACATCTATTCTGGAGGAGACAAAGCTCCGGCTCATTTCATTTCTCAGAGTCCTTCTGTTACAGTTTAATCAAAGTCAAATATGAAAGGCGCCACGAACCAAACCGAAACCTGCTGCTCTGCCAACAGAGTCACTGAGCAATGAATAACTGAGACCTCAAACCGAACCTTCCGAGAGCACCTGGGATCCAAGCAGGGCAGGGAGAGAAGTGTCCTCTCCAGCAGCCGGAGAAGGATGCACATGTGCAGGGCCAGCAGACCCCGCTGGGGGCCCTGGAGGAGGGATCAGATGGAAGCTGCCCCAGTAACTACATGGAGCCTGCCAGACAGAGCTTTGCTGATGCTATAGATTGGACTCAATTTGGCCCCAGGAGCGTTGGCCCTTTTTGAATAGCGAGGGCCTTCCTTGGGCACATAGGAGTGAGGAGTTTCCAAACCAGCTCAGACCAGCGGCCATCTAGGCCAGGATCCTGGCCAAGAAACCCAGCAGTAGCAGATGTAGGATAATCTGCCTGCCATGAAGGTCTCATCCCAGTCTCCAGAAGAGATTGGCATTGACCCTACAGCATGAGGTTTAGTATCCCTCCAAATAAAACCACAATTAATTAGAACAACCCCATTTCATTCTTAGCCATAGTCACGTCTGGTCCCTCTTTCAGCCTCTCTCAGGCCTCGGGCACCGAGTTCCACCCGCTAGTCACATGACGTGTGGAAATGTATTTCCTTTTCCCGGTGTTCAGTTTGCTCTTGCTAGTCTAGTCTGTCCCACCCCATCAGGCTCTTACACGAAGCTCATCAGGAAATCTGAGCGCCCTGTTCTCCCTCCCCCGAGGCCACGCACCCCTCTGGTTCCCACAGCCCCCTGTACCTTTCTCACCTACCTGCAGCCACACGGGCTCCTTTCTGAAAGAACCGCCTCCGTCTTCTGCCGCTTCCTCAGGGGCTGGCCCGCTCCAGAGCTGCGGGCAGTCAGTGAAGGATAAAACGTCTGGATGACAATGAGCAGGAGAGGGGCTCACACGCCTGCTGTGGGAAGCCGGAGACAGCCTCAGTTAGAGAGACAGAGAGGTGCAGCCTGAACCACACCATTGCTCTTCTGGGGTAGCAGTAAAGCCACGGTTTGGAAAACATGGGTGCTGGAACTAGGGGTGCTGGGGGGCTGCCACACCCCCGGGCTTGTGGTGGTTTCCATCACATCCAGGCTTTACAGTTTGGTTCACTGGCTCTCAGCTATACACATTGTTCCAGCGCCCCGTTAGAAAGGTGCAACTTCGGTGCCCCCGCCCCATGTCATTCGGCTCTGGGGGCTGGTACAGAAGGGATTCCCCTCACCCATTTGGGATGGCGGCATGAGCCTTTTGCTCAATGGGTGCCAGGGCTGTGGGAGGGGCTGGCTCACAGGCAGGAGAGCCAGCGGTCTCTTATGTCTACGCTGTGGTAAAAAACCTACAGCACAGACTCTCGGTGTCTGGGTCAGGTGACTCGGGCTTGCAGGGCTCAAAACAGCAGTGTAGCCGTTCGGGCTCCGATTGGAGCTCGGCTCTGGGACCCTGCGAGGGGAGAGGATCTCAGAGCCAGGCTCCAGCCCCGGCCCGAACGTCTGCACGGCTATTTTATAGCCCCTGAGCCCTGAGAGCCTGACAGCTGGCCCAGGCCAGCCACGTCCCTGCTGGGGGTCTTTTATTGCCATGTGGACAGCCCCTTTGTGGCTCCTCCTGTGGCCGAGACTCAATCTGCCCTACGACGGACGCACGGCTAAGACACTCGTGTTCATGGTTTGTGTCACTTTCCTCCAGCTAAACTGTGACCAGGACCCATTAATCAGCCTCAGCTGGACCCCTAAGGTTCATGCCCGGGGCCCTCAGAACTTCTTTTTCTCAGTTGTCTCTCCCCTGTTCCCTTCCTTTCCTGGTCTGAGGGCCAAAGCTTACATCTGATACCAAGCTCATTACAGTCCATGAATTTCCTTTTCATGAAACACTCCCACACTAAAATGTTCTGTTCCAGCAGACGAGCCCGTCAGACTGGATATTCATTTGTACTGTATTCTGCTTTTCTATTAAAAGAGCACCACGCCACATTGCTCAGAGATTATAGAAGAAATGCATTAAACAGCGAATTTACCATGCAAAATGTATATGACAAGAGTCCTGGTTACAGCCGCTTCTCTGCCAGGGTTTCAGCACTCAGTTAAACCCCTCCCGATTCTTTGTGTACAGTTCACCAACGGAGAACCGACATTCTGACGAGATCTCAGCCATCGGCAGTCATGGGACAAGCTCCAGAGCAGAGGAGAGGGAAGTTAGGAACGTACCTGTCAGTCTGAGCGAAGGCTCCAATGGGATTCCCGACACAGCACGCCACTTAGCCAGGCCTTCAAAGTCAGTGACGTTTCCAGGTATAGGCTAATGCAGGCTGAAAAACGTTCTTGGTAATTCACTGCTAGCATGGAAGACACAAAAGCATTGTGTGGTGTGAGCTCTGCCAAAAGGAGATTAATAGCAAAATCACCAGGGCTTTAAACTATTACACAATGTGAGGAATCTCCATTTAGAGTGACCAGACAGCAAGTGTGAAAAATCGGAATGGGGTGTGGGGTAATAGGAGCCTATATAAGAAAAAGCCCCCAAAATCACGACTGTCCCTGTAAAATTGGGACATCTGGTCACCCTATCTCCATTGCACAGGAAGAAAAACATTTCAGCGCCAGACTCCTCTGGAGACGGGAGAGACGGTTATCTACGGGAACTGCGTGTGATCCTCAGTGTGTCAGGTTGTTTTACTTTTCATCCCCACTGTGCACCCAGGATAGCCAGACCTCCATGTACCCCTCCCCACCCCCGCACACGGGATGGCCAGACCTCCACCTGCCACACACGGGATGGCCAGACCTCCACCTACCCCTCCCCCCCGGATGGCCAGACTTCCACCTACTCCACCCACACACACAGGACGGCCAGACCTCCACCTACCCCCCCCACCAGGATGGACAGACCTTCCTCTACCATCCTGCCCATAGGATGGCCAGACCTCTACCTACCCCCCCACCAGGATGGACAGACCTTCTTCTACCCCCCCCCACCCCCTGCCGCCCATAGGATGGCCAGACCTCCACCTATCCCCCCACCAGGATGGACAGACCTTCTTCTACCCCCCCCCACCCCCCGCCGCCCATAGGATGGCCAGACCTCCACCTACTCTACCCACACACACGGGATGGCCAGACCTCCACCTACCCCGCCCCCCCCACACACACAGGATGGCCAGACCTGCACCTACCCCCCACTTTTCTTCCCAAAGTCACATGCGAGAGCAATAATCATTTCCTCCCAGGAACCAACAGCAGAAAGGCCGAGGTTAATGGAAGCTCCTTAGAATACGGCTCTCCCTCCCTGGAAATTCGGCGTCTCGATGGCACGCCAGGGACTCGCCTGGAGATGGAGAGCTGGTTTCATTAGAGTGAAGCTATAATGATGATAATGATAATGATACCAGCAGAAGCAGCCAGGTTGAGTGAGGGACAGGAGGAACTTGAGCGGTAACAATGGAAACGCAGACCGTAATTCTAGGCACTAATTGCCTGGACTATGCTCTCCAGTGATGGGTTTAAATAATAAATATAGGTTAACCATTGCAGAAGCCCACAAGCTCTTCAGTTTTTCTCGGCACTGAGGAAGGAGAGCAGAAAAAGCTACGGACAGACCCTCAGCGCTAGCTAACTAAAACCACCTCTTATCTCAGGGGCAGTGTCCTTACAGCTCTGGCAGAAGCCCTGGGGATATCAGAGCTGGGAGACACCCCGCCACTTTCTCTGACCCCGCGTGCCCGCTCCTGCTGCATGCCCCTCTGGAGACATCCTGGGATTTCCTCGCCAGCTGAGCCCTGTGGATTCCAAGAGCGGAGCCTGATTGGCCACTAGTGGGCAAAGACAGGGAGATCCAGAGCCGCTTCTTTTCAGCAGCGTCACCGTGGCCTCCCGGGAGCTGCGTGCTCCCGAGTGCAGGTGAAGCGAGGCTGGTCCAGCAGCTTGGGGGCTGGCTATCCCCAGCTGCTCAGGCTTCTCTCGCTGGCCCTGGACACCCGGGCTGAGATGGGGCGAGCAGGCACAGGACCGGAGGAGGGTCGCAGCTGGTTTGTTTGCTCAGGTGGGCATGCCAGAGGTTATCATCTTCCCCCAGCACATCAGAGCTTGGGCACAGCTGGAGATGGGACACTGCCTGGGGCACACCAGCATTCTGAACGGGTGCACAAGGGACCTCTGTCGAGCTGCCTGGCTGCTGTGTTTTGCTCACATGTTCAGGGTCACTCGGATTGCCAGATTTAGGGGTGGGAAGCATTGGCGGCGGGTGCAATAGGCCAGGGAAGGTTTTAGGGCTGAGGTTGGCCAGCTGGGCTGGGGCTGCTCGAGCCAGTCAGTATGACTGGGGCTGCTCAGGTCAGCCGGCCGTTGGTTGGCCAGCTGGGTCCAGCCCGGGGCTCCTCTGCGGTGGGGGTGGCTCGGGGTTCCGGGTGGCCCAGGGCTTCTCCAGCTGCAGGGGGGTTGCCAGGGGGCTCAGGGCTCCTGCTGCAGAGGGCAGGACCTCATGCAGAAGGGGCGGGGGCAGCCTCCCCAAAAGTGGGGACCCACCCACTGCCCATGGTGGGAAGGAATTTCCTCCACATTTAGAATAGCAGGGGGGTGGACCAGCTTCTGATCCCCTGGGCATTTTCCTACTAATCAACTCCCTGTCATTGCAGGGCCTCAGCCACTGGGGGCACCTCAGTCTCTCCTGCTCCCTGCCTGTGGTTACAACTCGGTCTCCTGAGGACTGACATCCTTTTACCTACCCCACACTACTGGGCTCAGCAGCAGGGGAACCGGGCGGTGTTCAGTGGCCTGTGACAGAGAGGCCCTGCTCGCCTTCCCCTCTAGGAGACCAGCCAGGGTAACAGCGCCCAGCTTACTGCCCACTTCCTGAGCTCCTTGGCAGCCGGCCTCGGGCATCCAATGTTCTGTTGCCTCCCTCACCCACCCGCAGGCTCCCAGAGGGGTCGGGGGGCTCAGGGGCACAGAGATGGGAGCTGGCTTTAAAGGACCGATACACAGACGAGGAGCTCAGTCTGCATGGCCCATTCAGTCCCATTGAGACTGCCGGGAAGGGACCATTTGGGTCAGGGGGCTTTGGAGAGTGGACACCTGCCCAGAAGGGAATGGACTATCTGGTTAGTTTGTTGCATGACACCCAACACCATGGTATCAGACCTCCTCATCATGTTGGGTCTAGCCTGTTTTCAGCTGCTGCTTTGCAGCTCAGCAGGTTACAACAGGCTCTGTGAAATACACAAGCCCTTGAGAAGCGGCCTGGTGAATCCAAGGCTTGGGCCAAGAGCGGTCGTCAGCAGCCGCTGCCTGCTGGACAGCGTAGCAGTGGGAGGCAGGGACCTGGCCTTTCGTTGCACTTGCAAAGCACGCAGACCAACCCAGCGGTGCCCTGGCGGAGAGTCCCACAGGCCTCATTCACTCAGCAGCCGAAGGGGAGCCACTCGGATTGGTTTGTGGGGCTGCTCTTCGCTTAACAGCAGAGGGGGAAAGGACCTCACTCCGCTCCGCTTCGTTGGCTGTGACTGAATCATTGCCATTCACGTACCTGCCCAGCTCAATTCAAAGTATCCAGCCGAAAAGATGGCGGTGTGACGTGACGACATGATCGGGAGGGTTCATTTAATATTGTTCCTTCCTCGGCTGGGTGTGCGAGGTGCAGACAAGGGCCTGCAGGTTCCCGACAGGCGTGACACCCTAATCCAGCCAGCGGGGCCAGTGCCTCCCCAGCCATGTAATCTCCGAAGTGCGGCCAGGGTCCAGCAGCAGGTCCCACCTAGATACATGCAGGGTCATAAGAATCGGGCCAAACCCCAGCTCGCAATTTTCAATCCCTCCTTGGAGCCCTGTTATTTTCTGCAAGCCGACTGTACGTGCTGGGGCGGGTGTTCCTGGGCCTGACAAGGGCTTTACACAAGATTTTAAAATACGATCACTTCAAAGAACAGGGAAATCTATCTGGGGGCAACTTTATGGGACCCGTTTGTAACAGGTTTAACACTGACCCAGTTTCATATTTTCTTTAGCTCTATTGGGAGAGCTTAATTTCCTGTGAAATGCAGGTTGCAAATGAATTTGGATATGCAGCCAAACAGGAAAGTGGCTCAAATAAGTGATTTCATTTCAACTGATCAAAAACTCCAGCCTCTGCCAATGTCCTGGGCTGGAAGGTGTCGCCATAAGCCTCTCAAGCCGGACAATTTGACACATGCTTGGGGTTAATTTTGATTATATTTGTAACCTAGCAGAGTGAGTGAGACGAGTGAGAATGAGTGAACCAGGTAGGAGAACCATCCCACTAGATGCTCGAGACAGGAGGGGTTTGCTTTACTGAGGTTTCATTGAATTTCATTGCTTTCCTCCAGGGAGTTCTTGGCACCGTTTCCCACGCAGTGAGTGGTTCAGGAGAATGGCGGTTAGGTGCTATGTTCAATATTTTTGAATTTCATTCTAGTTAGGGTGACCAGACATCCCGATCTTTGTCTTATATACTCAACTCAACTTTTCTTGACCTGCTGCTCACAAACCGGGTAGAATTAGTGGGGGAAACAAAAGTGGATGGGAATCTGGGAGGCAGTGACCATGAGTTGGTTGAGTTCAGGATCCTGACGCAGGGAAGAAAGGTAAGCAGCAGGATACGGACCCTGGACTTCAGGAAAGCAGACTTCGACTCCCTCAGGGAACAGATGGCCAGGATCCCCTGGGGGACTAACATGAAGGGGAAGGGAGTCCAGGAGAGCTGGCTGTATTTCAAGGAATCCCTGTTGAGGTTACAGGGACAAACCATCCCGATGAGTCGAAAGAATAGTAAATATGGCAGGCGACCAGCTTGGCTTAATGGTGAAATCCTAGCGGATCTTAAACATAAAAAAGAAGCTTACAAGAAGTGGAAGGTTGGACATATGACCAGGGAAGAGTATAAAAATATTGCTCGGGCATGTAGGAAAGATATCAGGAGGGCCAAATCGCACCTGGAGCTGCAGCTAGCAAGAGATGTCAAGAGTAACAAGAAGGGTTTCTTCAGGTATGTTGGCAACAAGAAGAAAGCCAAGGAAAGTGTGGGCCCCTTACTGAATGAGGGAGGCAACCTAGTGACAGAGGATGTGGAAAAAGCTAATGTACTCAATGCTTTTTTTGCCTCTGTTTTCACTAACAAGGTCAGCTCCCAGACTGCTGCGCTGGGCATCACAGAATGGGGAAGAGATGGCCAGCCCTCTGTGGAGATAGAGGTGGTTAGGGACTATTTAGAAAAGCTGGACGTGCACAAGTCCATGGGGCCGGACGAGTTACATCCGAGAGTGCTGAAGGAATTGGCGGCTGTGATTGCAGAGCCCTTGGCCATTATCTTTGAAAACTCGTGGCGAACGGGGGAAGTCCCGGATGACTGGAAAAAGGCTAATGTAGTGCCAATCTTTAAAAAAGGGAAGAAGGAGGATCCTGGGAACTACAGGCCAGTCAGCCTCACCTCAGTCCCTGGAAAAATCATGGAGCAGGTCCTCAAAGAATCAATCCTGAAGCACTTATATGAGAGGAAAGTGATCAGGAACAGTCAGCATGGATTCACCAAGGGAAGGTCATGCCTGACTAATCTAATCGCCTTTTATGATGAGATTACTGGTTCTGTGGATGAAGGGAAAGCAGTGGATGTATTGTTTCTTGACTTTAGCAAAGCTTTTGACACGGTCTCCCACAGTATTCTTGTCAGCAAGTTAAGGAAGTATGGGCTGGATGAATGCACTATAAGGTGGGTAGAAAGCTGGCTAGATTGTCGGGCTCAACGGGTAGTGATAAATGGCTCCATGTCTAGTTGGCAGCCGGTGTCAAGTGGAGTGCCCCAGGGGTCGGTCCTGGGGCCGGTTTTGTTCAATATCTTCATAAATGATCTGGAGGATGGTGTGGATTGCACTCTCAGCAAATTTGCAGATGATACTAAACTGGGAGGAGTGGTAGATACGCTGGATGGGAGGGATAGGATACAGAAGGACCTAGACAAATTGGAGGATTGGGCCAAAAGAAATCTGATGAGGTTCAATAAGGATAAGTGCAGGGTCCTGCACTTAGGATGGAAGAATCCAATGCACCGCTACAGACTAGGGACCGAATGGCTAGGCAGCAGTTCTGCAGAAAAGGACCTAGGGGTGACAGTGGACGAGAAGCTGGATATGAGTCAACAGTGTGCCCTTGTTGCCAAGAAGGCCAATGGCATTTTGGGATGTATAAGTAGGGGCATAGCGAGCAGATCGAGGGACGTGATCGTTCCCCTCTATTCGACACTGGTGAGACCTCATCTGGAGTACTGTGTCCAGTTTTGGGCCCCACACTACAAGAAGGATGTGGATAAATTGGAGAGAGTCCAGCGAAGGGCAACAAAAATGATTAGGGGTCTAGAGCACATGACTTATGAAGAGAGGCTGAGGGAGCTGGGATTGTTTAGTCTGCAGAAGAGAAGAATGAGGGGGGATTTGGTAGCTGCTTTCAATTACCTGAAAGGGGGTTCCAAAGAGGATGGCTCTAGACTGTTCTCAATGGTAGCAGATGACAGAACGAGGAGTAATGGTCTCAAGTTGCAATGGGGGAGGTTTAGATTGGATATTAGGAAAAACTTTTTCACTAAGAGGGTGGTGAAACACTGGAATGCGTTACCTAGGGAGGTGGTAGAATCTCCTTCCTTAGAGGTTTTTAAGGTCAGGCTTGACAAAGCCCTGGCTGGGATGATTTAACTGGGAATTGGTCCTGCTTCAAGTAGGGGGTTGGACTAGATGACCTTCTGGGGTCCCTTCCAACCCTGATATTCTATGATTCTATGAACTATCCCACCCTCCCCCACCCCCCGAAAAACAGTGTCCTGAGATGGCACCACAGCAAAGGCCCAAGCTGGCCCTGGGGGTGCCACCTACCTGGGGAGAGAGAAAAGCAAGGGCCTGGCCACACCCAGGCATTGAAGGTCCCAAGAGTTACAGGTGTTCCCCTCCTGCTCCCACCTCAATGAGTGCAGAGTCCGAATTCACCCCTCCGGCACAGATCACGGAGTCTGGCAGTTCTGCAGCCAGCGGGAGTTTTCAGAAATACTTTGGAGGAAAGAATGAGCAATCTTTCATTTGCCATGGATGGACACTACAAACACCTGATTCTTGTCTGGTGTTAGCAACATTGACACAAAATAACGCACGTCTTGAGAACTAAAATCTAGCCGCAGGGGTGGTTAAAGATACAGGGACAAATACAGCCCTGGGGTGAATGAGTGTAACCCCAGGGGAGTCCCTGAATTTGCATATTGCCCCCCAGGGGCTGAATTTGGCTCATATGTCCCGGTACTAGGGCAGTTACTGTATTTACATTTACATCTCTAGATGTGCATTCGTTTGTCCTTGGGGGGGGGGGGGGGAATATCTGCTAATGATTCTACATCATTAAACCTCCCAGCTGAGGCTTTGCCATCATTAGATTCGAAGTTCATTTAGCTGGGAGGCAGAGGAGTTTGCAGGGGGCTGCAAAGAGATTGCCAAGACGGGGGGGTATAAACAAGAGCAAGCCACCAACTGCTAGTGTTTAAAATGCCACAATTACGGACAGTCACGGTTCCCAAGAGGCTGGAGTTGCTCAGTCCCTGCTTCGGGCCTAGGAGCAGGAGTCACTGCTGCAGCCGGGGTGTCATATGAAAAGCAGGACATTTGAACAGTCTGTGAGCCACACAGCTGGTGTCCAACAGCATCTGCTTTGCTAATGGGAATATTTAGGAATATAACAACAACAAACCCCTAGAACAGACCCCCAGCAATTATGCTAACAAGGAGTTTTGGGTCACGATCCACCGAATAAAATATACATCATGTAGGTTCGGGAGCAGGCCTCCTTCCCCTGCCTGGCCCAGGAGAAGGGGTTACCTTTATCGGGAAAGCATCCTTCCTTGCAGCTGGGTGATGGGGGAAGGTCCTGGCTGGTTTGATTTGTCCACACTGAAAGACTGGGGATCTCCGGCTCAGAGCGAAAGACCAACTTGGGTGCGTGCCAGCACTGTGCCCAAACACCCGCAAATTTTAGGGGACCCAGCACGAGAAGCAGGAGCTGAATTTTCCTCATGGCCCACACTTTTACAACAGGCCAAACCAAAACCCAGCCCCCAGCCATGCCAAAGAACTATGGGTATTTGAACCCTCAATCTTTGCAGTCTGAGCCCCTCTGGACTTTCTGCAGGAGGTTGATTTAGCTGCTTAGCAGTTGCTAACAACGTGGCCCACCCACTACTAGCCAATAACCAATGAGGCTTTCACGGGGCTGCTGCCCCCTCCATCTCTTAGCGACTGTCTCTCCATCCTCAACTTCCCCACAGGGTCCAGCAGCATAGTTTCAAACCGGAGTCTCCGCAGCGGCTGGGGTTGGACCTAGAGTCCCCCACGCAGGTTTGTGCTGTGGAGAGACCGTCAGGGCTCTGTGCTTGAAAGATCATTTTAATTGCACCTACCAACCATTCCTGGTGCTGGTGACAAACAGATGCAAATATATGAGCAAGAGGGAAAGTCTCTTGGATTTTTAGAATACTCGGTAACAGCAAGAGACAGTGATGCATTATTTAAAGGCTCATCTAAGGAAGGAAAATAATTTCAGCTTAATTAGCTTTTTAGGACAATATAAGCAAAGAGTGGACGCTGCAGGCAGCAGTGCAGGTGGTGAAACGTGAAGCAGCTTGGCCTGCCGCCCCGTCAGTGGAAAGGCTGCCACGCATTAGCACTGTCCCAGCGGCTCGGGTCACCTGGGGCTGCTCAGAACTATTCGTTAAAAGTCTCAAAGTACGGAAGGTTGCTTGACTCATGGCTAGCGGCTCTCTCAAGGCAGCTGGGAAAGACAAGCTCTTCCAAGGCCCCAGGGGCAGAGCAGAGCAGCACTGCAGCAGTGGGGACAGGCTCCAATACTCAGGGTAAGAATCCGTTCTAGTGGCTGGTTCCCAGTGAGAGGCCCCAAGAGCCCCAAGCACCATGAGCCCGGCTCCCTGTATGTGCAAGGCTCAGACCCGCCAAGCAAGCTCAGCCAAGGCCTAGGGGAAGCACAATGCATTCTCTGGACGTCCAGTTCCCAGCAATGGGACATTTCCAGGCTGTACAGCCATAAAGGGATACATAAGAATGGCCATACCAGGTCAGACCAATGGCCCATCTAGCCCAGTATCCTGTGTCCTGACAGTGGCCAGGGCCAGGTGCCCCAGAGGGAATGAACAGAACAGGGAGTCATCCAGTGATCCATTCCCTGTCCCCCATTCCCAGCTCCTGGCAAACAGAGGCTAGGGACACCATCTCTGCCCAGTCTGGCTAATAGCCATTGAGGGACCTATCCTCCAGGGACTTATCTAGTTCTTTTTTGCACCCTGTTATGGTCTTGGCCTTCACAACATCCTCTGGCAAGGAGTTCCACAGGCTGACTGTGCGTTGTGTGAAAAACTACTTCCTTGTGTTTGTTTTAAACCAAGGGTAGTGGCATATGGGGGGTTCTGTTTGATTGCTGTACCCCGCAGGCCTGCGGAGCACAATCCACAACCCACGTTATGTTTTCCTGGTTGTAAGAAAACCGTAATGATGGACGACAATAAGCCTTAATGGGCAAGTGCAGCGGAGGAGTTCATTGATGAATTAGGTGTCACTGGGTTTAATCCAGAGTCATTAGGCATCCTGAACACTGACATGCCATTTGTTAAGCTAATGGATTGCTGGAGGTCACTGGGTAATCAGAAGGGGGTAGGAGGGTTATTAGTTTTTAATCAGACATTAATTGGCTAAAATCAATTACTTATTTGGCATTTGCAGTGTATTAGGGGTATTTTTTTTTAATCAGAATGCACTTCAGTTGGGAATGGGCTGGTGCAGCCAGAGCTGAGCGATTAGCCAGGGCCCAGGTCGAGCTGGGAAAGGGCAGCTTTCTTTGGTAATTTCTCCAGGCTACAAAGCACTGTGCCAGTGCGGCTAGGCCAGTGCTGAGCCCATAGAGAGCTGGCAAAGCCAGGACAGGGACACATGGTGAGGACAGTCGTTCTGGTCTCCTGTGCACACACTTTGGAAACCAGAACAGGTTGCAAAGAGCTCCCGCTCTCACTCCTCCAAACGCTGCCCCCTTCCTCTCTGCCTGACCTGCCAGGGCTGAGGCTGCCGGAGACGTCTGTAACTCAACACAACCATGGAACGAGGTGGGTTTCACTTTCCTCTTTGCAACTGGCTGCTCTGCTGATGGCCACTCAGCCTCCATTTTGCTGTCCTGACACAACTGAAAAATTAAACCCGGAATTATAAAGCCAGCACCCACGTCATGCCATGGAGTGGGTGGGGCCCAGCGATAAAGCAATGGACTGGCAGACAGGAGATGACCTGGAATGCGGACGGGGTCGAGGAATTAGAGCAATGGAACCAGGACCCCTGGGTTCTATTCTTGACTAGGCCACCACTTGTGTGACCAGCCGGGGCCTCAATACAACTGTCACAGCCATATTCACGAGCTTCCCTTGCCGGGGCTGGTAGGGGCGTCTGAGCGCCCTGAGGAACGGCGTTAGAGCAGCTGGGGCCTCCCCATTTCTAAGCGTTTCCATAATGAAGGTGAAAGGCTCATTCCTGAAGATTAACAGTAGCTGTCTAGCTTGCATCTACCCTCTACACACGGTGCAGCCTTCGCTGCCTATGCATCTACCAGATGCCAGTCACTCGAACTGCGCCCCGAGCATGGCTCGCCCTAGCACAGCCTATTACCACAGTAACAGCTTTTATAACTCTCCTCTCTCCCAGCCACAAGTGCCACTCAATACTGTGGGGAAAGGAAGAAATTATTTTGGAACAGTTCAGGTGATACCACATTTATCTAACAAGCTTCCAAATGAAAACTAGTATTTGGACTTATTGCGTTCTGGCTCAAAATTTGATTACATTTTTCTACAGCTGTAAATCTGCCTTCCTTTCTGCAACATTATTATTAAAGCTAGCATTGACTTGGTGGTGTGATACGTAAAATTTCAATCCTGGCTTTGACATTCCCGGAAGTTAAAAACCAATTACAGAGTGTGCTTTGCCTCGGGACAGAATGAATCACTGAACACAGCCACTTCACCAAAAGAAATTAAAGGTTGGAGCAGCAACACGGGAAAGGCATTACGGTGAGAATCAAAGGTCAATTAAAGTAAAACGAAGTCTATTTTATTTTTAAATTTTTGCTTACATTTTCATTCCTTCCAAGGAACAAGGAAGTGAACTAAATATGCACTTTTATTTATTGGCTAGGTAATAAATCGATGCTGAAGTTTGTTTCGAAAGCTAAGAGGAAACATTCAGGTGATAAAACTCCCAGTCCAATAACCCACATTAATCTCACCATAACAAAGACTGCATAATAATTGAGGGCAGCCTATTCTTCCCCCAAAGATCAGCAGTGGCTCAAAGCACTGGCTTACCTTTCTGGGAGAGCTCCAGCACTGCCATAATTAGCCACAGCTAGAAGAGGGGAGCAGCCAATTCTGGGGGAGGAAGGACTCTCCCTGGCCCTCTGCCCCTTCAGTACATGCAGGACAAGCCCCACAGGCCAGTCTAAGCACTCCAACCCAGCAAGGGCTAGGCACTGGGGACACAGCCTTCAGTAATGTTCTGCCCAGCCAGGACGCCTGGGTCTCTTCTTGGCTCTGGCACTGACTTGGGTGGCCTCTCTTCACTGCTCATCCCACAGCTCCCAGCACCACTCACTGGCCTCCCAAGAGGCCTGGTGCGTGTCCACGGAGAGACTGTGACAGGGCTCCGAGCAGAGACCGAGTCCCAGGGGTTTCAACCCGCTCTGAAACTGGCCAGTCAGCACCTCAGGTGTGTGTGTGTGTGGGGGGGGGGTTACAGCCCTGCTGAGTGTGGTTAGAGGTGTTAGGGGTGACAGTGGACGAGAAGCTGGATATGAGTCACCAGTGTGCCTTGTTGCCAAGAAGGCCAATGGCATTTTGGGATGTATAAGTAGGGGCATTGCCAGCAGATGGAGGGACGTGATGGTTCCCCTCTCTTCGACATTGGTGAGGCCTCATCTGGAGTACTGTGTCCAGTTTTGGGCCCCACACTACAAGAAGGATGTGGAAAAATTGGAAAGCGTCCAGCAGAGGGCAACGGAAATGATTAGGGGTCTGGAACACATGACTTACGAGGAGAAGCTGAGGGAACTGGGATTGTTTAGTCTGCGGAAGAGAAGAATGAGGGGGGATTTGGTAGCTGCTTTCAACTACCTGAAGGGGGGTTCCAAAGAGGATGGCTCTAGACTGTTCTCAGTGGTAGAAGATGACAGGACAAGGAGCAATGGTCTCAAGTTGCAGTGGGGGAGGTTTAGGTTGGATATTAGGAAAAACTTTTTCACCAGGAGGGTGGTGAAACACTGGAATGCGTTACCTAGGGAGGTGGTAGAATCTCCTTCCTTGGAAGTTTTTAAGGTCAGGCTTGACAAAGCCTTGGCTGGGATGATTTGATTGGGGATTGGTCCTGCTTTGAGCAGGGGGTTGGACTAGATGACCTCCTGAGGTCCCTTCCAACCCTGATACTCTATGATTTTATGACTCGGGTTACAGAAAGGAACAGGACATCCCAATGGCCAGGCTTCTCCCAGCCAAGGCCTGCCCCCTCCCCAACTCCCCCAGGCGAGGCCAACGCTTGGCTCCTTTCATAACCCCTTGGGACTGGTAATAGCTGCATTCAGGAAAGTGCAGGTCTACTGGGTTAACCCTATCTCTGCCAGCCACAGGATGGGGGCCACACCTAATCATAGAATCATAGAATATCAGGGTTGGAAGGGACCTCAGGAGGTCATCTAGTCCAAACCCCTGCTCAAAGCAGGACCAATCCCCAATTTTTGGCCCAGATCCCTAAATGGCCCCCTCAAGGATTGAACTCACAACCCTGGGTTTAGCAGGCCAATGCTCAAACCACTGAGCTATCCCTCCCCCTCCATCATGAGTAGTAATAACTCCTGGAGGGAGAAGTTGGCATCTTCCTGTTTCTAACCTCCCTACTGTGAGTGGGGGTGGCAGGCGCCTAGGGCAGCTGCATTCGTTCCCATAAGCTGGGATCATTATAACCAATGAGACCCTAACTACAAACAGCCTACACTAGCCCCGCAGACAAAATCCTAACACTCATATTCCTGGGTTGGGCGCTCCAGCACCCCTCAGCCTTGCCAGCACACACCCTGTGGGGAGCGGTCAAAGCCAGCCAGCCTGCCTCCACTCCTACAGTGAAGAGGAACAAGCCCGGTGGCTCATAAGAATCTGGGTGCTTGTGCCTTTTCCCCAGAGCAGCCACGCGGGCTCCGGACCAGCAGGGACAGGAGTGGGCCCTGTTCCAGTACATTTGGATAAATGGTCTTTCCTCAAATTACCATGCTCGGCGTTTTTGGTGAACTGTTGGTGTCAAGCTGTCCTGCCGTGACTCCAGGGCGTGAGCACCAGCCTCAGGGCAGACTGATCGGAACCAGGGACCAACCCCAGACTGGCTGTGAGCTCTATACATAGATATCATCAAGTGTAAACTCCTCGGTCACTAAAACAGCCGAACCATGGAGTCACAGATCGTCCTCTTGGGTACTCCCACCTCTCTGGTCATCTAGGCAAACCTGCCTGTGAGACAGATGGTCCCTTACACCAAGGATCACAACAATGTTCAGGCTGCTCCTGGTCCCGAAGGACCAGTCACTTACCTCATGTCAATTGCACCTTAGATCTCACCCCAAAGACAATGCTTATGGCCAATCCTATAATAAACTAAAAAGAGTCATTAACTAGGAAAAGGAAACGAGAGTTATTTACAAGGTTGACTCAGGTAAACAAACATACACATGCCAGTGATTTTCAGTCTTAAGTTTCAAAAGGGAATAGAAGCTTCTCGCTATGTGTGTCCTTCAGGGCTAAGCCAGGCCAAACATTGGGATCTCCTGGAAGTCCAAGCAGCAGAAAGATACAGTTTCTTCTTGTTAGGGGTTTTTATCCCATCCCCCAGCCTTGTGCTTCATTTGCAAGACTCATTTTTTTGAGGGGGTGTGGGGGCGGGAGAGAGGGGACGAGCAATTGACAGTCTTTTGTCCCCTTTAAGGTTCCACAATAGTTTGGCATCGATGGGCTCTCTCTCTGGGGCAAAGCGTGACGCCCTCTGCGGGAAGGCAGCATCTCACACGAGTGACTGTCTCTCCCATCGGGTGAGTTACGCAGTGACAGAGGGTTACAACGCGAGCACTCAGTATCACCTTATAACATGGGATACAGGTGCTGGAAGGGAGATTAATGCAGGCAGCAACTTACAAGCTTTTCATAAAGCCGAAACGCGTTTTTATAACTCTAATGCCTGTTCTAACAATCCTAACGCCCAGGTGAGCCAGGCGGATTCCAGCCAAGGAGCGGTCAGTGTTCAGCTGAGAAGTGGGTCCTTGGCATGAGCTGGCCCCTGGCCTGGCAGCATCACAGAGGGGTTGGCCTGGCAGGGTTGAGTTAGCCATGTCTAACCTGTGTGCAGGTCAGGGCTGTGCTTGGAGAGGAGCTCATCATTAACTGATGCATGGAGAAAAGGGGGTGCTCATTAGTGCTGGGGTACAGGTTGGGGTAAAGGAGCCGGGCCTGCTGCACCCCTCCAGCCATTCCATGGCTCTGCAGGAGAACAGCAGGCTTTGGAGGATGGGAGTTCAGACTTTTTTTCAGGCTATGGTGCCAGCTTTGCCAGGAAGTGGGAAACAGGGAGCTCAGGCCCTGCCTGAAGCCTCCCAGGGAAGGGAGTCACACAGCTCCCACTCATGGCAGTTATTTCTGGCTGAGCAGACAGCTCAAAGCGTCACCATGGCCTCTGCTTGGGGACCCAGGGAAACGTAACTGCAGTTGCGGTGCGAGAGGGCCTGTGCCTCCCCTCGGTGCCTGCCTGCGGGGGCCAAAGGCCACCCCGCACTCAGTCGATGCCTCCTTCCATGCTGACTTTCTGTCTTTACTGAGCCCCCGCCGCTCTTCTGCAGCCATTCACCATCACCCGCTGTGGCCAACTCCCAACACCAGCCCTGGCGCCGATGCTCTGCGTCTGCCTGGCCCTAACCCGGAGACCGGCAGAATCCAGGCACACCCCTGCCTGCTGGAGCCGATCTGCCCTTCGGGGGTGGGAGGGGGCAGGAGTACCCATAAGAACAGGCTCAGAAAGGAGCCCGGCTCTCTGTCTGCACAATCCCCTCACCCTAATGCCTAAAGCACAGAAACATCAGCACAGGCGTGCCCCTGGTGCCCCGTCAGCTAGAGAACTACAGCTCCCCGGCTCCATCCCGCTGCCAGGCACCAGCCCCAATCTCTGCTGCAGTAGGGCCCTCAGCAGCAAGGGGAGAGCATTTCCCTCTCCCTCAGCAAAACACACAAGACAAGCCCCGCAGGCAAACACAGCATGGGCAGCAGCCTCCAGCGAGCCTGCAGCTCCCGGGTGTGCCCCACGCTTACAGGGACCAGGCCGTGGACTCCTGGAACGGCACCGACAGCCCCGCTCAGCTGTCAGAACCTCCCCGGGTCTGCTTGCCTCCCGGGAGGAGAGGCTCAGCTGCTCGCAGACTGGCCAGCCAGGGGGGGTCCCACACACCATCCCCTGAGCCACCCTGTAGAAGTCTGGCAGGACGCACTTCAGAGGAAGCTCTCGCCAGCTACTTCCGCACTCGAGAAGGGGTCACACGGGCTTTGAAGGTGCTGCTTTCTGTCCAGAGAGCTGGCGCTCGGACTCGAGGAGTTTGGACTCCGTGGGACCCCGTTCTCCACTCACGCCTAGAAGCAACTACCCCAGACACCCCGAGAGCTGCACCCACATAACCCAGGGCATGGCTGGGAGCAGAGCTCCCCGCAGTACCTGCCGCTGAGCCGCATTCTCACAGTTCTGCGCTTGGCCTGGCGCTGAGCTCGGAGCTGCTGCCCTCGTGGCGGACGCGGTCCAGGAGCCGATGTCCCAGCTGCAGCAAAGCAGCCCCCTGCATGCTGGGTTACTAGCTCCACCTCGTGCAGCCGGCTCCATCCTCAGGGGACGTTGTCAGCTTGGGTCCCCTGGCACTGGCCTGCTGGGTCCGGTTAGAGCTGCCTTAGGGGTCGTTTATCGAGTGCGAACGTTCAGATGGAAGCGTGGTTTCCGAGTGAACAGGGGCCTTTCAAGGAGATTAGCAGCAGCTCTCAGGCTCTTGGCAGATCATCAGCATGGCCCTAGCTCAGATGGAGGAAGTTTGGGAGGCTGTCTCGACGTTAAAGTGCCCAGGAGAATGATGTGGGGCTCCAGGGACAGGGCAAAGGATTTGCTTTAAACCCCGGTTTGCACTGAGGAGATGCTAGCAGCAGAGTGCACCTTTGACAAGAGGGTCACCAGGCCAGGCAGGAAGCCCTCCAGCTCCTGCAGGGAACCTCCTCTGACTTTCACTTCAGCGATGTGCTTTCCCCAGAAGCCAGTTGACTGGGTTTGGGCAGGGTCCGGGACTGCAGGCAGTGGCTGCTACACCCTATGCCATGACCGATCTGCTAATAGCCCTTTGTGAGCTTATCGCTTTCCTGGAGGCTTTGCAGTCCCGTTTCACGTTTACGTCTAAAAGTATCTTTCCGGGCCTGTTTAAGCCTGAGTTGCCCGGCCTGCTCCTCCCCCTCCCCCCAGCTACTGTAGCAAGAGCAAAGCTGGCCACAGCTGTACAGTTCTTTAAACATTTCATCCAGGTAAGAAAACACAGGCCTCCCGCTCCCGCATTGTCTCCTGGTGCTGGTCTGTGCCTGCTTCCATAGCCAGCACTTGGCCACACCCACTGCTCTTTAGTTTTACGCTTGCTTTCCTCAGCAAGCCCCAGTCTGCCGCGGCGGACGCCGAGACTATCCTTCAGGTGCCACCTGGCATTTCGAAACAACGGGCAGTCGTTGCATGGTTGGGATGGATGCTGCGTCCCCTGGTTTATATTTACAAATCGGGAGCATGTCCATTTCGAGAAGCCAAGATGCTCATCGGGCTTGTTTGAAAGAGGCCGGCCTTGACGGGGCAGATTAGAATCCGGCTCTTTCCCAAGCTAACAACGAACCCTGGCTGCTGCACTGTCTGAAAGGGAGAAGTAAGATGCCACTGTACCATGTGGCACCAGGTAGCTGCCTGTGTTATTCTGCAATAGGCCAGATTTAGTTCCAGGCTGCAGCCCCGGGCTACCTCCTCCCAGGTGCGAGTCTCCCCGGTAGGATGGTTAGTGTGGCCCCGGGACATGCCTGGGTCGCCGCAGGCCCCACCCGCTCGCTGAGAAGGGCAGAGGTTTCTGCTCTGTGCCGGCTGCAGGGCACTGGGACGTGGCTGTGCTGTGGAGCTGGGGCAGCTGGGGGGCAACGCTGCAATACACCGAGCTTGCTCCACTGGCCCTCCCCCTGACAGAGCGCGGCCACACGGAGGAGACGCTGGGCGGAGAAGAGCCAAGAGAACCCCCCCGGCTACAACGGCTGGGATTGGGCTGCACCCGGTAGCTCCCGAGAGCCAACACCACAGCTGCAAGAGACGTGGCGGTGCCAACGGGCTTTATTTTTCTCATCGTAAAGCCAGGCTGTGCGCTCGCTAGGGCAGAGCCCGGCTGCTCCCTACACATCTGTCTATATGGCGCCCAGCACGGCGCTGGCTGGCGTCCCTAGACACTACTGTAGGACGGGCAGGGCTGCTGGGAGAACTGCCTAGGAGGGACAAGGGTGGGCCCCAGCATGCACCACGTCTCGCACCCTCTTTGAGGTCTTCGGTGCCCCCTGGCCTGGGGGGGAACAGCCCGGCAGACGGAATCCTTGTTGCGCTGGGGGACACGTGGCAGCCCCGTGAGGTTCTGTAGCTGCAAAGAAACCTCAGCTGAGGTTGGGTGAAGGTTGCAGCTGGCTCCCACTTGCTCTTAGGCACATCCCGGTACCAGCTGCCTTGGCAGAAAGTCTGTGGCCTGGATGCCCGAAGGATGCTGGGCGGGAGGGGGCATGGGGTGCCCGAGGGATACATGGCTCTTTGGCCGGGACGCGGCATCCCTTCCCTCAGAGGTCTCTGTCTCTTCCCTGCTGTGCTCATCAGTACCTGGCAGGAGGTGGGGCACGGCTGCTGCCAAAGAGCCCTGCGTGCTGCGCTCATTCCCAGTGCTTGCCGGCTGTCTGCACGTTTCCCTCCTCTCCCCGCCCCGAGCAGCAGTGCCGCCACGCCCCGGCACGCCCACAGCTTGGGGATGGCAGGAGCAGCGAGGTGGAACAACACCGGCGTGGGGAGGCACTTCCCCATGCCCATAAACGACCAGCAAGCACGTTCTCCTGAGGAGAAGGCATCTCACAGCATTAGTGACAGGCCAGTGCTCTCAAAAATAATTGATGTGTTGACAAACGAGGGCAGCTCGTCACTCCCACACCGGTTCGCACCACTTAAAGTGTTTGCAAATGTGAAGTGAGACAGCAAGGCTGGATGTGCAGCAGCATGACACAGCTTGGAGCTCTGCAGTGAAAGGGTCTCATGGAGAGAGCAGCTATTGCGGAGCCAGATGGTCTCCAGCCATGGCTGGGGGAAGCCTCACAAGACTTGGGGGCTCCATTGCACACACAAAGCTCACCCCAACTTCTCCAAACCACCTGGGGCTGGCAGTGCACCAGGCCAGACTGACTTGCAAGACACCAAGTTTCTCCTGGGTTCAGATAAACAAGAAACATTCCAAGCAAGGCTGTTCCCATCGCATTTCTGCTCCCATGTCTGGCTGGAGCTGGGACTGCGCTCTCAAGAGAGATCCCCGATAGTCCACCCTGAGCATCCCTAGCGCCCAGCAGGCTGTATCCTAGTCAGCGAAGCCAGGTTCCTTCCTGGACCCCTGCCATCTTCTGCCCCAGGTCTGCACACACAAGTGTTTTCTGTTAGTAATTGGGATTGGCCAATGGTCTGTTACTGGAGGCAGTGGGCTGGTGGGATTCGCCTCCAGCTCCCCGTGGAGCCCAAACGTTAGTGAAACATTTCCATTCCATCCTGGCGGCGCTTACTCTACCAAGATCTCTGTCAGGAGGGCGGGAAGTCTGCCAAGGATTCCGTTGTCCCACAAGGTAGCGGAGTTTGAGCAAGACGGTTCTCAGCAGAGGCCATGTCTGTTAGGGTAAGGGGGAGGCAGGAGCTCAGAACCACTCCAGTGCATGAGCAGTTGCAAAACTGATGTACACAGGGCGTGGGCTGGTCAAGCAGGTAAAACACTGTCATGAGTCCAAGAGATCCTTGAACTTCAACTCAGTAGAGACAAGGGATCAAATGCAAAGATCTGCTACTATCCTCCCAACAGCAGCCCGTAATCGCATAAAGCTGTAGCCTCTGATCCAAATCTGATGAAGAAATTACAGTTCATAATTGATTGTAAGATGTGATTTGTTGCTCATACTGGAAGCCAGCTGTAGCGTGCAGACCCTCGATGGTGCAGGGATGGGTGTATTGCTTCATAGCCTGGCTTACCGATGCTCCAGGCAGCCGTGTGGACGTGGGCTAATCTGCCCTGCAAAGGAGCTCTCCCCAGCGCTGGAACAGCCCATTCCTCTGGCGTAAACACAAAGGGGAGCGAACAGAGCTGCAGCTCTTGCTATACTGGAGCAGAGTGCTTCCTTGTGATCTCAGTGAGCACGGCTTTCCTGACAAGGACCCTCACCAAAGGCTCTTACGCAAAGTCAACTGTCACGGGATAAGAGGGAAGGTCCTTTCATACATCAGTGACTGGTTAAAAGATCGGAAACAAAGGGTAAGAATAAATTGTCAGTTTTCAGAATGGAGAGAGGTAAATAGTGGTGTCCCCCAGGGATCTGTACTGGGCCCAGTCCTATTCAACATACTCAAATGATCTGGGGAAAGTGGTAAGCAATGAGGTGGCAAAATTTGCAGATGATCTAAAATTACTCAGGATAGTTAATTCCAAAGCAGACTGTGAAGAGCTACAAAGGGATCGCTCAAAACTGGGTGACAAAATGGCAGATGAAATTCAATGTTGATCAATGCAAAGTAATGCACGTTGGAAAACATAATCCCAGCTACACATACAAAGAAAGATCTTGGAGTATTGTGGACAGTTCTCTGAAAACATCAGCTCAATGTGCAGTGACAGTCAAAAATGCTAACGGAATGTTAGGGACCATTAGGAAAGGGAGAGATAAGAAGACAGTAAATATCATAATGCCACTAGATAAAGCCATGGGACCCCAACATCTTGAATACTGTGTGCAGTTCTGGTAGCCCCATCTCAACCAAGGTATATTGGAATTGGGAAAAGGTTCAGAGAAGGGCAACACACACAGACACCGACTTTTGTTTTTGCCAGTGAGTGTTCCTCTCCGCCCCCTCCCCTCCATGCAAGCAGCAGGCATGGCCTCGGGGGGAAGAGGCTGAGCAGGGGTGGGGCCTCAGGGCGTAGACGGGGTCTCGGGGGCGGGGGGAGGGAAGAGGCCACGTGGGGGCAGGGCCTTCGGGCAGAGCAGGGGGTGGGCATCCCCTATTATTTTCAGTGGGTGATGAAGCCCTGGAGCATCCACCGAGTTGGCATCTATAGCAACAAAAGTGATTGGGGCAGGGAACAGCTTCCATGAGAGGAGAGATGAAAAAGACAGGGACAGTTCACCTTGGAAAAGAGACGACTAAAGGGGAATATGACAGAGGTCTATAAAATCATGACTGGTGGGGAGAACGTGACTAGGAACATGTCGTTTACCCCTTCACATGACACCGGAATCAGGGCTCACCCAATGAAATTACCAGGCAGCAGCTTTAAAACAAACAAAAGGAAGTGCTTCCTCACACAGCGCACCGTCAACTTTTGGAACTCATTGCCAGGGGATGTTGTGAAGGCCAAGGCTAGAACAGGGTTCAAAAAGTAATTAAATAAGTCGTGGAGGATAGTTCCACCAATGGCTATTAGCGGAGATGCAACCCCAGGCTCTGGGTGCCCCTAGCCTCCCACTGCCAGAACCTGGGGCTGGACGACAGGGGATGGATCACTCAATTGCCCTGCTCTGGTCATTCCCTCTGGGGCACCTGCCATTGGCCACTGTCGGAAGACAGGATACGGGGCTGGACGGATCACTGGTCTGACCCAGTGTGGTCATTTTAATGTTCTTATGAAAAGCAAGTGAAAATATCCATGAATATTAAACTACATGTTGATTTACTAGTTTCCTCTGTTAGACTGAGAAAATTCAATGATTTCAATTTCAAGGACAATCTACTGCACCGTTTTACTGCTAAAGTTGGTTGCTGGGAGAATGTAATTTTAGATTTTAACCCTATGGCACAAAACCTTTAAAACGAATTAATACCTAGATTCAGTCTGCATTTACAGCCACCAGTAGAATGACCGACTGTAGGTTTACAAGCATGAGCTAGCTCTCCCTTCCAGCACGCACACACACACACACACACACACACACACTTCCGTGCAACAAAGACACATTCAAAGAAATCACTTTTCAGTGCCAATGGAGGACACTCTCAGGGTATGTCTACGCTGCAGTTAACACGCATGGGTGGCCTGTGCCAGCAGACTCGGGCTTACCGGGCTCGGGCTAAGAGGCGGTTTCACTGCGGTGTAGACGTCTGGGCTCAGGCTGGAACCCGGGATCTAGGACCCTGGGAGGGTTCCATAGCTCAGGCTTTGGCCCGAGCACAGACGTCTACACCGCAATGAATCACACAGGGAGTCAGCTGGCCCGGGCCAGCCGTGGCTGTGTAATTGCAGTGTAGACACACCTAAGTATAGCTGTGGCTACAGAGCAAACTTCTAGAGAAACTGGTTCATGTCCAGGAGCAGGAGCGCTATCTCCTGACTGGGTCAGGCCCCCTGATACTTCCCATGCTGCTAGTAATCCCCCCTCTCCCCGCCCTCCATCTCAACCATCCTACCCACTCCCCTGTGGAGAGGTGCCAGCAGCATCCTCCTGAGAAGGGTCAGGGCAAGTAGCTTACCAGACTGGCAGCCTGTGCCAGTGAGCTTGGTGGGATCACCCCGCTGCAGTGGACAAATGGCCGTGTCACCAACCCCCAGCACAGGTGGCCCTGCTGGGCACTCAGCAGCCAGGCCACGCAGCCTGGGCTCCCCTCAGCCCGCTGGAAGTGGTCCCTCAGTCAGGGATGATGTGGGGTTTTGGGGCATGCCATGTGGGAAGCCGCCAGTCGCCCCTATTCTGGGCACCGGCGGGGCGGTCAATCCAGTACATAAGCTGAAGCAAACTAAGGCCACTTTAGTTCTGAAGGGGCTCGTCCACACGGGGGTTTAACATGCTCTGAATGGCACCCTTCATTAGCTCAGCGTAACCCTGCTGCGTGGCCAGGTGTGGACGAGCCCTTCGAGAGCAGCAGACATCTCCGAAGTGCTGGATGCAGCCGCACAGACCCGTGAGCTGGGCAGGCGAGAGCCTTTCGCAAGCACCCAGCCCACCACCCTGCATCGGCGGGGCCGACACAGGCAGCATCCTCCTCGCGCTGCCTGGCTGAGCGACTCGCACCAGGGCCGAGCAAACGGCGGGTGTGAGCCCGGGCCAAGGGGCGGTGCCGGAGTTGCTACAGGCAGGGAAGGGCCACTGAGCCGCTGCAGGGCCACCCTGCAATGGCAAACGAGGAGATGCCAAGCCTGGCACAGACCGACCGAGTGACAGAACGAGACGGAGACGGACCCAGCGACCTTGGGAGCACGTGGATGGGGAGAAATAAGGTTCCTCTGAGGAGAGCTGCCCCCTCATCCACCGCAGATGTCTATGTGGGAGGCAAGCTGCTTCTAGAGCCCCTCTGCACAGAGGGGGGACGTGGACTCCCAGGGCCCAGCGGCAGCGAGTCAGACGGTGCCGGGGGGTGGCGGGGGCACAAGGATTAGGGTGCTGGTCTGGGATTGGGAGACCTTGGTTCAATTCCTGGCTCTGTCATGGACTCCCTGTTGCCCTGCGACAAGTCACCCAGACACCATGCCTCAGTTTCCCCTCTGTACAATGGGAATATAGCACGGCCCTACCCCAGGGCTGCAGGCGAGGTAAGTACATCACAGGTTGTGAGGTGCTCAGACCCAGCGGGGGGGGGGGGTCAGGTCAGCACCTCATGGGGCAGCATGGCCGAGCTCACCAGTGCAGCGTGTCAATGCACACAGCCACCCCCAAACCAGTCTGTCCCTCCCAGCGCCTGGGCCCTGCCCCCAGTGCCGCTGCCCCATAGCCTCCCCCTCCCTGCCCCCAGTGCCGCTGCCCCATAGCCTCCCCCTCCCTCCCGGCCCATCTGGGTGCGCCCCCAGGTCAGCACTCGGCTGCCCACAGCCCACTCAGAGCCTGGGTCTCAGCTTTACCCCCTTTGCTGCCCACAGGCCAGCTCCGCCCCTGCCACCCCTGGGAACCCCCTGGAAGGGGGTCGGGGGAGAAAACAGTCATGGGCCCTTGATGGCAAAGTCCCCCTGCTCTTTCCGGTGGGGGGGGGGAGGGGGAGAGTTGTCCCCCCCACCCCATGGAACAGATCCCTGTGACTGTCCCTGACCCCCACAGATCCCAGGGACTAAGGAGGCAGGAGGGAAGCCCGGTCCACCCGCCCAGGAACTCCGTGTCTCCAGCATCAGAGGAGCCGCCCCGGGGGTCCCTGTGCCCCATCTGCACCAGCACTGCCCCCAGGCCCCACGGCTGAAGAGCAGGAATGGGAAAGGGAAAGGCCTGAGGCCAAAAGCACCCACAGCTGTGGGAAGTGAGAACTGTAAATATCTGACGCCATCCGGTGGAAACAGCCAGTAACAGGCCAGCTCCTCCTGACTGCGGCACTGAGGGAGGGTGCGAGGCTCCAGCCAGGAGCCGAAGACGGGATCTATTCCCCACTAGCATGAAGGGGATGCTGCCCCCGCTGCAGTGACACCCAGGACTCAGCGGCTACATAGCTTGGCTACAGTGGGTGCAGGCCACGCCTCAGGCGCTGAACTTTGCAGCGTCTGTTCCAGCAGCGCGGGCCTCTGCCCTGGCGTTACAGGAGAGTCGCCAGCAGCCGCCCAGAGTCAGATCCTCGGTACCTTATGCTCACGCTCAGGCCTCCAGTCACCAGAGGGCAAGATCATTAGAAAACACTTCAGCTGCTCCAACTGCATCCAGCCACGGCACCTGTACGTACAGACACAGGACCACAGTGCAAGGTGCGTCCCTAATGCACTGGTCTAACGTGCGCAAGCATCTCCCCTCCTCTAGTGCCTGATCCCAGTGTCTGTCCATCCTCCTCCTCGCTGCTAGAGGAGCCCTCTTATAACTTGGCTGGTAAAGGCTTATGCTTTATGTGCGGAAGATCCCAGGTTCAATCCCGCTCCGTGACCTTCCCATTGGTCCCCCTGGCTGCGGTAACTGGGCTCCTTGGAGACATGGATGAATTTATTCTCACAGCTCCCCTGGGAGGCAGAGAGGTTATTATCAGTGAGGCATTAAGTAACATGACCAAGGTCACACAGGGAGGCGGTGGCAGAGCTAGGAATTGACCCCAGCTAGTTCGGTTCTCAGGCTGATGTCTTACCCATAAGGTCATCCTTCTGCGTTGGCCTTGAGGGCTGTGCACCTGTGGCTATAGTTCTTTACCCTCTGATGGGAGAGTAGCTGCCCTCTCAGTCACTGACCTGAGCCAGGGGCTACCAGAATCCGCACTCTTTCCCCGGGAGCAGTCCAGCCGGCTGGTACAGCAGCCCAGCTCTCTCTCCAGCCAATTCCCATTCAGATAACACATCAGTGCTCCTCACAGGCAGCTAATGACGGACTCGAGACTAAACTCATCCCACTGAAGACAGCACATTAAACTTCAATCATTTCCCCAGCAATGAAAAGTCACTTCGTGGCCCCTTCTCTCCCGGGGTCAGGTTCTGCTCTCAGTTACACTGGTAAATCCCAGGCACCCCCAGTGCAAATCAGTAGAGCGACTCCGGATTAACTAAGAGCAGAATTTGACCAGAAGGACCCAACAAAACCAGAAAAACATACACCAGGAAGGCAGATGAAATCCAGTGCCGACAAGCACGAGGTGAAGCACGCTGGAAGGAACCATCTGAACCACTCAGATGCTGATGGAGTCTAAATCAACAGACCCCTCAGGAAAAGACCTCCGAGTCTGTGTGGGCAGCTTGGCGAAAACAGCTCACTGGGCAGGAGCAGTCTGAGAAGCAAAGGTGCATGGGGGAAAAAGGACAGCATGATACTATCAATATGATAATGCTGTTCCCTAAAATCAAAGGGGCGTGCTGCCCTGCAATTCTCTGCCCAGTCCTCATCACCCCATCTCAGAAAGGAGATGGCAGAGAAGGAAGAGGTGCTAAGAGGAAAGCAGCCATATAAAGAGAAGAGAGAGAGACTGGGACTGTTGCATTTAGAGAGAAGAGACCAAGAGAGAGACAATAATGCATGATCCAGAGAGGGTACGTTGGACCCTGCTATTTACCCTCTAACAACACACGAACAAGGGGCCACCTACTGAATCCAATTTACACCAGCCGGGGTCTGCTTCCCATCCCCCTCTGAACGTGTATCTGTGTGCACACCTCGCAGCTCCCAGGCCCTGGTGTACACCTCACTTACCTTCTTCTCCGGGGGAATCTCCCTAACAATCTCCGGGAAAGAGCTGAAGTTAGTTTGATGGCAAATAATCCTGAAGTGAGGTTGAAAGAATGGCTAATTTGCAGTGACTTTTATAAAGCTAAATTAATGTCTTATAATACTAATAACTAATTAAAGCCACACTATAAATAGAACATAATTATAAAGCATCTGATGGGAACTAGTGTTTCTCCTTGTACTTTGTGGCTGATTGTTAAGCAGGACCCAATCCAGCATGTTGGTGACAAGCTGTCTTCAAATCCCTCCTCCCTCTGTTTGCTCTGTGTATACAGCGCCTGGCACACTGGGGTCTGGTCCATGACCAGGACTCCTAGACGCTATGCTCATCATCAGTAATATTAATACGGCCAAAAATCAGTCCGTAGGTGGGTTTTGCCCGACCACAGAAAAAAAGTGGCAGTTGTTGACAGCCATGGTACAATTTCAGACGCACCGAGTGCATGAGCTGACAAAGCATCACAGCGGTTGGTCCTCACCTGGGAACAGTCACGAAACAGGAACTGAGTCTTGCAAAGCTCCGGTGCTAATCTTCGGGCCCTTAGCTCCTGATCCCTACGGGAGCGACGACCAGCCAGTCACTCCCCGGGAAAGGAAGATGAGATCTGCACTAAGAAAATTGCACTCCCAGCAGAGTGATGGGACCAGCTGGGCAGCAGGAGGGTTGCCTCACCCAGCACAGGGCATTTCTGCAGGACTCTCGCCTAACCCTGCTCACGTGCACGTGCCCCCCTCCAGCCACCAACTCCCTTTCATAGAATAAAGGGCCCAGGCTGGGGGTGGAGTGCTGCATGTAATAACACTGACACCTCTGGTCCCCCACAACATCCACTCTGCGGCCTGGCAGTAACATTGCATCGGAATCCCGGAAACCCCCGAACATACCTGGGACAACGCAGCTGCCCAGCAGGTCTCGTCTAGCTGGATGCAGCCTGGGGCCAGCAAGAGAGCAAGTGCATCCTAATTGCACACTAGAGGATTCGTTTTTGAAGTATGGCGATTACATAATAAAAACAGAGCTCTCCACATTGACTGCAGTCACCCTCCATAAATGTGTGTCTCGTACTGAACAGTGAATGGCCTATTACCTTCCATTACCAGCCCGCTACCCCACCTCAGACTACTGGCCAGTGAGAGCTCATGAACAAAACAAGAGACAACATAGGCATTGGCTCAAAATGCAAAACCGGAGTTCCCATCCAAAGCCAGCTGTACCGGGTCATCTTACACACACACCCTCCCCCTCCTCCTGGTTTGCAAAGAGAAGGCTCTGGTCCAGCCCAACCGAAAGTTTTGCTTCAAGCTAAAGCCTGACTCTGTTCTCCAAGATCCAGCTGACCTGGGCTAGGTGACCAGTGATTGACAGCTTTATGAATGGAATTGGAGACAAACAAACAAGCATCCTTCTCCCAAACTGCTTGGAGCATAACCAACCCTGGAGATGATCACATCAGGTGCCAAGGACTAGAAACCAACATAGCAATCGAGTGTGAATCAACTCGGCCCTGGACTCCAAACTCAGCTCTAGATACGCACGGGTCACTGTGAGAGCCTGCACGTGGAGTCGCCAGAGGAGCAAGCTGTCCACTGCGCAAAACCCAGAGTCATTAATATGAGAGAACGCAAAGGTAGGTTATCTCCCACGTTGGGACAGAAGCAGCTGACCTCTCCTGTTAAACAAAAGATAAGTTGTACTTTACTTTCCATTTCCTGTTAGCAATATGTCATCTGCAGCTGCCTTTCATGGTGCCAGCTTTAATATATAATCCATACCCTTGAAGTGGAGTATATCATCTGCTCATTACCAATGATAAATCATTTGCAAAATATTAAAATGCTTAAAGACTGTCATCTGGTCTTCATGAATTGCTTTGCAATCCATACGCTTCTGCCTGTTAAAGGAGAAAATGTATTAATCACAGAGCCGGGCAGCGCTATCATATTCCGCTTTATTTACCGTCTGGAGTACAAAGCTATCAGAGGTTCACAGCAGTGGAGAAAGAACCACCTCCATGCCCTACCATTACCAGCCTTCCTAGATAAATCGGACCTCGGCTATGGAAACTCATTAAGGTCATTAGGAAACGTGCCAATTCTCCAGGGAGCCGGCTTCTCTTAGATTAAAAAGAGAGAGAGAAAGAGAAAGAGGGAGTGTTGCTAACTGTGCAGTTTATTCACATCTACACAAGTGCACAACCTCAGGGAGAGAATAATCTAATACATTCTCCGTCAATTTAAACTCATTTCAATAAAAAAAGAATTAGATGGCAGCAAATGGCAGCCAGAGCAGATGTTACAGTATTTTTGACACCCAAAAGAACAAGCTGATAGAAACGTACGGTGCAGAGAGGGTCCTGTTCACCTTAGAACGGGGGCTGGGAGGAAGCCAGTGCAAGAAGATAGGAATAAATCACTCAGGACAGAGAAATAAGGGAAGCGGGAGGGTGTGGAGCACCGGCAGGCCAGGATCCAGCTGTCAGTCCTGGAGTAAATAACGATGCAGCAGCAGGTATGAATCCAACAACTTTCCCCTCTGAAACAACCCCTTCCATTCCTGCTTTCAAATTGCTCTGCCTGCCTGCCACCTTCCGGAGGGCCTTCATTTTTCAGAGCTGAGCCATGCGGGACGGAGCTTAGACCCAGAGAGATTGTTCATTTGCATTCTCGTCATGCTACAAGGCCCTGACTGAGATCCAGCCCCATTGTGCTAGGTGCTGCACGAACACATAGCGCGAGACACAGTCCCTGCTCCCCAGTCCTCATGGGTGGGAGGGGGAACCTGGAGCTCAGAGTGATGAAGAGACTTGCCCAAGGTCACCCAGCAGGTCAGTGGCAGAGTTGGGAAAAGAACCCAGGTCTCCCACTTACCAGTCCAGTGCCACAGATGATAGAAAGTATCAGATCCAAGAGAAGCCAGGCCAATTCAGGGAATCCATCTTTGAACCAACTACCCATCCCAAAAGCCATCTCTTCAGTAGCATAGAGCACCTCTACGAACACGCCCCACACTCCCGGGATGCGGCCACAAACACGCCCCCCCGGGGCATGGGGCCGGGGCTTAGTCCGGTATCAGGACCTGGCTGGAGTGGACAGAACTTCCTGCAGGCCAGACCAACCCCACTATCGACTCCCCAGAGTGCCATCCAAGGACACGCAGCTACTTCCCACATGCTCCTAACTTAGCCTGCTTTGCTGGGCCTACCTGGCAAAGGGGCTTCCTTGGTGTGTGGCCATGCGCAGAGAGAGGCCTTCGTTCTGAGCTGCGGTCTCCGATGGCTCAGATAGAGTGGGGCTTTCCAAAGAGGTGGTGTCCCGCAAGCTCTCTCCAGGGCCTCTCCAGGGCCAGCAAAGAGCAGCAGAACCAAAAGCCCCGTCCACATTGGCTACAGCTCGCTGGCAGCCTCTGCAGACTGAGGTCAGACAGGCTTCCCCATGCAGGCGCATGGCAGGGGCGGAGCTGTGCTCAGCACGAAGTGCACCTGCCCAGGAGCAAGACGACAGGGTGCAATCGGCTGCATTGCATGCGGAGAGAAAATCAGTCCTGGGGGGAGGGGCTCTGTAGCCCGGGAGGAGAAGCAGGACTGAAGCGGTGCCTAGACCTTATACGGGCCCCTCTGCCCAGGAGGGATTTTCACCGATAAGCTGCACCCCTCACGTTCCTGACAAGCTGCGAATGGGGCCCTTGGTTGAGCAAAGCCTGGGCGTGAGCCCTGTTCTCGTCAGCCCTGTGGAACCGAGTGCTTGTCGTCCTCCAGCTACACAGCTTCCTTCACCTAGTCGCAGTAAAGACCCCGATGATAAATGTGTCAGGGGCATGTTTCCCAGGGATGGAGAGCAGCGTGCGCTGCCCAGCTCTCACTCCCAGCTGGAGTAAGTTGGGCTGAACCCACCTCATGCTGAGGCCTCACTGAGCACGGACAGAGACCGAGCGGGAACCCCGTCTGGCTGACCTGTGGGTTGGCATGGCTACAATGCGGGTTCGAGTTATTCAAGTGTGTTTAGATTTCACGAAATGCTTGTGAGTTGCTGCTTGCGCTAATCTCACTTAGGATACCTGGATCCCAGGCTACGTGTTAGTCTGTAAGCATTTGCTCTGGAACGGTAAACCCCACCCCCAGGCAGGAGAGACGCATTACCAGGTGTGACAGAGCTCCTGGGGCAAACTGCTATCTCCTGCCCACCACAGACACCGGACACGCCAGCGTGGAACATCAGATGACACCTCCTCTGGCAAACCACTATTTCACTCTCCAGCCACGGCGTTAATAACTTGTGGGGAAAAGTGCCCGTCTGCTTTGCTGCCCCACAGTCACAGCGTGGGGAGGAAACCAGGCCAAGCTGGTGGATGGCTGCAGCAACTCTGGACGAAGCAGAGAGTAGCCTGCTGAACCTGTCCAGGATCTGCCATCAAGCGGACAGGGATGCAGGTGCAGCGATGGACCCCGGAATGTCCCTAATGTGCCAGACTCTCTCCCACCCATCCTGCGCTGTAAGAACAGCGTTCAGTTCCCTGGTTGTGCTGAGCATCAGCGCGTGGTAAAGTGTCGGGAGCGCTCCTGTCCAGAGTGCACGAGCTGCTGTAGCAGAAGGGTGTCAAGAGATCAGCCACGGGGTCACAACCCCGTCCGCAGGATTCCTCCCTGGAACATGAACAGGCATTTGAGTTGGTCCTGCATGTTGTCTCCTGTCTGTCAACCAGAGATGTAAGATTGGGATCATCTGTCACAGCTTTCCAGGCAGCCTTAACAGTCACTGCATCTCCTCAAAGGTCTGGAGGAGCTACATGCTGGCACACACGGGCCTGAAATTGGTGTATAATTCAAGCAGCCACTAAGAATAGGAGTGGACGAATTCAGCTCCGTGGTGACAAGCTGAGCGTGGTGGCCCCGGCTGCAGAGCAGCGTTCGGCTGGAGCAAGCTCCAGGGCCAATGCAGATGTATGAAGGACCGAAGTGTCTGCTCCCCAGGAGGCTCCCCATCGTTGGTGCATTGAGGCAGTGCAGGAAGAGATTCATTGTCAGGTGTTCCAGTGAGGCTGGCATGTCAAGCTCCAATCACGTTTTGCTCCCAAGTACATGACATTTGGTTGGAACGGCCATAACTGGCTTGCCCAGGGATCGAGGTGGGTCGACAGGTAAGAGGGTTGTCTTGATGGAAAGTCCTGGTCTCACTGAGAATCGCACTTCATAGCTGGAAATAAGTATCCAAAAGATCTCTGTCTTGGTTGAGATTCCCTTCAATCCGGGGGAAGCCATTTCCAGAGCCATGTGCAGAGCTGTACTTGCCAGCCTGCCTTTCAGGAAGCTCACAGGTGAGTGCATCTTGAACAAGCGGGGAGGCCAAGCAGACCCCGGGGAAAGCCGTCGTGGAGAGGTTTAAGGTGACTGATTTTTCTCCCCTGCTTCTCGGCTGAATCTGCAGTTACTAGCCAGCTCTTGGCTGAACCGCACCATCGGCCTACGGGGAGTAGCTTACAGCAGTCTGGCAGCCAGCCCAAGGCCCCGCGCAGTGCCATAGGCTGCCGGTAGCCCACTAAGGACGAGGCCAACTTTCTTCCCTGACTCTGTTTTGTACGTCTTGAGTCAGACCAAGCACCTGGTATTGGGTGCGTTGTCCCCTCCTGAATCCAGCCTGAATGGAAGGCAGAAGAGGATTTACTACATCAATCTGCACCAACGTTAGTCTCTCCAGCTATGCCCTTGACAGGCGGGAAAGGAAGAGGATTGGGGTTATTTCTATTTTTAAATACTCGCGGGGTACCTGCAGGAGACGGGGCAATGCAAACAGACCGTGGCAGAACATACAGGGTTAGTTCAGTAACATCTCCACCTGCCTGCCCCTTCCCCAGCCTCTCCACCCTCTGAAACCCAAACGTGGGACCGAGACCCGAAGAGGCCAGGAAGCCTAAAATTATCTGGCATCAGCCCGTTGAGCAGGAAGCATTTGTCTGTAGCCTTAGTGTCCTGACTCAGCATTTCTGAAGTCAATAATTTACACGAATGAAAGCCAGAGAGCAGCCGTCTGGGCGTGGATGGAGGGGGATCGGGACATGAAACGAGACAAGTGAAAGGTTTGAAGACATTTTCAAAGAAAACAGTGAATTAAAATCCCACAGCTCACAGCAAGAGGGTGAAGGAATTTGTATCAGATGCTGCTGGCTAGAATTTCATAGAATATCAGGGTTGGAAGGGACCTCAGGAGGTCATCTAGTCCAACCCCCTGCTCAAAGCAGGACCAATCCCCAAATAATTTCAAAGAGACTTCGGTCCAACCCGCAGTCCAGGTGTGGCACTTCCCTGGGCCCTTTGGTCAATGCAAGAATAGCCTGAATGGTGAAGAAGGAACCACTTGGCTTCATGGAAACCAACCCTGGAGCAGCTGTTGTGGTGCGTCCATCAGAGAGATGCATGGAACAGCTTCATCCCAGCTGCACCAGACCTCTCGGTTATCAGGATACACGGGGGCTCCAGCACCGGCCTCCCCCGAAGCACTGTGTTCTCACAAACGTCATGGCTGGAAATGACGGTGGCTCCCTCCGAGTCAGGGCCATGATCTGCCACCCAGGCTGGGCCTTGGCCTGCGGCAGGGAAGCAGCAGAATGGGCCCTGCTGCTCCGTGGAGCTCGTTGGCTCAGGCGGTTTCACCTTCACTTCTAGCAGCTTAATCCAGACCTCCTGCCCCAGCAGGCTCCAAACCCCCTTCTCCCTCCCCACCCAAAAGAGACGCATGCTAGTGGGAGCCGAGCCAGGCCCTGGGGAAGCAGTCTCTTAAGGGCCTACTCTTGTTTCTGTTGTGGGGATTGGGGCCCCCTTGAGCCGGGTGCAGCAAGGACAGAGCTAGAGCCTGTCCCAGCCCCAGAGAGCTCGGGCTAGTTTGAGACCGATGCAATGAGAGTGCACCAAACCCCAGGGGTGGAAGTGGGGGGTGAGGGGAGCAGCAGGAAGCTAGGACTCTAACAGGGTTTAAAAGAGAACTGGATACATTCATGGAGGTTAAGTCCATTAGCCAGGATGGGTAAGGAATGGTGTCCCTAGCCTCTGTTTGTTAGAGGGTGGAGATGGATGGCAGGAGAGAGATCACTGATCATTACCTGCTCGGTTCACTCCCTCAGGGGCACCTGGCCTTGGCCACTGTCGGTAGACAGGATATAGGGCTGGATGGACCTTTGGTCTGACCCAGTATGGCCATTCTTATGTTCTCCCATAGGGACACAGACTGGCCGCGTTTAAGAACCAGCACCTTGTCCAGGAACTAATTTCTTTCTCAAATAAAAACCAGCCCCATAACCAAGCAGCACAAGCCAATCACCACGGAGCGCCCGACTCCTTGCAACCCCACCCTTTGCTGAGATGCCTGCAACCAGGGGAGGGTGGTGGCTTTACAGATGAACGCAGGCAGGAGGGGCAGCGGGAAGGGAGTACCAGGATGTCTGTGGGAGGAGCAGCAAAATTGGCATCATCAAGGCTCAGGGAGACCCCAGCTCCTGTGAGTGCAGCCCCCACCAGAGCTTCTGGACGTTCCAGAAGCCTCGGGAAGCAGAGGGGAAGCCAAGAGTGTCCGAGAGCTGGGTCCATGACCTTTACAGACAAAGGCCAACACACAGTGGGGAGAGGGGGAAAGGGCCCAACCAGCTCCCAGCGCCAGTCCCACAGACGGGGCAGAGCTCTTCTCCGTTCGGAAGAGGCTCCCTGGAGCCATGGACACTCCTGCAGAGCAGCTCCCCAGGGGCAAGCGCATCTGAACTCCTACCTGGCTGCTGAAGTAGAGGGGCAGGGAATGAGCAGGGCAGGGGGGAAGCAAAACGCCTCTTGCCCCTCCCCACTCCCGAGAGCAGCTGGCCTGGGATGCCCATGAACGCATAGGGCAAATAACGACATTGTTAGAAATATTCTAGAAGCCCAAGAACGGCGGCCCATTAAGAAACGATGAGGTCCCTGCTTTCCAAGCAGCAGCAACGATGTACGTGCGTTGGCCTCCTGGGAGAGGGATTTAACATAGGGCGTCAGCTGGGGCCGACAGCTGTATTTGTCGTGGGGCTGATGAATAGTTTAAGAAACATTCAATACATTTCGGAAGATCAGTTCATCATGGCTTGGTTCAGGCTGAGGGGAAACATGCAGCCATCCATATTCCATGTGGTTATTAAGAAATTCATGTCGTGATGTTAGACACGAGGTTTCTTATCATTTTTCCACTGGATGAAACGGGTGTGAAAAGGAGACCACGTGGGGACGTGACAAATGGCTCCAGCAGCCAACAGCGAGTTCGTTATTCCTGATTTAAACATCTTCAGTGGGAGGCCGGGGGGGGACTTAGTTTCAAAGTAATGAGCACTTGCAGCTCCCAGCAGGGCTGGGATTGGGACTTGCCTTCAGTTACCAAATAAATACGTTTCACATGATTTGCTATCATGGCAATTACCAGAAGTTCCCCTTGGGCCCCTGCAGGTCACAGCAACTGACTATCCCCGGATCTGGACACCCGGGGCTCCGTGAACAGGAGTTTTTAGACTGAATGACAGCTGGGTCAGAGCAAAGACCAGCGTGGCCAGCGAGCAGGGAAGGAGGTCATGGGCATTGAATGGGGCTTCAGAATGTGTTTGCATGTCACTCGTTATCTCCCCAAACACTCGGCTCTATAGACACAAATCCTGGTGTCTGCTGAGCTGCTACACGAAAAATTAATGTTGGTGTGTCACAGAACAGGCGGTCAGAGGCAGCGAACGGAGAGGAAGCAAAGGGCGGCCTGGCACGCATTCCGCTCGACAAAGCGAGCCGGGGGGGTAGAGCTCCTCCCTCCCTCCCTATGCGATTTACCCGGCCAACAGATCTGTGCTAACAGTGGCTCAACAAGCCAGAGCTCGCTCTGAACAACGAGTCCCTCTCGGGCCATTGCAGCAAAGGAGTAACTCGTGTTCTCCAGCAGCATTCAAGCCCAGCTTCGCTATTTACCGTCGGCACGTTGGGTTTATATTCTCAGAAAGGCCACCCAGGGACCAGGGCCGTAGCCGGAGTGGCAGCCGGCTGAAGACCACGGCACTGCCGAAGCTGGTGAATTAGTGCAGAGGGGAAGGCACCGTGGCTCTCACAGTCCCTGCCGGGCTCATTGCTTCTACTTGTCGGACACCGTTAAGGAAGTGATGCTGGTAGATAAGAGACCCCGCCCCCTTCCCAGGCCTCCCCAGCGGGAAGGAGTGCAGCGGGACCTGAACCTTGGGGAAAGGGATGCCGGAGCCACAGCCTTTGCTCCCAGGGGCCGGCAGGAACATCGAACTCCAGAGGACATGAGACGAGTTCACTGACCAGCTCTCCCAGCCCACGACCCTGCTGGAGATGCACAAACACAACACCCTGTACCATCATTTTACGTTCGAACTCCCCCTTAGCGTCTCCCCCTATTTCCCCTCGGAGCGCTCACTGCCATGGAAAAGGTCCCCGCTCCAGCTGCTGCACAACCCACCTGCCCCACCATCAAAGCCATGTGCCAGCGGGGACCTAATGCCATCTCCCCCTAGCACGGCCAGAGGGGCCTCAGTTTCTCTAGGGAGGAGAGGGCCTAGTTCTCAGGCAGAAATCCTTGTCTGCACTCGCTGCAGAACCCTGCTAGGCCCTTTGAGTGGAGGCCACGTCTACACGGCCATGGGCAGGAGCCCCTGCAGGCGGGTTAGCCAAAGCTAGCTCGGCTCTAGCTAGCGGAAGTACCAACAGCAGTGAAGATGCGACGGTGCACCGGCTGTACAAGCCCCAGTACGGCCAACCCCAAATGTTCAAAAACCATGAGTCAGGCTCACCCAAAATCCAGAGACTGGCTTTAAAGTCAGGAGATTGTGTAAAAATACTAGCTTTGGGGGGTCATTTGCCTTCTGCCTTTTAAGCCTTTAGGGTGCACTGGGGTCACATTTTGAAGCTTTCTCCACAGCCCTGAGGGCTAGAAACTCACTTTTTCTGTAAGAACGAAGGCTGAAATCATCACACCTCCACCTGACTCCAGGAGCTGGGGCTTTAAGGAAAACAATAATTATCATGACAAAATCATGAACGTTGGCAACACTGAAGCCCGCCTAGATAAATCGAAGTATATTCATTGCGAGCCCGTACCAAGATCCACAATGCCATGTCAGAGGGTGGCTCCCTCCAGTGAGCCCTGAAATCAGGGTATTTAAAAGTGAGGTCACCATGTGGGACCCCAGAGTTGACTGCACCCACAAAGAAGCTACAGAATCCCCACTGCAAAAGATGCCCAGACTAGCCGGAAAGGACTCGCCCCCGTGCCAAGACTAACAGAATAAGAAGTGATGGGTTGCATTGCAAAGCTTTATAGTAAAGAAAAGAAGGAGAAACACAAATAACCAACATTTGAAATAAGTGAAATTGTTTCTGATGTTCTAAACTTAGCTCTTTTGGACCCACCAGCAGGGATCAGACTCTCAAACGTGCCTTAAAGAAACGTGGGTCATTGCTCCAAGGAGAAATAGCGGGAAGGCGATGAGTGTGTTAGGTACTAAAGAACTGATGATCATAAGTCAACGTAATGAGAAATCTTGGTGATTTGCATTGATCCTTGGTGTAACAACAATTGCCTGCAAGACGGTACCTACCTAGAACCTTAGTTGTGTCTACACTTGATTGATGAGCTGTATTGCATACTGAGGTGGTTCTGGGTGAATTAATAAATTGCTGATTGGGTAAAATAACCACATGCCCTGATCTGATAAATACTGCTCCAGTTAAAAGTTGACCTGAAAAGAACCCAGCATTACATTAGTAAGTGAATGCTCACTGGACTCACTACAAGGTGGTCACCCTTTTCGATTCCATTCTCACCATGGCTTTAACATGCAGACTGGGAAATCTAGTTTGTTTAATTCATCTTCAAGGTCTAAGTGGAACCTCAGCAGATTCACAGAATCGCCCCCCTCTCGCACTGTAAAAGGCAGGGAGTGGCTGGCCAGGGATTCTCTGTGAGGGCTCCAGGACTCTGGAATTTGCTGTCACTTGGGCTAAAGCAGCCCAAACGTGGTGACCTTTGGGGCATGCTGCAAAGGCACCTGTTCCACAGGGGCCTGGAGAGGGCTCTGGGTGCACTCCCCACAATGCTGAATGGGCAGGGAGGGGGTCCTGAGGGCAGCTGGCTGGGATCCTGTGTGAGATGATTGGTTTTGCTGCTGGGGTTTTATTGTTTCATTAATGACGTGCTAGGGGACCTACCCCGTTCCCAAAAATACAATGCACCCTCCATCCCACCCTGCTGACAGCCCCTCCCTTTGCTGCTCCCCATCCAGCAGGCGCTGGCACAGGGGAGACGAGCGCTCGCTTTCAACAGGACCAATTGTGCCTCCTGCTCCTGGATAAAGTGCGCGGGGCTGGCTGAGACAGTGTCCCACCGACGGCCTTGTTCACACGAGGACTGGAGAGGAACAGTGTTAGATGCACCTAACCCTTGCCCTAACTTACAAGGAAAGGGCTGGGGGAAAGGTACCTGCTTTCCTTGGGTTTTGTCCTACCCTCACCCCTCGGGCCAGCGCCCTCTCTCTCCCCTGCTCATTCCCAGCTCTCTCTGCTGCTGCCCCATCTCTCAGCCCCCTCAGAGATCACCACATCCCCCCAGCTGGGTGACAGCACAGACTCCGCTCCCTACCGAGGAGGAAGTTAGACAACCTCTACTAGGGATAAATCTATTTAAATCAGCAGGCCTGGAGAAACTTGTACCCAAATGAGCTGCCCAAGAAGATCTCTGGCCCACTGAGGTTAATTTATTAGAAATCTGGAACAACAGGGAATTCCAGAATACTGGAAGAGGGCTAACGTAGTGACAATGTTCAAAAAGAGCGAACAGGATGACCTGGGTAACAACAGTCCAGTTAACCTGAACATCAGTCCCAGGAAAAATTATGGAAAAGCTGATACAGGATCAAAGGATAGGAATAAAGTGCCCGTCAACATGGTTATATGGAAGACAGGTCTTCACACAAACCTGATTTCATTCTTTGATGACATTACATTTGGTTGATAAGAGTAACTGTGTAGATTAATACACTTTAGTAAGGTGTGTCACTTAGTACCATGCAACATTCTAATTAAAAAAATTAGCACTATACAATTTCAACAAAGCACACATTACATAGATTATAAACAGACTGTCAAATCCCTGGAAAGAGTTTTCAATAGAAAATCACCATCTAATGGGGGTGTTTCTAGTGGTGTTCCGCAAGGATCAGTACCAGGTCTGACACACACATTCTCATCAATTACCAGGAAGTAAACATTAAATCACTGCTAATAACATTTGTGAATGACTCAAAAATTGGCGGAGTGGCAAATGACGATGAGGACAGGGCAGTCAAAACAATCGGGATCGTTTGGTAAACCAGACCCATTCAAATCAAATGCATTTTAAAATACAGCAAAATGCAAAGTTACACATCGAAGTACCAATATTTCAGACCAGACCTACAGAATGTGGGGCAGGACCCTGGAAAGCAGTGACACTGGACAAGCAACTCAGCGTGAACTCCCAGCGCGATGCTGTGCCCAAAAGGTCTAACGTGATCCCTGGATGCATAAATCAGAAGAGCAGTGGGCATGAGTGGGCAGTTGATTTTCCCTCTGGATAGGCCATGGGTGAGACAGGCGCTGGATACTGGGGGCCGTTCTAGTGACCATATTTTAAAAAGGTTGTTGAAAAATTGGAGCAGGGGCAGAAAAGAGCAACAAAGTGATTCAAGGGCTGGAGGAAACGCCCGGCAGCGAGAGACTCAGGCTGGTCTACACAACCGCTTAAGTCGATGTAACTTATGTCACTCAGAGGGGGTGAGAAAGCCCCCGAGCGACGCAAGTTACATCAACCTAAGCGCTGTCCTGCCAACACAGCTTCCGCCTCTGGCAGAGGTGTGGAGTGACGATGCCGACGGGGAGAGCGCTCTCCTGTCAGCATAGAGCGTCTTCACCACACACGCCACAGCCGTGCGGCTGCGCCGGCGTAGTGCAGTCGTGTCGACTTGCTCTTATTGGGCTCCATCTGTTTAGTTCAGCAAACAGACAGTCTACAGGTGACTTGATTACAGTGTACAGCGGGGAGAAACCACCCGGACTAAAAGGCTGTAATCTAGCAGAGAAAGGCATAGCAAGAGCCAATGGCTGGAAGATTAAGTCCATTAAATTTAAGCTAGAAATAAGGCATTTTCTTTTTGTTTTTTGAACAGCAAGGGTGATTAACTGTTGGAGCAAACTCCCCAGGCAAGTGGTGGATTCTTCATCTCTTGACATCTTTCCGGAAGATGCTTTAGTCAAACAAGTGACTGGGCTCAGTACAGAGTAACTGGGTGAGACATAATTGCCTGCAACATACAGGCCACCAGAGCAGATGATCTCGTGGCCCCCAGGCTCTGTTAGACTCTGTTAATCGAAGTCTTGTCCTTCTGCCGTCTCACTTCCTAGATTAGGGATCCAGTTGCAAATGTAAGGCACAAACTGGCAACTTAGCCGTAATTCCAGCTGAAGCTACTTCTAAAAATACTGAGGCGGTCGTCGACTTAGGCTGAGCCCTCACTCTGCTCACGGACACGAGAGAGCAGGAGAAAAGTGCCTCAGAGACAAAGGGCAATGGACGCCGAGGGGCCAGTCAGTGTGGGCGCTGAAGAGAGCGGGATGCAGAAGCAGAGTATTTCCCCCCTGACCTGACGGGCTGGGCTTTGGGAGTCATCCACTCCTCCACTTCTGTTATCAAAGGAAAAGGAGCCTGTCAAGTGAACCTGCCTGGCCCTGCTGGATGATCCCGGATCACATCTTCAGGGAACATGAAAATCCACAGTTTCCTTACTGGGGTGAAAAACTCTTTCCGGATCACACATTTGGCATCAGTCTAACGCTGTCCATGTAAGCAAGAACAGTCGTCACAATGAGCCTCTAACAATCCCATCATCCAGCCTATCCCCAGGGCCCCAGTGGGCCCCAGCAGGAGTCCATTCACTCTGAAATCCTGGTAACAGACTCAATCCATGGAGAGAAAGTTCAAAACTCCCATTGTCCCTCTTTCGAGCAGACGATTGACTGAGCGGCCTGTTAGACCAGCAGCCGTTCACATCTCAAGCCCAGACACTCGACTGGAAGTCCCATTTGACTATTAGCCCAGAAACAGCTAATGTCTTAGGGCACCACAGTAAGGAGCAGTTGATGAAGGGGGGATAGGATAGAGGTCTATAAAATCATGACTGGTGTGGGAAAAGTGCATTAGGAAGTGATATTCACCCCTTCACATAACACAGGAACCAGGAGTCACCCAATGAAATTAATAGGCAGCAGGTTTAACACAAACAAAAGGAAGTCACACACAAAGCCCAGTCAACCCATGGAACTCATTGCCAGGGGATGCTGTGAAGGCCACACGGTGGAACTGGGCTCAAAAAATAATTAGATAAATTCATGGAGGACAGGACCATCCAGGACCGGCTCTAGACACCAGCCAAGCAAGCACGGGCTTGGGGCGGCACGATTCCAGGGGCGACATCCGGCCACCCCCCTTTTTCTCTGCTTGGGCAGTTGAGCTCTCTGAGCTTGGGGTGGCAAAAAATACCTAGAGCCAGCCCTGGGACCATCAAGAGCTATTTGCCAACCCCATGCTCTGGGTGTCCCTAAGCCTCTGACTTGCCGGAAGATGGGACTAGATGACAGGGGATGGATCACTTGATAATTGCCCTGTTCATTTCCTCTGAAGCATCTGGCATCGGCCACTACCAGAAAACAGGATACTGGGCTCGGTGGACCATTGGTCTGACCCAGTCTGGCCGTTCTGGTGTAGCAGAGAGTCATCTTCTCACCCCACTGTCCTTGCTCCCAAGCGGAGGTGACTGGAGTGACTGTCTCCAAGGACAGAGTGGAAACTCAACAGCCCACGCCATTGAATCAGCCACGGAGTAGCGGATGCTAAGCCTGGCCCTGGAGAGGCCTTTCCTCATCTCAGAGTTCGGCTCCCTCCTCCCTCTGCTTGGGGCCTGAGCACAGACGTACCAGAGACAGGCGGAAGTGGGAAGCAATGAACCCCATAGCGAAAGGCATGGGGCTGGCATGGGCTGGAGCCCTAAGAACCTGCCATTTTCCCCCCCGAGTCTCTACAACCTCCACTGCAGTTCAATGAATAAAACCACCCATCAGCTCTGAACTCCTCACCAGCTTCCTTCCAGACCAGACACAGAGCGAGGCCTTTTCAAACCTAAATGAGAGATTTCGCCAAGGCGCAGATGGAGGCGATAGCATGGCAAATCTCTGCAAGCGTGTAATTGTGCTCCAGACCGCAGCTATTCAGTGCAGCCCTCGAGGAGCACTGTTCTTCTCCGCACGGAGCTCGGCTGCACTCAGATGGTAATAGGAGAGGATCCCATCTCCCCACTCTTACCGGTCTCCTTTCTGTACCTCATAAAAAAGCTGCACACAGATGTCTCTCTGCCGGGGGGAGACAATGATTTATCAGGAACATGATCATACAAGCCCCACTGATGCCCCTATTAACTGTCAGGAGAAGATGTGAGCCTCCTGAGCCCGTGGAGGGGCCAATAGCTCTCACTGGTTTCCACTGGCCCCTGTAGCTTCAATTAGCTACCTAGATATTTATGCAATACTCCGACAATTGAAAGACTCGGTGCTACAATAAAAATCCCTACGTGCAAAATGACTAGCGGCACGGGTGCGCCCTTACCTGCTAAATCCATCCCATAGTCAGGTCGGGCTGCCTCCAGGAGGCTGGTGGCCACGGTTTTATTAAAAGCTGTGCTTTTGCGGCAAGAGGTACTGGCTTTATGCTACCATAAATTGTCAACAGTTGGTCAGATCCCCGCAGAGAACGGATCGATACCCAGCAGAGGGGAAAAGTGCTGAGACAGGGAAAGCAATGCTCTAATTGGAACAAAATTTAAGAGTCCAGGGCTACCGCTGACAGTGCCTAATATGTTATAATTTATTGACGTCCCCTAAGATTAGGCTTTTGTTCTGGCTCTCGTCGTGAGGCTGCTGGGTGTTCATAAAATATCATAAAGCCTCGTACCTAAGTCCAGGGAATGGGCGACGCTTGTGCGCATATTGCCCGCTGCGTGTGTCCTAAAGCCAGTGTAACGAATGATCCTCCCTCCGAGAGCGGAAACTCCATCGCTCGTGCTCTGCAGAGCGGAGCCCGTCTCCCACGCGTCTTTCTCTCGCTGACCTCTGTCAGCACCCGTGATTTCACTGCTAGTACAGTGCATATTAAATAGTGCCCCCTCCCTGACTGGGATCGTACAGCCCTACTTAAAGGTCATTCACAATCCTGGTACCCAGGAGAAGGCAGCTTCTTCTAGGGTTCGCAGCACTCAACTGGCCCTTCTGCTGCACTGAAGTGAGGCTGGAAGCCAGGGTGCAAGTCTCCAGAAAGCGGCGCCAGGCCGGGGCTCGCAGTTTGCTCACGCTGCCCATCCGCCCGAACAGCACGATTTGGAGCGTGGCTTTTATGCCTCCACAGAACCGGCCAGCCACATCCACAGCCGACATCTGAACCCCACCCAAAGCCAGATCCCCACAGAGCTGGTCTGCGCACACAGGAAAGAAACCCCACCAGAATCACCACCGCCTAGGCTGGCACGGGAAGGGGAAACAGGCAGTTTGATTCGCAGGGACACCTTATAGCCCCACCAGCCAGCACAAGACTCTTCTCAGCCACCTGTCCTGAGACGGGCCGAGCACCCTCACTGCTCACCTGCAAGAGACACAGGAGATATTGCAAACGGCCCAGGGGCCGCGCTAGCCATGGAAATCCAGGCAGCTCCCAAGGGTGGCCGACTCTGCTTAGGGCCGCAGGGGTGCCAGGCCAAGCCTGCATGGTGCTGCAGCCCTGTGATTTGGCCCAGCCAGCCCTCTGTCATGGAGGAGGGGTGGCCGGGCAAATCTGAGTGAGTGGTGCAGCAACCTGGCGCTTCTCCCCACACCCCATTTCTGCCATAGCCACTGAACTGTCAGAAGGGTCACTGCACCCCCAGGAAGTCCAGTCCCCCCCCCCCCCCACCCGAAGCTGAGAACCTCTGATCTCGGGGATCGGAGGGGGCGGCACCCTGTGGCTTTGTCTAGGGAGGCAGATTGTCTTGAACTACCTGAAATGGCCAGTTATGCTTCCAGTCCCTGCCCCCCACTAGACCCGAGAGGGGCACGTAACCACCCTTGAGGGAGAGGCAGCCCAGGTTGCAGCCAATGGGAGCCGCGGAGCCAGCGCTCGGGGCGGAGCCTCCAGGTGGGGGCAGCACGCGGAGCCCCCTGGCTGCCCCTGTGCCTAGGAGCCAGAGGGATGGGACACCACGTCCTGGAGGCCACGCAGAGCTGGGCACGGAGCCTGTCTGCCCCGCTGTGGCCAAACAGACTTTTAGCGGCCTGGTTAGCAGTGCTGACCGGACCCAGCAAGGTCCCTTTTCGACCAGGCGTTCCTGTCAAAAACCAGACGCCTGGCAACCATAGCCTCGGATCAGCAAGCACTCAGGACCCAGGACTCACCTCACGTGGGGGGAGCCAGAGTCCGACTGAGACGTGGGTCCAAGCCTGTTACTTTGCAGTGTGGACGCAGCTCAAGCCCCAGACCCGAGTCAGAGGATCTCCAGCGTAGTGGAGAGACCCGAGCCCAGCAATCGTCAACCCAGGGTTCCAGCGGAGTAGCCTAGCAGCCCATCCCTGCCCCAGGCCGCACACAGTCCCAACTGGGCAGGCTCAGAGTGGGAGAAAGGAAACATCTGCCCTGCTCCACACATGGGGAACTGAGGCCCAGAGCTCAGGGACTTACTTCAGGTCCCATGGGGAGGCTGTACTAGAGCCGGGAACTGAGGTCTCCAGGCCCGGGCCTGCACCACAGGCCCATGGAGGCTCTGCCCAGCCAGCCGGGGAGTGCTAGCGATGGGCTGCAGGACCCTGGGCTCCCTCGGTCACTGTAGTGGGGTTTGCCCGGGGGGAATGGGGGGGTCAGTCCTGCAGCTTTGTGCTCCTGGGGGCACTGGAACAATCTAGTAAATCTCAGGTTCCCAGACTCGCTCCACCCCCTCCTTCACACATTGCAGAAAAGCCACCCCAAGAGGCAACCCCCAGCTCCATCCAGGACCCCATCCACACAAGCCAGGGCCCAGCCTTCCTGCTCCTCTGCCCCCCCCGACTCCTGACCGGCATGCCCAAGCTGAGCCTCTGGCTGCATTAACTGCAGAGGTCTGGGGGCACCACGCCCTCGTTTGCTTCTAGGCTGCAGCGCCAGCTGGCCTCGTTAGTCCTGGGCTGACAGCACTCGCTGCAGCTCCGCACTAATCAATGTGACCTTTTGTACTGGCTGTAGGTAAAAGGGCCTCCAAAGGTCACACGGGTGTGCAATGCAAGCGAATCCTTTCACGGCCACCCGGCAACAGGCTTCCCCACCCCGCCACAGTGAATGAACTTCCGTCCAGTTCAGATTCACCCTTGCGCCGTGCTTGCTCTCCGACAGGGGCAGGGCTGGCTCCCGGTGTGAAACCACAGCCCCTTGCAGGGGAAGCGTGAGAATGGCAGGGGTTCTGGAGGCACCGCGTCCCCTGGAGCGCAGCCCCTGCACCATCTGCTCCCCTCTGCAGCTGGCTAGCTCCGCTTCGGGGGCGCTCAGCCTGCAGAGTCCTTGTGCAGGGGCTGCCGCTGTGTCTGGCTGCGTGGGGCCCCGTCTCCACTCCATCCTTGTGCAGCGGCACAAGGGCCAGCCCCCAGCCAGCCCTTAGATTGCAAACCCCGGGACGCAGGGCGCGGCCTGTGGGTTCACGCAGCACTAGCCCAGTGGGGAGAAGGACAGGGTCACTGTGGCTGAGGATCACAACTAAGCCCTGGGGAGGGTTTGGCGGGTGGTTCCACAGGCCAGTTTGAACCAGGACAGGAAATTTTACCTTTCCCAACAAGAGACGACTCTGTAATGACTGAACCGATCTCTGCACATTCCTACCAGCCGGAACGCGGGGGAGAGAGGGTGAAGAGAAAGGAGCCTCACAGCCCAGCCCTGTGTGGGACTAAGGTAAGGTCTCATTTACACTGGGACTTAGCCCCAGTTCCAACCTCTGGCATAGCCGCCCCGGGTGCAGCACAGCCCAGTTGCAATGCAGGGGCAGCGGCACCTTGCAAGTCACCACTGTCACCGTTCAGGGTAACTTAGGGTGACCAGGTGTCCAGTTTTCGACTGGAACACCAGGTTGTCACGGAGTCCCCGGGCGATGCTCTGGATCTGCTCCCTATGAAGCCAGGCAGGACTCTGGGGAAGTCTCCTCTCTGGGAGCAGCCTGTCTGCAGGACACACAGCTCACCCAGCTTCCACCTTCCTGGGTCTGACCTCGGAGCATTCAGCCTCCTCTGCCCCTCCGTGTGCTTCCCACAGCGAGTCCGCCCAGGCGGGGTCTTGGGGAAGCCAGAGGGTCCTGCCCCCCAACTCCGCAGTCAGACGTGACTCTCAGCCAGCCAGTGAAACAGAGGTTTATCGGATGACAGGAACATGGTCTAAAACAGAGTTTGCAGGTGCAGAGAACAGGATCCCTCAGCTGGGTCCATTTTGGGGGGCAGTGAGCCAGACAACCACGTCTGCCCTTCACTCCATGTCCCAGCCAGCCCCAAACTGAAACTCCCTCCAGCCCCTCCTCCTCTGGGCTTTGTCCCTGTCCCGGGCCAGGAGGTCACCGGATTCCTTTGTTCTCCAACCCTTTAGCTCTCACCTTGCAGGGGGGAAGGGCCAGGCCATCAGTGGCCAGGAAACAGGGTGTCGGCCATTCTCTGTGTCCAGACCCCCGCACACACCTGCCCTCTAGGGCTCTGCAAGGATCATACACCCTTACCCCACCACCTAGATACTTAAGAACTGCATAGGGGAAACTGAGGGACCCCACACTATTCAGAGGAACCATTAAGAACAGTCCCACTTCATCACACAGGTCGAAAAAGGACCCTGGCGGCTCCAGTCAGCATCGCCGACTGGGCCATGAAAGGTCCAGTCAGGGGTGCTGCAGGGCTAAGGCAGGCTAGTCCCTACCTGTCCTGGCTGGCACCGCACTGCGCCCCGGAAGCGGCCAGCAGGTCTGGCTCCTAGCCGGGGGGGGCACGGGGCTCTGCACGCTGCCCCTGCCCCGAGCACCGGCTCCACACTCCCATTAGCCAGTTCCCGGCCAACCGGAGCTGGGGGTGGCCTGTGGCAGGCAAGAGCAGTGTGCGGAGCCTCCTGCCCCCCGCACCTACTAGTGTCGGACCTGCTGGCCGCTTCCGGGGTGCACGTAACGCAGCCTCAGGACAGGCAGGCAGCCTGCCTTAGCCCCGCTGCACCGCTGACCGGGAGCCACCCGAGGTAAGCCTGCACCCCAACACTCTGCCACAGCCCTGAGACCCCCCCAACCCAGAGCCCCCTCCTACACCCCAACCCACTCATCCCTGGCCCCAGAACCCTCACTCCCTCGTACCCCAACCCCCAGCCCTGAGACCCCCCCCCCAACCCCCAGCCCCCTCGTGCATGCCAAAGCGCTCATCCCCAGCCCCACCCTAGAGCCCGCACCACCAGCCCAGAGCCCATACCCCCTCCTGCACCCCAGCCCAGAGCCTCCCCAAACCTGGAGCCCCCTCCTGCATCCCAAATCCCTGGCCCCAACCCAGAGCCCTCACACCCCAACTCCAGCCTCGGGCTCTGGTGCGTGTCAATGCTCCAAAGCCCACAACTGAGTTTCCCCATAGTTACAAGTTCATAACGGTCTCCAATCCAGAACCAGAGCCCGAGCCCCACCTGGGCAATGCAGCCATTTCTGCTAGCGCCTTTGATCTCCAGGAACAGGCAATCAGCAGACAATGACCCACTGCCCGGGTGTGGCATCAACAGGCTGGGTTTTGCCTAACTGGAAGTGGGGGAATTTGCATTAACTTCTCCCGAGTGATTCCCCGGGAAGTCCACTGCACACTTCTTGTCCCACAAGTCCATCCTTGTCTGGCAGACTTTCAGTTAAGTCCTTTCCAACTCCCAGGCCTCGCATCACATCCCCCCTCCCGCCCCCCGAGAGGTTACATGTGACCCTGCATTTAATACAACAGACCCCAAAGGTACTTAACCCTAATTCAATAAGGTCTCCTGAGGATACTGCAGGAAACTGCCACATCTGTCACTGCCGCTTGGGTTGGTTCTGCCTGTCTACGCCAGGGTTGGCACTGGTGCAGCTGCCCCACTGGGGCCGGAGGCAGCAGCCAGTGCGCACAGCCGGGGGGCGGGGGGCACACTCGGAGGCAGGGGATGGGCCCACTGGCTTGGGAGCCGCACTGGCTGCAAAGGGGCTACAACAGGAAGTAGCACGGGAAACTGCCAGGCACCAGAATCTAAAGCCAATCAGCACCCCGTACTGCGGCCCGGAGAGCTCGCAGTCTGGTTTGATTGTTAGCGTTTGGGGGCAGGGTCCGAGTCTGTGTTCCGTGTTCATACAGCAGCTGGTACACTGGGGGGGCCGGTCCAGGACGGGGGCTCCGCGGCATTCCCACAAGACAAAACATGCTGAAGATTCTCCCTCACCAGGGAAAGGAAATGGAAGATTTGCCCTGGGTTCTGCAGGCCAGGCAGGCACCCACAGGAAGCCAAATGAGGCAAAGGAAGGCACAGTGATGATGTTGAGAATCGCCTTCTCCTGACACAGAGCGTCTGGTCCAAAGCAAACCCCTCAGCTCAACCCCCACCTCATCATTAGAAATCTTAGCCTTGTTTCACAATAACCTAATCCTGGTTTAGCCCTGCAATAATCCTGGCCAAGCAGTCAAACAACAGCTGGGCTTGCACGCTCTGCTCTGGTACTTAACCTTCTCTGGTGACCTAGATTTAACCACTGCACGTTCTAAGCTACTGTCCACTCATTTCAAAGACTACAAAGCACCTTATGCAGGACCCTTCATAAAGCTAAGGAGCAATACAATCTAATCACAGCAAGATCAAAGCTCTCAAGTGTTTTCCAATTGTCTGGTCAATACCCTTCCAGCTCTGTTAGGGGAGTTGCAGGGGGGTCTCAATTGAATAAGTGGCTGTAAAAACCTGCCAGGATTTGAAAAATATTGGCCAATAAGACTTAATATATTTTATTGTGTATAATTCCATAAAGCCTAAGGCTATATTAATATATCTTTACTATAATCATTGATAAATAAATGATGGGTGTATGATTTAATTTGACATCTGTCATACCCATCTCCATACAGGATATGAAGCAATTATGCTCTTTAAAATGTAATAAAAATATGGATTTCATCTGCGTCCGTGACCTTACAGTGAAATTTAGAGGCCAAAGCTGGGGGTAGCCAAGCAACAGAAAAGGAGAAATGCAAGGTATTCTGGGACTGCAAAGGGTAAGTGAAAACTAGCTGGTAGTGAGCTGTACAGCACTGTTGGCATGCAGGGGCCTTCACAGTCAACACAATTGCTTGGCTGCTGCTCCAGGGTCAACACCCAGTGGGAGAGGACAAGAGGGGAGAGAGGCCTGTGGTTATGGCAGGAGAGCAGGGCTTGGAAATAGAGGGAATTTTCCAGTGACGTGGGTTTTTTTGATCAGAAAATGCTTATTTGTCGCCACCAAAACTCTTGGCGGAAGCGTGTCAGTTTCAAGGAAACTTTTATCCTTGGGAAGGTTTCTCAGGCCCAGAATGGAATTTCTGATCCAAAGAAGAGGGATCCCCCAGACTAGTTCATAGCCCAGTGCTCAGGGCACACACCTGGGGTAGGGGAGACCCAGGGTCAAGTCCCTACTCTGCCCAATTCGGCAAAGATCACGAGAGATGAGACGGGGGGAGTGGCCGAACCACTGGGCTATTGGCTAGTCTGGGGGTGCCGCCATTTGTGAAAAACATGACGAGGGCTCTGGTTTGTGCCGCGCTGCAATGAAAACAAGTTCTGAAACTTTGTTTTTGCTCATGGCCCAGCCAGCTGTCCTCAGCAAGTCAGTGCCTGGCTTCACCACCAGCTCCCCGCAGGACCCCCGTTTAGTCTCCCTGGACCCCAGCTCCCGCTCTGTACCCTGGGGTAACAGCCCTGCCAGATGGCCCACGTGGGTTGTGGGAATGGAGTCCGTAAGTGTCTGCAGGGGATGCCTGTATGGCCGAGAGCAGGGCTCTGGAGGACAGGTCGTGACACGGGCTTGTTAAATAGATGTCGATCGCTCTGCCCTCTGGCCAGGAGCTCCAGAAGGGTAGAGCTCTCTACCCCTTCTACGGTGCAAAGGAAAAAGTGGTGCCATAGAGACACTGAATTTGGATATGCTCCCTACCCACAATTCCTCTGGTGGCACATGAGGAGTCACTGTAACCGTGCATGAATTTGGATTTTGGGGGGTAGTGGGCTCTCAGAGCAGCCTGTTGGGGGAGGTATCTTGTGGCAAAGAGGTTATTTCCAACCAGTCAGGACTTTGCTCAAGGGTCTTATGAGTTCTTGGCCCCTCTCCTGTGCAGCTTTAGCTGTGAGAGGTGACCCAGATTGAGGACTCTGCAGCAAGACGTGACCGAGGACAGCAGCAGTGTTCTCCGTTGAAACTCCACCTACCCAACACCTCAATACAGCTGCTCCGTTAAACTGCATTAAGGTGATGGCATCTCCAGAACAGCCAGCAAAGCACTTGAGACAGACGTGTAAAGAACTACTCAGTCCGCTCCTACTCGCTGATTCCAAGCACGAGTTGGATTTGGTGGTGCAGTCCAGGGCCTAGCTCCTGTGGGACATTCTCAGCGGTTGCAGGAAGGCAGCTGAGACTGACCACTGCCGGAGTGGGGCAAATTTTACTCTTTATGTGCTCTTTTGACTGTGGCTGTCTTTTCCCAAGCGCAAGCTCTGCTCCTTGCCTTCCCACCAAGCCCCTCGCACGCACAGCCTCAGAGTTCTTGTGAGCAGGGAGATTGTGCCTGTTATGGGCACCCACGGAGGGGCGTTTAGTTTCCCAGATTTCTAGGTGGGGGCTCAGGGTGGTTTAATTATTTGTCCGGAGGGACTCTAAATACATTGTACCCAGCCCCGTTGCTGCGGTGGCCCACCTGGCAGAAGGGTTACATGGCCAGCATGTGAGGTTTCATTGATACAGGGGGCTGGAGCGAAGGCCGGCAGTGGCCGGGTCACTGAGGGAAGGGAGCCTGGAGGGAGGATTTGGAGAAGAGGAAAGTTGCCTGGGTCAGGCCGGGTGACCCCACAGCAGGGGCCAGCCCAGGAGAAGGCCCAGGACAGTTTGCAGGCGAAGGAGCTTGGAGCTGCTTGTGCGACAGAGCTCACTGAGGGAGCCGGGGTGCTAGGTGGAGAGCCAGGCAGCTGGAGGAGACCTGGGCAGAGCCCACAGCAAGGCAGGGAATTCAGGGAGGGGTGTGTGGCGGAGGGGCCCTGCCCAAAGATGGGGAGGAGGGGGCAGTAGCCAAGGCAAGGGCTGGCCTGGCCCCAGCCGCCAGAAAGGCTGAACTTTGGAGACACCGGGGAGGAAGAGCCAGCAGCTCAGCAGGAGCCTGGGGGAAGAAAACACGAATCAGGGCCTGAGGCTGTGAGCCTGGAAGGTGGCAGAGAGGGGCGCTGGCAGGGACAGGAGCTGCAAGGGGGCGGGTTGGTGCCCACATTGCACAGAAGAGGCCTCGCTGCTGGAACACCCAGCTACAGCCGATTGCCCCGCAGGGCCTGGCCCGTTCCCTTAGCCCAGCCCCACACCACGTCCCCATGGGCCAGGCGCTGAGTGGTAGCTGATCCTCATGGCCAGCCGGGCTGCTGTGGGGCCAGTGAAGGGCAGCCAGAGGTGCCCCCTCCTTCCCCTATTTCCCTTCCAGGAGGCAGCAGCTCCTTGATTTGGGGGGGGGGGGACAGGGGGAGGTGCTGAGGAGCAGCAGGGGGTGCTGGCTGAATGGGAGAGGCCAGTGGTGAGACCCCATATCTCTGCCACCCACCTCCGCACCGCTCCTGACCAGCGGCCGCAGCCACCCGAGGGCCCTGCCCCCCTCGCTGCTCCCGTGGCCCCACTGAGGCAGGCGGTGCCGTGCCGTGCACACGGAATACAGCAGCCGGGGCCGGCAGGAGCCTGAACGCACGTCTCGCGTCCCGGCCCTCAGGGGCCGAGTTTGGGCTGCGGCCCGCGTGTTGCCTCCCGGGCTGCAGCCGCGCACAGCCAGGGTCTCGCTGGCCCGCGGTTCCCACGGCCTCAGGGAGTCGCCAGCCCCGGAGCCCGCTTCCAGCGGGAGGAGAGGAGTCCACAAGGCGAGTCTCCAGCAGGGATCAGAGAGACACGCAATAGCCTAAGAAACCCTCGACCAGCCCTTGTGGGTCAGAGCAACGTACCCGGCTCGGCTGCCGGCGCTGCTCCCTCTGGACCCTGGGTCAGACTCGGTTCTCGTCGTCAGCGCCCTCCGCGGGGTTGGCCCAGGCTACCCGCGGGGGCCTCAGCCTGCGTGCCCATGAGCTGCCCTGGCTACATCCCCCGAGACCATGGAACCGTCGTCCCCAAAGGCCAGGCTCGGACGTGCAGCAGGTGGAGACTTCTCAGCCACTGGCCCACGGCTCGTGAACTGGCTCCTGGGAGAGACCGGAGTGAGCAGGGGCCTCAGAACCCCAGAGCAAATGGCCCCCAGAGCTGCCTCCCCCTGGCAAACTGCCCCCACACTGACTCTCCAGAGCAAATGGCCCCCAGAGCCGCCTCCCCTGGGCAAACCAGCCCCCAGAGCTGCCTCCCCCTGGCAAACTGCCCCCCCCAGCCGCCTTCCCCAGGGCAAACTCGCCCCCACACTGACTCTCCAGAGCAAATGGCCCCCAGAGCCGCCTCCCCCTAGCAAACTGCCCCCCCCAGCCGCCTTCCCCAGGGCAAACTCGCCCCCACACTGACTCTCCAGAGCAAATGGACCCCAGAGCCGCCTCCCCTAGGCAAACCAGCCCCCAGAGCCGCCGCCCCCAGGCAACCTGCGCTCCCCAGAGCCGCCTCCTCTGGGCAAACTGGACCCCAGAGTCACCTCCCCCAACAGGCAAAACAGTCCCTCCCCTCTGCCCCCAGAGCCTCTTGCTGTGATTTTGGGCAAAAATCCACAAGGGACTTGAAATAGCAACAAACTAACTTCCTCTCTGACCTCTCCTGAGGCCGGAGGAGAGGCCAGGTCACCCATTAACCTCCAGCACCAGGGTCCTTTCATCCCTCCGCTTTCCAGCCAGGTGTAAGTCACATGGCCCAGTTGAGAGTTAGGTGGGGACTGGTAACGAGGACTGCTGTGCTCCTGAGCCTTTGTCAGAGGGATACTCGCATGGCAGGGCCTGCCCGTTACTCTGGCTAGTCTCCCAAGGCCTGTGACCCTTGTCCAATATGCTTTGAACATCTCCCAACTTGGTGTCCTGTTACCTGCACACTCTAGGGCACCCACATTTACCTTTCTGTGGGCTCAAGCCGTAACCCCATTAATGTAGGCACCCCCACCCTTTACTAGGTTCTAGGGCTCAGGGCCACCCCTACCCAACTCCTAGGGCTCAGAGTGTAACTTGGTTAATTTAAGTACCCCTCCTTACCCAATTCCCAGGGCTCAGGGCATAATCTTCTGCCAGTTTGTAGGGCCTTTTACCAGTGAAAGAGACTTACACAAGGATATTCTTAACCTCTATTTATTATCAGTTCCCAAACCAGAACGCACGCGCTGAGCATTTGATGCTCACCACTCCCAATAAGGCAGACAAACGTTTCCTAGGGGCCAGTCAGGATCAGGTCATCCGGGGCTCCTCCAACTTCTGCATGATATAGTTGGCAGGGTGTTGAGATCTGGCAGCTCTGATCTTGGGCTGGGTCCTGGGGTTAGGTTCCAAAGAACTTCCTGTTGGACCCCAGTTTATATAGTTAAACCGGAATTCTGCTTAGCTGTACCTTAACCAATCATTTTAAACTAAAGTTCTACAAAACACTGTTTTGTACCAATCCTAGCCCACTACAAAACAATTCTTTAAACAATCAGACCCCACCACTATAGCTGATTTAAATCTTGCAAAATTAGTTATGCAACGGACAAACAATTAAAGAATCAGACAGAAACCATTCAGATAAACAAGAGAGAAGTAGGGACCATAAAACAATAAAGAAATGGGGATTTCACTCTCACAACTGTTGATAAGTGATTCCCTGCCAGACAGATGCCATCAGACAAAGTTTTCTTTAAACCTCTTAAGGTCTGTATCTTTATCTGGTGAAGGTGGATTCTATTCGAACAGGATCTCCTTCTTAACAGCCCGATATTTCACTGTTTGGATAGAACTGAGAGAGAATGTGACTTTCTGCTTCTTGGCTCATGGCTGCTGCTGTACTAACATAGCTGCAGAAAAAGATCTCTGGCCTTACAGTCCCTCTCTCCCATTCAGAAAGTTTGCATGGCTCCCAGGAGGTCACAGCTTGCTCGCCTGCTGACGTCTCTAAGCATCTGATGGATGCTTGACTCTAGTGATCAAGTGTCATTGCTCTAACAGCCTACGGCAAAGTTGCCAAGCCAGAGGCTCAGATCCCAGATCAGCAACTCTGGGTCAGCTTCCGAGCACCCCCCATAGGGCTGGCTCCTTAGCAGCGCCAAGGCAGGAGTCAAGGCTAACTAGGGCATCACCCCTCCTTCCTTTCCCAGCATCCCCGGCGTTTCTTAGCTTTGCCAGCGAGGACACTAGTTCTGCTCTGGTAATGCTCAATCTAAAGCCTGGGCAGGCCTGTTCCTGCTGTGGAAATTCATGTGGCGTTTAAAGCTTCACCATCGCTCATCTAGCGACCTGGAGTCTCACCCACCTGGGTACTGGGTCCATTTTGGGTGCTGCCACCCCCCGGGAAATCTATTTGCCAACATCCCCACTGCAGACAAAACCATGGCAGAGGATTCTGAACTGCTCAGAAATCTTTGCTTTGCATTCCTTCACCCTCACTGCCCTGCAGAGGATGCATGCGTCCCTTGTAAACAAAGCACAACTCCGGGGCGGGGGGGGGGGGGGGGAGCCAGTCTTGTCTATTGCAGCCAGCTGCTGCCTCCCCGAGCTCTCCATCTATGTACTGAGCAGGCACAGCACAGTAACCGCCTGCCAAAGCAACATTCAATCCAGCCCTCAATTTAATCAATACAGAACAGGCTGGTCCGGGGGGACTGCAAAACCCTATTTAAGGCTACTCAGATCAGGCTGCTTTGAGAAGGGCACAGCCTTTCCTTATGGAGGATACAGACTCCGAGGAAGAAGCTGTCACTTGTACCAATGCACTGGCCCAATTAAGCTCCTGCATTATTCAGACCATGATCTAGAAGCTTCAGAGCCAAGTGTCAGCATGTCAGCGCCCGATGCGTCACCTGGCCCCTCCGGAGTCCAGGCCTCTGTGTGGGGGAAGCTTCCAACGGCAGGAACACACGGGATTGGTCTTGGGCTTTGAGTATCAGCTACTGTCCTGCCTGCAAGGGGAGACACACTGGAGAGGAGCCAGCCCCCCAGTTGAGCCTGGGGTCGCGGCTCGTTCACACCAGTGAACAGTCACATCGTGGTCACATCTGTGGCAGCTCCTGCAGAGCGGTGGGCACTAAGGGAAGCCATGGCGTCCGCTCAGCAGAGCCCTTTAGTCCAGAGGCACAACGGACCTGCTAGTCTCTGGGCTGCTGCTGCAGACGCAGCTCGCGGAGGGAGTCCAAGTTAACTAACAAACCCAGAGCTGTGCTGACACAGGCGAGGCAGATTCCCAGAGCCAGGAGCTCAGCCGGCCACGACACGTGGTTTCCAGCTCCCTACGGAGCCCAGGAGTCAGAGCCCACTTTGCCTAATGGAAAAGACAAGCCCAGGAGGGGAAGGAGCAGCATGCAGACAGTGCTGCTAATAGGCAAATGCAGGGGAATCCCCGCAGCAGCTGGGAAAGAACAGAGCACGGGGTCCCTCACCTCCGCCAGCCTCAAGCAGCCCTGGGACCTGGATGCTTCCAGACAATCACCACAATCCCATCTGAAGTCTCACCCCAGTGGCTGAAGAAGGGATAGAGCAAGACTCCACTAGGGAGCTGCAGCATCAGTCTCTTCATTAGTTTCTCCGGGCTCGTGTCTGACGCCAGCGGTAAATGAGATAGTTAAAGCATGGCTGGTTTCTCAGCTTGGTTAAAATCAATGTGGTGACGCTGGCAGACCAGGTGCCAGCTCCTGCCAAGGCCCCTACACCTCACTGGACACGGAGATGGAGCGTATCACCAACCAGCAATTCCAGATAGCTGGAAACCAGTCTGGCTCACCTGTGCATTAGCATTGTTAAAACCGATGTGAAGTTGAAGGTGTTTAGACTAGGGTAAGGCTGTCAATTAATCACAGTTAACGCACATGATTAACTCAAAAAAATTAATCGTGATTAAAAAAATTAATTGCTATTAATTGTCGTTTTAATCGCACTGTTAACCAATAGAAATTAAATATTTTGGATGTTTTTCTATGTTTTCATATATATTGTATTCTGTGTTGTAATTGAAATCAAAGTGTATATTACTTTTGATTATAAATATTTGCACTGTAAAAATGATAGACAAAAGAAAGTATTTCTCAGTTCACCTCATACAAGGACTGTAATGCAATCTCTGTCGTGAAAGTGCAACTTACAAATGTAGATTTTTTTTTTGTTACATAAAACTGCGCTCAAACAAAACAATGCAACTTCAGAGCCTACAAGTCCACTCAGTCCTATTTCCCGCGCAGCCAATCGCTAAGAGAAACCAGTTTGTTTACATTTACAGGAGATAATGCTGCTCTCTTCTTATTTACAGCGTCACCAGAAAGTGAGAACAGGCATTTGCATGGCACTTTTGTAGCCAGCGTTGCAAGGTATTTACATGCCAGATATGCTAATCATTCACATGCCCCTTCATGCTTTGGCCACCATTCCAGAGGACATGCTTCCATGCGGATGCCACTCATTAAAAAAATAATGAGTTAATTATATTTGTGACTGAACTCCTCAGGAGGAGAACAGTATGGCCCCTGCTCTGTTTTACCCGCAGTCTGCCCTATAGTTCATGTTCGAGCAGGCTCGGATGATGACCCAGCACATGTTGTTCATTTTAAGAACATTTTCACTGCAGATTTCACAAAACACAAAGAAGGTACCAATGGGAGATTTCTAAAGCTAGCTACAGCACTTGACCCAAGGTTTAAGAATATGAAGTGCCTTCCAAAATCTGAGAGGGATGAGGTGTGGAGCATGCTTTCAGAAGCCTTAAAAGAGCAACACTCCGATGCAGAAACTACAAAACCCGAACCATCAAAAGGGAAAAATCAACCTTCTGCTGGTGGCATCTGACTCGGATGATGCAAATGAACATGCGTCAGCCTGCACTGCTTTGGATTGTTATTAAGCAGAACCCGTCATCAGCATGGACGCATGTCCCCTGGAATGGTGGTTGAAGCATGAAGGGACATATGAATCTTTAGCATATCTGGAATGCAAATATCTTGCGACGCCGGCTACAACTGTGCCATGCAAACGCCTGTTCTCACTTTCAGAAGACATTGTAAACAAGAAGCGGGCAGCATTATCTCCTGCACATGTAAACAAACTTGTTTGTCTTAGCGATTGCCTGAATAAGAAGTAGGACTGAGTGGACTTGCAGGCTTTACAATTTTAGATTGTTTTATTTTTGAATGCAGGTTTTTTGTACATAATTCTATATTTGTAAGTTCAACTTTCATGATAAAGAGATTGCACTACAGTACTTGTATTAGGTGAATTGAAAAATACTATTTTTTGTTTTTTTACAGCGCAAATACTTGTAATCAAAAATGTAAAGCGAGCATTGTACATTTTGTATTCTGTGTTTGTAACGGAAATCAATATTTGAAAATGTAGAAAACATCAAAAAATATTTAAATAAATGGTATTCTATCATTAACAGTGCAATTAATTTTTTTTAAAGTGCTTGGCAGCCCTAGTTTAGACTATATGAAATGCTTGTAGGATGCTGCATGTATTGATCTCGCTTATAATATCTGCAGCCCATGGTCTAAAGTTACATTGAGTGTTTGCATTGCAAACCTCTGTCCCTGTGTAGCTCACCGAACAGGAAAGCAGCATGAATTATTGCAAAGTGCTGGTCCTGCGTACCAGGGCCCACTGAAACCAAACGAGCCGTTGTGAAATAAAGGCCAAAGACTTTGTTGATTGTCCACAGACACACTCCCCCACCATGAAAAGGAGACAGGTGCTGACACTTGTTCCATCAGTTTGAACTCCAGAGGAAGGGAATAAAAATCCCTGACTAGAATAAACGTGACCAAGGTGCCGTTTGGAATTTGGAGAGGATGATACTTATAAGCTTAAGCAAGGGATCCCCAAGCTGCTTGGCGTGGGTTAGCCCTCCAAGGCAGACAGATCTTGCATATTAGAGCAGCTTCTATTATCTTATGAAACCCAAGTCTAAGTCACTTGTGTGCTTGTACGTTTACCTGCTTTAACCTTGTAAGTAACATTTCTTTTCCTTAGTTAATAAATCTTTAATTAGTTTACTACAGGACTGGCTACAAGTGTTGTCTTTGGTGAGAGATCTGAGGTGCAAATGACTGGTCTTTTGGGACTGGGAGTAGCCTGAATATTGTTCTGATATTTTAGGTGAAGGGACCATCTACCACAAAGACAGGCTTACCTGGGTGGCAAGACAGACTGGAATGCCCAAGGGGACTGTATGACTCCATGGCAAGGCCATTCTAATGCTTGAGGAATTCACACTTGTTACTTGGTTGTGAAAGGTAAGCATTGAACACAACCAGTTTGGGGTTTGTGCCCTGAGGATGGCACTCTTGGCCGTGTGGCAAATGCCTCTTGATTTTGTTATGAAGTTTCCAGAGGCCTCCAAGACACTGGCAGCCTAGTAAATGGCTGAGTCTTGTTCCCCCTTAATGGCTGGCCTCATACGTGCCCTGAGTCAGAGGTGCTGGCATTCATTTCAGAACTGTGCCATTCACACTGTACTGATGGACACAAGCTGCAGTACGGGTACACGGGGCAGGGGGCAGGACAAGGCATCAACAAGGGAAGGAATATTAAGCTCAGCAGCCTCCAGAAGCAGCAGGTTTAGCTCAGGCTCCTACTGCAGCTGGGAGGGAGCTGGAGTCCCCGTGACAGATCTGGAGATCAGTCCACTTTTGGCCACCAGCAGTTGTCTAGCTCCCCGCCCTGCTGCACAGGGAGTCTCACCTCACTCCAGTGTTGGCTAGCCTTTTGTCTCTGGGGAACTGGTTTGAAGTGGTTTCCCCAGACTTGGAACATGTCTTATAGAGTAGAATCTTATAACTTTACATACAATGTTGCCACGCACATTTTACCAGGACAATAATGTTCAGCGGAATACAGGTTTTTGAATGAAACCTCACAAGGCATACTTTGTACAAAATCCATTATAGTTTTGTAGAAAGGATGAACATAGGGATACAGACTGTCACTGTGCTTCCGGTTCAAGCAGCCCAGCTCCATACATACTTAGCCATGACAACAGGAGCCACCTCCCAGCCTGCCTGACCACAGCCTGGAGTGTTCATTGACATCAGAATTCGTCACAAGCAAACAGCTGGTTGGAGCTGTAATCAGCCATCAGAACTGGAGATTTCTCCAATCCCTTCTCCTCCAGCCCCACAACCAGGCTGGAGCACTCCCTCCAGCACGTTCGCCAGCACAGCCTGGAACAAGCCAAGCAATGGAGCTGGAGGATTACTGTACGTCCCTGTTCTGACAGCACAGAATCAATCAGCAACTCATCTACATTCCCGGAGAGCTCCCATGTTCTCGTCACTGACGGGGAAAAACCATCACTGCATAACCCACCAAATGAAAAACAGTATTTAATTAGGACAGAGCTAGGCAAGCACACAATTACATGTTATTTTACTATCAGTCTTACCCAGTTTAAGCCTCAGTTCAATAAGGGGCCATTAAAAAAGGCTAATCGAATAGTGAGATGTACATAGGGAAGTTACATGTTGCATTTCAATAACTGCTCCAGCGCAAGAGATCTGAGGAGAGTTCTGCCGAAACCAGCATGAAAACGAAAGGCAAATGGGAGCAAGAGGCAGGAGTCAGATAAGACCTGAATGCGAAGCCTCCCAGCTCCCTCCCGTGAGAATCGGAGAGGAGACAGGAGCAGCCGCAGCTGTAGGACTCTGCAGTTCCTCCTGGAGAGGCAGCTGGAGAATTGAACCAGCTGCCTTTGCTAAGCAGAGGCCCAAGACTTCCCATTTTACTAGGGAGCCTGACAGTGAGGCTGCTTGAGAGGAGCCTGCACCCTGCATAAGGGGACCGTCCCCAGACGCCAGCCTGGGGGCATGGCAGACACGGGAAGGGCTGGAGGAATCCACCCAAGGGAGCCAAACAGGAATCAGAGCGATTCAGACTGCCAGCCTGCTCCCCGCAGACCACCACTCACCACGATAAATGAGGCTCGCGCCAGCTTGTCGTCTCCCCTCCTCAGGGCATCACAAGGGGATTCCAGTCCAACATAGCAGCTGCCATCGGCAGCACACGAACCAGAACATCCAACATCCTGAGTGTCCGAGAGAGAGGAGGCCTGAAAGAAAAGCAGGATGGGGCAGGGGGTCTGCTTCTCCTTAACCTTAGCAAACAGGAACCATGCCTGGTCTTCTCCGCTTCTGCTGGAGGACTCCTTGGTGGCCTGGAGTGGAAGGCTTCCCAGCCCTCTGAGGAAGAGATGCGAGTGTTGTGCCTTTTACTGAGCGCGCTCTCCGACCCACCGTCGGTCAGGAGATGGAATTCAACTTCTAGATCGCTACTGCCCTGGGCAGCAACGGAACCCGCTGGTTTCCCAGGCTGCCTCCCCGGCCGTGCAAGGGGGAACTGACATTGAAGACGACACACTGGATCTTTCTGTCTTTGCTGAAGAGCACACGGCAAAGTGATTCAGGGCCAGGGAGCAGCCTGGGTTGCCTGAAGTTCCCAGCAGCGCCTTACCAACCTACCATGCCATCCCAGGCCCAAGCAGAGCTGAGTTGCGCAGAGCAGTACGAGGGTGGATTTCTGGGAGGGACTGGGTGAAGCCCTGGTTTAGCTGCAGACACTTTTCCAAGCGGAGCAAGAAGTGACCTTGCGGAGAGGGGCCTTGGGCAGGAGGCAGTGGAGTGAAGTAGGATTTGTCGTGCATCCAACAAGGGGCTCTGAGCCAACACCGGAATCACGGACATTCGCTCCCTTTAGGTCTGCGCTGCACCTTGGAGAACCAATTCCATGAAAATCCTGCCTCAGTGGTATATAAACCCACTGAGCCCAAGGCATCAAAACATTTCACTCCTCTCGGAGTCTGCAGACCTGAGGAGCCTCCAGATGAGTTTCTGAAACTTGCCTCCCTGTCAGGGTTTAACAGGATGGTTGTGCCATCTAGTGGCCACAAAGGAGATTCTACGCAACCCACCAGCAAGACACGAACCATGTAATTTGAATGTTGTAAAATCTCATCTAACTGTAAGAAGTGCCTTTGGATCTGGCTTATCTCCTATTATTTGCTCACAGGGACAAGAGACAACCCCGCCCCCAGTCACTAAACTGCCATGTCAGGTATAAAGGCTCTGTATACCACCTGTACGCTAGACACACTGCACTCAAAGCCATGTAGTCCTTGTACTCTAGAGCTCACAAGTCTAGGCAGTAGCATGCGAACAGAGGAGGGCGAGAGAATGCCCGGTGAAGCCAGGGGGCTGATTGGAGGTAAGTGGCCACAGCATGACAATGCCATCTTTATGTGTGTCCCTGGGCCTGGCCTGAAGGAGAGAACTGGCAGGAGAGATGTGGTGTTAGACCAGGTTCAGGAAAGGGTTTGAGCATAGGGGCGCATGGAGGAAGGGAGGCCAACCCAGAAATGGCAGTGAGACCCCAAAGGGAGAAGTTAGTCTGTGGCCAAGGTGGAGCGAAGTGGAGAAAGGGGAAAAACAGGGACTATCGCAAATATGAAGAAGGGGCAGGCTTATGGGGTGAATCCGAACCACATGCCTTGGGTAGCAGGCACCAACCCCTCACCTCTGAAGAAAGCTCATACAACCAAGATGCATGGTAATAAATTTATTGTATTTTATTACATTTTCCCACTTTTTCCACTTAATTCCAATTCCTTGTATTCAAAACTCTTCTTTCTGAAAGAAAATGATCTTTTAACATAAAAATATAAATTCTGCATATTAAAAGTGCATACACCTCGAATAATAAAACATACAAATAAATAATAAAAAGGCATCACAGTCTCATGCACTTGTCCTCAAATAATTTAAAAGTTTTTATGGTACAATGTTCAACCCCAAGTAAAGACAGCCTGCTTTCCAGATTACTGTACAGTTCAAAAACATTAAAATACAGAAGAGTATCAAAGGTAGGGTGATCCCCACTGCCCAGTGTCAGCGTACAGTGATATGACATGCAGCTTTTAGAACTGTAGATATTCCAGTGTAAAATCTGAAATTTGGTGACCAGAAGAGAAACTGCATTTGTAATGGGACTTAAAATTCAATTTTAACCAATGGTGAGGCACAGTTGGTGAGCAAACCTGTATACTCTGAAGGCCAAGTGTTCTAGCCATGTGTAGCCTATATCCCCTGGTGTTTAATACTACCCAAGGCTGTATAGCACCTAGAAACATTTCCATATTGCATTGCACAAATGCTGCATCCTAACACAAGCTTTCTTGAAAAGGGTTTGTGCTGCAGGACCTTAAGAGTGGAATAGAATGTATGTTTGCACCTACTTTTAATCTGTGCCATTTAAATACTATTTGCAGGTATACTGGATGTTAGTGGCTTTTTAAAAAACCCCGCTAAGCTTTGAAAAACTGGAAAGATACTGTAGGAATCTTCATTTTACCTTTGTTCTGCAAAATAAAGCTCCCAGTGGTAACAAACGCTTTATGGTGCTTTTATTAAGAAAACCATGTAGTACTTTCATCTCACCACAGATTAAAACTAAATTTTAGTTGCCTCCACAGATAACATGAGATACTGCCAAATTATTTCAGAGTCGTAGGCAAATGACAGCAAAGATAAAGAGGATTACAGTAAAATGATTTGGAATGTCATTTCAAAACAAAAATGTTCTTTATAACTGCTGTTGAGCTGAGAAAAAAGGGTCCTGGAACAGATGCCACAAAGAAATGGGGGCGGTAAGGATGTCCTAGATGTGACCAGTGACTGACTGGATTGTTGGCGATGGAAAAGATGTCTGTATAAGAGGGAATATCTCCTATCGGGGTCACACTCAGTTTTCCAGAAAAATTATAAACACATTTCATTGTGGCTCTTCAGTTTTCCGTACTAAAAATGCCTAATCCCTCAAGAAGTCTTGAAACCCATCTTTGAATTAAGAGGGCACAGTCCCTTAGACCAGCTGTTCAACCTCCTAGGGCACCTGTACCAAGCTAAGACCTCAGCCAACCCCATGATGCTCCCATTAGGCCATGCATGCTCTACCAACCATGGAGTCTGCACTCACACAGGACTGAGGCTTGGTGGTCATAGCCTGGGGTACACAATGGATCGTAGACAGCCAGTGAACAGCAGGGCCTAGGACAAAAGCTTATCATTCAGGGAGGAAACTAAGATCCCAGTCACCAAAGCCTGCTGTGCCAACGTAGGCAACATGCCAATGGCTGGTAACCACTCCCTGAGAGACTGAAATTCTACAAAAGCTCTTTTAGACTGTCAACACTGCTACGGGTGACCTCCTTGTCTCACAGCATGATGTACAGAATGGGTCATTAAAACCATATAGAAAGTGGCAGGCTACATACAGAACATAACAGAGTCAGGCTATTCCGGTTAAAAAAAAAATCTATAAAAAACCAGTTTGTTCTCATTTCAACACTTCAGATTCCTTTCTGACTTTACTCTACACTGCAGTCTTGTCAATAATCCAAAATTCTGCAAAGGAAAGAGAATCAAAGATGTGCAAATAAAGCAAGAAACCAGATACATGCTCCTCTCTGGTGCTTGATACTTTCTGTGCTGACATGCAGCTGCACTGGGACTCAAAACCAGAGCCCCAGAGTCTACCTAGTAGCTTGTGATACAGACTGTGCAATCTCTAGTTTATCTTTAATGCTTGCATAGTTAATAAGTGCATGCAGTCAGGAAACAGCAAGAATTGCCATGCAAAAATGGTCTTCATTTCTTAGGAAGAATAGTTGGTCATGCTCAAATTTCTGTTGTGACAAGGAGACAGCTCTGCGTGTAGAGACTGGGGAACTTGCAGTGGGCCAAATGGACTGTAATTAAACTGGTAGTTTTCTATCTAAAGCATGTGGTTTTTGACTTAGCCATACAGATCGCACAGAGTTTTAGAGTTAAAAGTTTGTACATCCATCCAAAGTGAGCCACCTATCACACTGACAAAGAATTGTAGGCACCAGTTTGTCTATCAAATGCAAGTAACACAAAGTACAAGGTGCCTCTATAAATACATTTCATTTAAAATGTACTACTAAATACTACCCATAAAACCTTGCCCAGAAGGGTGAAAATAATTTCTTCAGATGGCTCTAGGAAGAATCTAGCTACGGAATGAAGGCTCAGCTCTTCCGCAATCAGAAGGCAAGACATCAGGATTACAAGCGAGTAACTAGAGACATTTGAATCTCCACAGTTTAAGAAATGAATTCATTCACACCAGGCCCACCCAGAGACGGTTATAACCATCTATTAAGCCCTTCAAGATGACTAACTCTCACCCTTCTCCTCCGAGGATTGTGTGGCTCTGCTGGAAGTTCAAAGACAGAGCTAACACTGGAATTCCCTACTCAAAGGACTCTCACATCTAGTAATTTTCTCTTCCAGTTTACCAGTCTCTGATCTTACAGGATTCTCACCTGTGAGCTAAACAAGCTGGAGACCAGACTCGACCCCACTAAAGGCTACACTGGCAATTCAACAGAGGCCCAAAGGCTGCACCTGACTAATAAAATGGAGCAGGATTACAGCCACTTGTCTTTAATTCAGAGCTGCAGGCATGAAGACTACAGGACACAGCATACAAACCCATGAGATCAGAATGGCATCTTGGGTCCTGCCATCCCCCCAGGTTGCATCTCCTCCACATTAGGTATGAGCTGCTCTGGGAGCCAAAGCTAAATTAAGTTACTGTAAACCAGGTACAGATAACTGCTTCAGGGCAGTCCAAGACCTTTAAAGGACTAAGACATAAACCCCTGCCAGACCTGGCTTTTAGGACTTGCAAAACTCACAGCCAAAGGGACCCCGTACTGGGGTTACCCCTAATTTAGGATTGCTCTGTTGTGTTGGACAACAGCACACACCAACTGCTTCCCCTTCCTCTCATCTTGCAGGAAGGAGAAAAAGTAGATTGATGGGGAAGTGAGGGAAAGAGATTGAGATGTCCCTCCTCCCCAAATCATCTCCTCACTGGGAACCCTCCAAAATCATGCAGATGGCCCTAGAAAAATCTACTCACCATAACTGGTTCAATTAGGGCTAGCAGGACAGATGCTTGGCTTAGATTCATATTCAGGGTGGTTCTTTTCTGGTCAAGCATCACATATCCCCAGAATTTCACATTCTATTTGATATCAACAGAACCCAAGGACAGAGGATGCAGAGAAAAGCAGCGAACGACCATCACACTTTCCAGACAGTTTTGTGTTCGGGTTTCATCTGCCCATAAAGATACAGCTCCAGTTCTAGTTACTGGTAAGAGTCATGGCCATCATATTTTACTCACTTTGCCCAAAGTTGTGCACTTTATGAGACCAGCAACAGAAAACCACCGCCCTATATAAACCGAAGTGATTTGCTGTATGGCTCAGCCTGCCTAGTCAAAAATATACTGCAGCAAAAATAGGTATGAAGTGCAGGCAGTCTGCCACAGGAGAACAGCACGTCACTCACTCTGAGAGATTTCGTTATTATACTCTTCCCTAGAAATGAAAATTAATGGGAAGAGGGCGATATTTTAAAAACTTCAGATGGGCGGGATTGACCAGACGTAAGTGTCCTGTGTATCATAGTTCCTGTTTTCAAAGGCGCAGATACCAACTCGCATTGGACAGTTTGCAGAAGAGGAGAGGATTTTGGAGCTAGTAGGAATTCCCAAGAGGGATTATTCGCAGACCCCAGAGAAAGACTGGAGTTACCTACCAGAACGGGGCAGTTTGGCTGTTTTTGATCTTAACTATTAGAATATTTGGCAACAATACACTTCTTGTTCCCATTTTGGTGCTGCAGCTTATGTCTATATAGCAAACTCACCACATGGTACTGGCGCATTGGACTACAACACAATCTCAAGACATTGCTGCAAATTTGCTTCAATAAGGCAGTGAACACAAGTAGTAAAGCTACCACTTGGAAACCCTAAATCAACTTTCAGCTGTATGTAATACAGGACTTGCACAACCAATGAGTGCACAAGAGGGGAAAGCTATTCCATAAGGTCACTTTGCACAATGCCACCTCATTAGAAAGTGCATCAAACTAGGCCCAGCCTATAGTGAGATGTCGGACCATGTTAGCACTGGCTACTGGAAAGGTGTTTCTGCTAGAAGAGCTGTCGCAACAAAGGAGCTAACATGGTTTGCGCTCTCAAGACGACAACGCCTTAAACTAATGCTTCAATATCAGAAATTTTAGGTAGAAATTTACGACTAGAGGAATATGCCCAGTAACTCCTGCCTGTTTAGGAAACAGGGTACAAGAAACAAAACAATCCAGCTTCACAAATTAAAATAAATTTTCCATGCTTCTCGCCCCCTTTTTGCTCCATTAAGTGTGCTATAGGAACAGGAATGAATGGAGTCTATGGCCATGTTTGGGTTTTAAAACATAATCCACGACATGGAAAGTCAGGTAGAGTACAGAGAAGTGTTACAGGCTAGAGCGCTGCTTCTGGGTATCAAGAATGCTTGTCCTGCAAAGCACATGGTCTGGACTGGATGGTGTGGGTTACACTGCACATGGGTTCATATTCACAGGTTACACAGAGCTTTGTGGTATGCACAATCATGTATGAGGCCGTATATGCAAGTCTTGTGTATTACCAAGATGAAGCTACCCTGAAAGTAAATTTCTCAACAGCTTGTTGCAGATGACCTAAGTGTAAGTGATCAAAGAGCAGCCACAATCAGTGACCTGTGAGCAACTTGCCCAAGAGGTTCAAGAGAGGAGATTGAACTGGATATTTAACAATAACTATTTGTTCCAGGGTCATTTGTTACTGTAATACTGAGCAGGAAAGGTTAATAAATAGGTCTGTCCACACACTAAGCTCACAGAGCCAGAAGTGTTCATGTGACAGGCAAAGAATTAATGTACATAATAATGTAAACTGGAGATGATTTGTGCACACAGTACAACTTGGCTATTATACACCACTTATCACAAAACACAATTCCATACATGAAGGACAGTTTGTTGTTTTCTTAAAATGAGAATGCAATTCATCATCATCTCATGAAATAAAAATAGACAATGCCACGTGTGTGTCAAAGGACTTGAGGGAAGAGAAGCCACCTTTCAAAGAGAAAGCGTGTGCAAAGATGTTGCCGATGTAGTGTTTTAACCCTGACAGAATTTCCCAAAGGACAAGAAACCAGACTTGTAAGACATTGTTGCAGCTGGACTCATCAGCAAGCATTAGAAACGTAGAATGAAGAGAAGAATGTGGGACTACACTATTAGTCCAAATACAACCTCACAGCATTTTGGCCTGGCCACACAGAGATGCGTTGAAACACACTCGGAAAATGCAAAAAGGCAGCAGAGAACATGTGGTTATCTATTCACTTCTCCAGCAGATAGAGAGATGCCACTACAATGAAGCATGTGTGTGAGAAAATGCTTCTCGGGGTTTAACGATAAGGGTCCTACCAGCTTCACTATTATTCAAGACTCAGAATTCCAGCTGTCTTTCTAGGCATTGTAATAATCTTTCACCACGGACATTTCACAGCTAATGGCTGGCAACTGACTAGTCATTTTCTCTGTTGCTTAGGTAACACTTCAAAGGAAAAAGGAAGCTAGAGCAGACAGTGGAGTCTCCAGATATGCAACAACAAAAAATTAAGCCTGTTGGAATGAAAATATGAACCTGTTCTGCACACACATACATGGGAGTACCTTTTGGATCTGTCCGGTCACTAATGCTAACCCTCCTATACTGGCTGAGTATATACCTGAGAAACAACATTAGTGTTGAGATATTGCCCTTTAAAAAGCTTGAAAAATGGGGGACTGGGGAGAGCACAAAGAAGCAGCAGTCTCTCTTTTTCACAGTTCCCTTAGCATCTTCTGCAGCCAAGAACCAGGCCACACATCAACACAGATGGAGCCTGCTTAGACTAAAACCAATGGAATATTAGTTCACAGTTCTATAAAGCACGCTAGTTACAGTATAATGGAGTCACAGGTTTCAAACCTGGTGTCTGAAGAAAGTTGTTGCATTTTTCTATAAAGAGACTGTACAAGTGCTATGGGACAGTTGTGTTTATATTCTGTGACTCCAGCTGGACTTCACTTGGTATCAATGCTGGCCAGCTGTGGCTATTTGGTTTGATGGCAGAATCAAAAGGCGCTTTACCAATTTGCAGTTAAGTTCTCCTCAAACACACATTAGGCACATAAACAAAGAAACAACAAGAACTCAGCATAAATTAGCTCTCAGCAGGAGAAAGAAAAACACCTGGATTGCAGCATCTCACTGAGGTTTCGGAGAAGGCCGTGCAGACATGTGCATGCTGGAAGGTAACTTTTTCAATGACTTGTCAGCAGCCTGTTTGTCACTGGAAGGAGACTGCGCTCCGAGGTCTAGCTGGGAAGACTTGGATTTGCGGCTGGACAGCAGAGAATGTTTGCTGGATGTGGCATCTTTTGGGGCAAGCTTCTCTTTCACAGCAACCTTGGTGTTTGCATGAGAGGATGGTGGGAGGCTGCTCTTCTCTGACTTGTCTTCTGCCACATTTTTACTGCCTGGCTTGGAGGAGCCACCTGCAGTCTTTTTTGAAAGCATTGTCGTCTTCCCCAGATCAGCCGACCGTCGGGTCTCCTTCTGCCTCAGGGCTGATTTGAAGAAAGACAGCCCTTTATCTTCCGACTTACTGTCCCTCTTTAAACCTGAACGCATGCTGATGCTTGGGGACCTCAGGCTGGCCATAGAGGAGCTCCGCACATGCTTGCTATCCATTGCTTTGCTCTCGCTTCTAGGCTGGCTTATCCGAGGAGAGCTAGTTCTTGAGCTAGAATTGACACTGGTCTTATCCGAACCAAGGCTTACCTTGGAGCCCTCCCTGCTGAGGCTTCGGTCTGAAGTCCTGCTCTTCCCTGCAGAGGGCCCCCGTGTCACTGAGCCCGAAGTAGTTTTCTTGGCAGCTGTGGAGGATGGGGAAGAAACTGACTTGTGTTTCTGTTGAGCCCATGACAAAGCAGTTTCCTGGAGTTTGGCACCAGATTCCTTTCTAGCCTGGCCGGAAGCAGGAGATGCATGTCGCCCACTAGTCCTGGAAGAATCTGTCTTGCTTCTGGAATGGGAAATCTTCTGAGAGGTCTTTAAAGGAGGGGCAGAGGCAGAAGAAGGGTGAGAAATTGGGGATTCTTGGCTAGACAAGACTGTCCTTCCTTTCCTCAAACTTTTATCTGGCTCAGAAATGCCTTTGGAGCTGGGAGCTTTCTTGGGGGTGCCATCTGCCTTCTTGGAGAGCAGCCCTGTCCCACTGGGGGCTATCACCTCTTTGACTGGAGAGCTCTCTACAGAGTCACTCTGATCCACAAAAGCAATTTGATTGTTGTTATCAAAAGGGTCCAGAGCCAGATGGCTCCTGTCTGCCTGCACCGAGCTTTTCCCATACGGGTCCATGAAAGCAGAATTCGATTTCCTTGCAGTAGATTCCTCTCTGAATAACCCTTCCATGACAGCCAGAGGGGCTCTGCCCACAGTCCTATGTTCTTGCCTCCTGCTGCTGTCGCTTGATTCTGGGTAACTGGTGGAGAGATTCCTTAAGCTGCCAAAGCAGGAGGTGGATACTTTATCATCAGCAGCCTCCCCGATCTTCTCCAGTGTCGAGGCAGAAGTGCGCACAGGGGAGTCTCCAGGGAAGCGTGAAGGAGAGTTGGAGCGCATCTGCAGCTTTGCAGACAGCGACCAGGATGGCCGGACGCCATTTTCATTTACTGCCAGAGGGCTGGTGACAGAGGATCTAGAAGACAAGCTCTGACGCTGGACACTTCTTACAAAGGGTCGAGTCGAGAACCCCCCTGCAGGGGAAGAGAGCAACACTTACTTTTTTCAGAGTAACAGCCGTGTTAGTCTGTATTCGTAAAAAGAAAAAAGAAAAGGAGTACTTGTGGCACCTTAGAGACTAACCAGTTTATTTGAGCATGAGCTTTCGTGAGCTACAGCTCACTCCATTACAATCTACATACCACACAGACTATGCTGACAGCTTGTGCCACACGCTCTCAAAGAAACTGCGGAATCACCTGATCAACATCCTCTACAGCAAACAGGGAAAGATTAAGAATGAGCTCTCAAAAATGGATACTCTCATAAAAAACCAACCTTCCACACAAACTCCCTCGTGGCTGGATTTTACTAAAACTAGACAAGCCATTTACAACACACACTTTGCTTCTCTACAAAAGAAAAAGGACACTAAACTTTCTAAACTACTACAGGCTACAAGGGGCCACAGCAATGGTCCCCTCAACCCACCCAGCAATATTGTTAACCTATCCAACTATACTCTCAGCCCAGCAGAAGCAGCTGTCCTATCTCGGGGTCTCTCCTTCTGCCCCTCCACCCCCTCGAACATGATACAGTTCTGTGGTGACCTAGAATCCTATTTTCGACGTCTCCGACTCAAGGAATATTTCCAAGATACCTCTGAACAACATAATGATCCACAGAGGCCTGCCTACCAACATTACAAAAAGAAGGATTCTAGGTGGACTCCCCCTGAAGGTCGAAACAGCAGACTGGACTTCTACATAGAGTGCTTCCGCCGACATGCACGGGCTGAAATTGTGGAAAAGCAGCATCACTTGCCCCATAACCTCAGCCGTGCAGAACACAATGCCATCCACAGCCTCAGAAACAACTCTAACATCATAATCAAAAAGGCTGACAAAGGAGGTGCTGTTGTCATCATGAATAGGTCGGAATATGAACAAGAGGCTGCTCGGCAGCTCTCCAACACCACTTTCTACAAGCCATTACCCTCTGATCCCACTGAGAGTTACCAAAAGCATCTACAGCATTTGCTCAAGAAACTTCCTGAAAAAGCGCAAGATCAAATCCGCACAGACACACCCCTGGAACCCCGACCTGGGATATTCTATCTACTACCCAAGATCCATAAACCTGGAAATCCTGGACGCCCCATCATCTCAGGCATTGGCACCCTGACAGCAGGATTGTCCGGCTATGTAGACTCACTCCTCAGGCCCTACGCTACCAGCACTCCCAGCTACCTTCGAGACACCACTGACTTCCTGAGGAAACTACAATCCATTGGTGATCTTCCTGATAACACCATCCTGGCCACTATGGATGTAGAAGCCCTCTACACCAACATTCCACACAAAGATGGACTACAAGCCATCAAGAACACTATCCCCGATAATGTCACGGCTAACCTGGTGGCTGAACTTTGTGACTTTGTCCTTACCCATAACTATTTTACATTTGGGGACAATGTATACCTTCAGATCAGCGGCACTGCTATGGGTACCCGCATGGCCCCACAGTATGCCAACATTTTTATGGCTGATTTAGAACAACGCTTCCTCAGCTCTCGTCCCCTAACGCCCCTACTTTACTTGCGCTATATTGATGACATCTTCATCATCTGGACCCATGGAAAAGAAGCCCTTGAGGAATTCCACCATGATTTCAACAATTTCCATCCCACCATCAACCTCAGCCTGGTCCAGTCCACACATGAGATCCACTTCCTGGACACTACAGTGCTAATAAACGATGGTCACATCAACACCACCCTATACCGGAAACCTACTGACCGCTATTCCTACCTACATGCCTCCAGCTTTCACCCTGACCACACCACACGATCCATCGTCTACAGCCAAGCTCTGCGATACAACCGCATTTGCTCCAACCCCTCAGACAGAGACAAACACCTACAAGATCTCTATCAAGCATTCTTACAACTACAATACCCACCTGCGGAAGTGAAGAAACAGATTGATAGAGCCAGAAGAGTTCCCAGAAGTCACCTACTACAGGACAGGCCTAACAAAGAAAATAACAGAACGCCACTAGCCGTCACCTTCAGCCCCCAACTAAAACCCCTCCAACGCATTATTAAGGATCTACAACCTATCCTGAAGGATGACCCAACACTCTCACAAATCTTGGGAGAAAGGCCAGTCCTTGCCTACAGACAGCCCCCCAACCTGAAGCGAATACTCACCAACAACCACATACCACACAACAGAACCACTAACCCAGGAACCTATCCTTACAACAAAGCCCGTTGCCAACTGTGCCCACATATCTATTCAGGGAACACCATCACAGGGCCTAACAACATCAGCCACACTATCAGAGGCTCGTTCACCTGCACATCCACCAATGTGATATATGCCATCATGTGCCAGCAATGCCCCTCTGCCATGTACATTGGTCAAACTGGACAGTCTCTACGTAAAAGAATAAATGGACACAAATCAGATGTTAAGAATTATAACATTCATAAACCAGTCGGAGAACACTTCAATCTCTCTGGTCACGCAATCACAGACATGAGGGTCGCTATCTTAAAGCAAAAAAACTTCAAATCCAGACTCCAGCGAGAAACTGCTGAATTGGAATTCATTTGCAAATTGGATACTATTAATTTGGGCTTGAATAGAGACTGGGAGTGGCTAAGTCATTATGCAAGGTAGCCTATCTCCCCTTGTTTTTTTCCTACAAACCCCCCCCCCCCAAGACGTTCTGGTTAAACTTGGATTATTGCTGTGCACATTGTAAGATGAGCTATTGCCAGCAGGAGAGTGAGTTTGTGTGTGTGGTTTTTGGAGGGTGTGTGTGTGTGGGGGGGGGGGGGGGTGAGAAAACCTGGATTAGTGCTGGAAATGACCCACCTTGATTATCATGCGCATTATAAAGAGAGGTTTCAAAGAGGAATGGGCTATTACCAGCAGGAGAGTGAGTTTGTATGTGTGTCTGTGTGTGTGTGGGGGGGGGGGGGGGGGAAAGAGTGAGAAAACCTTGATTTGTGCTGGAAATGGCCTTCCTTGATGATCACTTGATGATCACTTTAGATAAGCTGTTAGCAGCAGGACAGTGGGGTGGGAGGAAGTTTTGTTTCATGGTCTCTGTGTGTATATAATGTCTTCTGCAGTTTCCACGATATGCTATGCATCCGATGAAGTGAGCTGTAGCTCACGAAAGCTCATGCTCAAATAAACTGGTTAGTCTCTAAGGTGCCACAAGTACTCCTTTTCTTTTTTCTTTTTACACTTACTTTTGTAACTCAGAAAGCTAAGCCAGCAGCACATAGAGAAATCCTGGAGAAGCAGGGTGCAGCCAGCAGCTATTGGGGTATTTGTAAAGGTGAATCTGCTAGCATTCTCTTTCCTGGGGAAATGAGAAGATCGCGCCCCATGCGTGCTTTGAGCATGGCAACACGACACCAGCAGTTCTCATACTGTGGGTCAGGACCCCAAAGTGGGTAATGACCCCATTTTAATGGGGTTGCCACGGCTGGCTTAGACTTGCTGGGGCTCAGGGCCGAAGCCCAAGCCCCACCACCCGGGGCCGAAGCCGAAACCTGAGGGCTTTAGCCCTGGGCGGTGGGGCTCAGGTTACAGGACCCTGCCTGGGGCTGAAGCCCTTGGTCTTCGGCTTTGGCACCCCCAGGACAGCAGAGCTCGAGTGGGCTCAGGCTTAAGCCCGCCTCCTGGGGCCATGTAGGAATTTTGTTGTCAGAAGAGGGTTGTGGTGTGATGAAGTTTGAAAACGCCTGCTCTACACTAAACTCACGTGGAGCGTCAGTCTGATATTGCTCCCTACAAACATGGAAGAACTTAATTCTCAAAAAAACAAAAAAACGTTTTCTAGAGGGGCTGGGCACACGCTGTGGTTTCCACCTTACATTTTCTTCCTCTAAAAGGCCCTCTATGCTGGTTCCCACACTCCCAAAAAGGGCAGCCCATCAGTGCCACTCAGTCTCCTAGCACTCCTTGATCCACTGTCTGTTGCTCCCAGAGGCTGGGGACACTGCCTGCCGGCCTCCCGAGCACACCCTGCTCAGCTTAGGGAGCCCACTCCCAGGGCTGTGTGCATTCTGCTGCTATCCTAGGAGAGAGTCTGTATTGAGAGGAAACACTGGATCCACAGACCGGTTTTGATTTTATAACCCCCTGCCCATACTGTGTGCCGGAACGCTCACCATCATCTTCACTCCGTTCACCAGTCAGCTCAACTGATTCCGAAAGCGAGGCCAGAGACGTGCGTCGTGAGGAAGCTGCTGAGGCGATGCTGGGCTGTTTGCTGCCAGGAAGCCTGCTCACCCAGTGTTCACACAGAGAAGAGCTTGTAGAGCCTGCAGAGGGGTCAGGGCACTGAGATCAGACCAGCAGCATGTGGCCAATTACAGATCACACACCCCCTACCAAGGCACTGATTGATCACAACCAAATTACATTCCTACCATTAGGATTCAACTCTAACTCCCAGAAACCAGAGCTGTGCCTACATGACTGCAATGTTCTGACTAGCTGAAGCAATAAATCCACATTCACGTCACATGGTTTGGCCCATAAAGTGAAACTCTTCCTCCAGCAGCATGTGAACTGCAGCAAGAGTGCCACTAGAGCAGAACGCAGCCCAGGCTGCCACTCAGACCCACGGCAGCGATCCTGATCCTGCCCCAACACCCCTGTGCCTTCGCTTCTATCCGACCCCACAATGGATGGAGTCACTCCCTTCAGTTGACTGACTGGCTGCATTTGGTTGACTTAGTGAATTAGTGAGATTCTACCAATGACAGACCAGGTTATATTTATACCATATCACTGTAATTGGATGAACAAACTAACTTTAGACTGGTTAGCTTTAAAAAAAAAACAAAAAAAAACCCCATTTTAATTGAAGAATAATGCTCCGGCAATCTGACTGGCTGCTACATATACAAACATCCAAATCAAAATGGGCTCCAAGACTCACCTATTTACTCTTTCCCCTTCGCTTTCTCCCCTTCATATTCAACTTTCCCCTTACTATATTTTTCAACTCGCAGCCCCTCAGAGGTGATATCCCCCTCTAACCCTGCCCCACCCCAGTGCGTGCACACGTACCATTTCCCTGGAGGACATTTTTCTTCCTTTTGTGGGAAGGAGGGGAGAAAAAAATCAGTCTCCCTTTGTGGCTATTAAGTCTCCTGAGATTTCTTTAAGGCCCTGCCCATATCACATCTTGCCCATGATTTTGTAACCAGTTAGAGGCACAGCCACTTCAACCAGTTACGAACAACCCTTCAGTTTGTGGCCAGGGGGCATGGATCAACAGTCATGTTGCACTCCCCATCGGTACCTGGCCTGGGCCAGGGAAGCTAACGATCCAACCAGCAGCCCAAATCTGGTGATGAAACCTGGGTACAGGGCACCTGACGCACGGTGCACACACACTTAGAAGTAGTTTGTTTGTAGGAGTGCATTCTGGGAAGAGGCTAAGCAGCCAGCCTACAGCAGGGAGAACATGCCTGGAGAACATGCAGGTGGAGCTGCCACAGGGACACATGGAGCTGTACACGTGGACTGGCCTCCTATCAAAAGGGGACTGACCAAAGCCCTGTATACACAAGATCAGCGTGCCCTAGATAAAAAACAGAGCTGAACTGGATCCAGGAAGGAAGCCCCGTGCCTCTGGCAGGGTGAAGGGACAAAGCTGAGCGCAGTAACTGAACTGAAAGCTCCTTGGGCACGGACACTAGCCAGGTTGGTTACGGTTCCCTCTGCACTGAGGAGACCGAAGTCCGGCCAGCAGTGTTTTTATCTCTGTGGTACAAGTGCCTGTGCATTAGCTACAGGAGTGGGTCCCCCAGAGAACAGAGTCAGTGCAAGAGCAGCAGCGGAAGAATTTCCCAGCGTCTAGAAGAGGCCTCAGTGGGAGCAAACTCAGGCCAATGCTCTAGGACGGCCAGAGCTTGGGCTGTAAGCTCTTTGGGAGCCGTCTCTGTTCCTGCCTGGTCAGCACAAGCTGAAATCATCACTAAGAACGGGCAGCCACAAGGGCTAGGAGCACAGCTAGTGAGCTATGCCAGCTCCCTGACCACTCCCACAGCAGCCCTGTGCACCAGGGGCTGACGAGGAGTGAGACACAAGGCTGATCTGATCACTAAGCTAAAGCCCTTCCTTCAGTTCTATAAGGAAAGACCAGGTAAGTTCCTTGACCAAGCCAGCACAGCTTTACCTGCCACAGAGCTGTTAGCTGACCACGATGGGATCGTCGTGCGCCTCTGGTAGAAGAGGATATAAGCGGTCTGCTTGCAGACTTCATTTTCTGCCAGCTGCAGCACATCAGTATCATCGAAGCAGTACCACAAGCCATCTACAGAGTTCTTACAATATGCTGTGAGACAGAAGAGTGTGTTAGAGACCTCACAGCACCAGGCACCATTCACTTCATTCCTGCCAACCCAGCAGCCAAATCCACTGTATGACAAACTGCAAGCAATCTCTTCCGCTACCACAAGCTCAGTTAGACAAAGTGGAGAAGGATGGATCACAGATTTATTATCTTGGCTACCCATACTCTGAACGGCCAGCAGGAAGCTTGCTGAAGACACCAGAGATGTGCATTGCCCACATGCCGGTGCCTACAGTTGCCCCATGCTGTCCAGAGAAGGGACCCCTGCTTTGGGGCAGCTCTATGTTTTATTTTTTGTTTGTGGCATTTTGCCTCTGTTGCTGTATTTTGTCTCTTAACTGAACCTATTCAGAACGATGCAGGACTATACCATCCAGAGAACACACACAGAAGGAATGGCATGTGTCTCATCACTGGGCTGGGAGTGCACAAGCACAGACATTGAAAGGTGTTAAATTCCTGTCTCTCGCCAGCTGTTCCTTAGAGCTACATAAGGCCACGCAAGTAGGGATCTGCTGGGATATGCACACACATAGCTGAAGCATCACCACATCACATATACAACACAAGCTCTGGTGGCAGGCGAGCACTGAACAGCATTTTGTAAGATGTAAGGAGAGTTAACTTGACTGTCCATTCTAAGGATTATGGCTTGTTAGCATTTTTATCTGCAAGAAAAGCAGTTAGGATGACTGGGAGAAACTAATTTTTGTCAGATTTGATTGTAGTTTCATCTAATGTGTAGCTCATTTCTAAAACCCTATTGGCACTCCAGACTCAGGCAAACTCCTGTCAGAGTCAAAGAGGGCTCTAAGTACCTACCCAGCAGCCCTCATCACCATGTTCTCCAAGCACCTAGAGTTGGAGTCCGCTATTTTACTGTGTTTTTAGAATTACTGGCACTAGAAGAAGCTGTGCACAGGCTGTTTGGTAGGACGTGTGAAGGGAGTTTGGGCCTATAGGGCATTGTTCCAGTTCCCTGTAAGCAGGTCACAAAAGGCCATAAAAACACCTATAAAATTGGACACTAAGTGGCCCCTTATTAGCAGGCTCAGGGGGGCCAAGCTAGATTCCTGCAGGTTTGGGAAGGCGGCATATTAGTGAGGCTACAGAGATCCACCCTGGAAAGTGCATCAGTCTAAAGCTGCAGAGCACTTGCCTGTATAGTGCCCTCCTTGCATAGTGCCGTGGTGATTGCACACAGCATACAGGTCATAGACATAGTCCTCGGGATCCCTTCCAAGACCGTAGGGCCGTCTCCATGGGGACCAGTGAGACGGCAGACTCCAGCTACTCTGACTGCGTTTGACGACGTGAGGGGTCATATCCAAGCCGGTCAAAGGGAACTTGACCATGTTTTGAAGTTTCATTCTTCGGTCTCCTTCCTGTTTAAAAGGAAATGTGTGTTACAATGGCAGGGAGGATCCACAGCTTGAGGAGAAGAGGAATGCATGATGCAGAAGCACACAGTCACACCGTAAGGGACTTCTCTCTGCAGCTCCTCTCTCCAGAGGCTACTGAGCCACCAACACAGCAGCAAGAGAAACTAGAGCAAAGTTCCAAAGCCGAAAGCGGTTATGGCACAGGAAGGCAGGCAATGCCGACATGTTCCGGTGCGCAGTAAATGCGGCTTTGAACCGCAGTGTCAGTTGTGTTGAGGAACTTTGGTTTGCACAAGAACCACAACTTCAGGTGTCAATACAAGCCCATCTAGGATATTCATACTTCTAGTGAGCACAATTGGCCACTTGGGGACAGTATTCCATTGCAATGCAGCCAAAAGGCAAAGTGCTAATCAACTGCCTAGCTTCAGAGGGTCAGTAGTTTGAAAGCCCATTTTTCAGTGTTCCTTTTGGAGTCTCCCACTTCATGCACCTGTTTCTTACCTGTCTAAACCTCTTTAGATGTATGATGAGAACATCAGGTAAAGTCCATAGGCTCAGTGTAATACTCCCCTGCTGCAGCTGCTTGCAATGGGGGCAGCGCCATGCATCATCTGGAGCAAGCTAAGAACAAGGAGCATTAGCAGCTGTTAGCTGGCAAACATCTCAATTAAACCATTTACCTACAGCCATTGCTCACTTATGCGCTCAGACCCAGTGCCTCCAGACACCGGCTCCAAATACCTTCACTGTCTGGCTGGCATGCTGGCCAACTGGGGCTTCCAGCAGCACAGACGAGCTCCCCAAATTGATGGTGCGTAATAAACATGGAGGGGATGGATGCAGGAGACACTTCAGCCAGTGCAGCTGTGCAAAGCACCTACTTCCACTTCCAAACACTCCCTTCTGTGTTCTCTCTCTCTCTCTCTCTCTCTCACACACACACACACACACACACACACACACACACGTAATAAATGGACAGGTCTGGCAGTATGAGAAAGCCATTTTTTGCTGAGGGCGAGAACACTCTTGCCCACGGTCTTCATGGCTAAATGGATCACGGACAAATACACAGCTGAAGTCAGTCTGGCTCATCAGGGTGTTAGTATTGTTAAAATAGGTATTGGAATTACAAGGATGTGTTTTGTGTTTAAAAACTTTATTGAATGCTTGTGAGCTGCTGCATTAATCTCACATATAACATCTGTATCCCATACTGTAAGGTAATATTTGAACATTTGTATTCTAAGCCTTTGCAACTGTGCAAATTACCAGACAGGAGAAACATTATTTATTGTGAAATGCTGGTCTCCCACAGAAGGGGTTCTATCCTGCTGGACAAGAAGGCCCATCAGCGCCAGATGGGCTAGAGTGGAATATCAAAGGACAAAAGACTGGTGTTTACTCTCTCCCCACATCCAATGAGGAAGAGTCTTGCAAGTGAATTCCTCCCATCAGCTCAGTTTGCAGCTCAAAGCAGAAGGGGACCATGGGTATAAAAGCCCCTAACAAGGAGGGACTGTATCTCTGTGCTGTTTGGACTCGAGGGCAAGGCTTATTTGGCATAAGCAAAAGATCCGCCAGGTTTAGCCCTAAAGGTCATATAAAGCTTATTTATCATAGAAGCTTTTATTATCTTTTAAAACTTAGACTAACTCATTTGTGAGTATCTATGTTCCTGCTTTAACCTTGTAAAAAAAACTCTCGTATCCTTTTCCTACACAAATCTTTAGATAGTTTATTATAGGATGGGCTACAAGCGTGGTCTCTGGGGGGAGATCCAACGTGCAAGTGACCTGGGATAAGTGACTGGTCCTTTGAGACTGGAGTGTCCTGAATATTGCTGTGATACTTGGTGTAAGGGACGTTCTAACATAAAAGTCAGCTTACCAGAGTGGCAAGACAGAATTGGGAGTATCCAAGGGGACTGTCTATGACTCTGTGATTAGGCTGTGATAGTGCCTAAGGAGTTTACACTTGCCAGTTGGTTGGTGAAATCTACGTACAGAGCTCACAGCCAGTCTGGGGTTGGTCCCTAGTTCCGAACACTCTGCCCTGAGGTTGGTACTCATGCTTCTGAGCCACCGCAGAGCAGCTTGACTTTAGTTTGGGGGCTACGCTGCTTTCTATGTGTACGTACAGCCCCTGCCCAAGAAACGGGGAACCCAATTTAACGTTCTGGACTATGCCAGCCCGTTTCATGGACAGGCATGTAGATCACATGTGCATGCATGAAAGTGATATTTGCATGTTACCCTCCTTTACAGCCCCATGTTTATCATGCACAGAACATCCCTCCCAGAAGCCATGAAAAGGCTGCTCTCTGAAAGCACCTGACACCAAGCTAGCAGTCTCTCCCTCTAACGTTCCCTAGCTTGAAGAAGTTCTTCTACAAGAGGTTAAGTACAGCATGATCTAGACGAGGGGAGTCTCCAGCCTTCCTAATAGTCTCCATCTAGCAGGGAGTGCTAAGAGAAAGAGGCAAGACCATTGGAGTGAAGGAACCGTCAGCATGCTTGCTGAGGAGGCCTGTGAGCATGGCGGCTCAGACTGAGCACTGTAGCTCCAAGGTGCACTTGTAGAGGCGTTAGAGGCAGCCTGCACTGCAAGAGAAAAAAATCCTCCCGGTCTGCCTCACAATAGCATAGTTCCGTGAGAAGAAAGAGAAGCCCACACGGTCTCCAGACTATCGTAAAGGAGATCTGCAGAAAGCATTACCCCTTCGAAATGCAGACGCTGCCAAGGCGGGGGAGGAGGATTTGAACCTGAGGCTCTGACACCCCAGTGAGTCCATGTCTGCAGAACAACTACTCCAGCAAACTAGTGAATCTAGGCAGCACAGGAAGTGACTAAAGCAGCAGAGAAGATGATGGAATCCCATTCTCCTCCAGAACTTCCCGCTCCATATTTAAAGAGGCCAGGCCCTGGACTCCTACCTGTTCCTCTTTGGTGTAAAGTTGGAAACACTGAGATAAAGTGCAGGACTGAGGTTGGTGATGAAGCTCCCTCTGCTGACGGACACTTTCAGAGTCTGGGACGTACTCATCCTCCATGTTCACAAACAAACTGCATCAGGGAAACAAGGCATTTACCAGCTGTACAATACACACATCCCAACGTTACAGATGAGCCATTGCAAGGCTGGAAGTATTGCTTGCTTGATCTGTCCCATCCCATAGGTAGCCAGCCTTGGTAAGAGGCTGCTCTACAGCAATTCACTCAAAGAAAGGAAAGCAGTTTTCACTCAGCCTTGGTTCTAAATCAGATAGCAGAAAAGCCACCCCATGAATTTCCCTTAAGACCCCTCGGACATGAATGGGAGCTGTGCACATGGAGCAAATGGTTTGTGATGGAGAAGCCAGCTCGTATATTTCGGAATCCAGGCTAAACAGAAGTAGGGATCCCACCACACAGAAGCTCCCGTAGCTAGATCCTCCTGTCTTTACAGCTACAGTTTCACCTGAACATCTCAGAAGCTGGAGATTTTATGGGATTTAACATTTTGCTGTATTTCCTATCACGCCAGGCTGTTTGCAAATATTTCCCTGCAGTTAATGCAATCATACTTACTAATCTTTAGTCTCTTTGTCCCATTCTACCACTAACTTCACATGAGCAGTTCCACCCTGTCCACATGATTTCAGTGCCCTGGAGAGAGAAGCAGACATTGTAGGGTTAGAACAGCACTGAGTCTAAAACTCAAATCACCCTGTACTGTATATGTGTGTATCTATATCTATACCCACTGCGCACCTTCACCCCCTGAGCTAACCTAGCAGGGCCCTATGAAGTAGGAACTCAGCTCGATCAGAGAAGCAAGTCTTTCAGCTTAGCTACTACTGCCGCTAACCGGCTGCATCGATACAGACAGAGTACTCAAAAGAAAAAAAAAAAATCCAGCAAGAACAGCTTATCCATAAAGTCTCCATTCACAAGAATGACCAGATATGCTGGGGGATTTTCCTTTGTGCTATCAGCAGGGAATCAAATAAGGAAATGATACCAGAAACAAACTACTTGTCAATTCATGTGCTAGACACACCTCACTGTGCAAAATGGGGCAAAGAAAACAACTCAAACAGCAAGTTATGAAGCCAGCAACATGTGCGACCAGAGAAACATAGCATGAACCAGATTTTCTGTTAGCCAATTGGATTCCAGCATTTTCTCCCTTGAAAAATGGCTGCTTTTGTCTGTAATCAAGACTGTCCCATGGACAAGACTGACAAGAATTTTAAAGGGTTTCTCACATCCAAAATTGGAGGCCCTAGCCACTCAGTGTACTATGGCATGTAAGAGAGAAGAGTGGTGCCCACAAAACTTTGCCCCAGTGAACTGGCCAAATTCCAATTTGGGGATCTACCTGTGGTATTTCATTATGCCTAAGGATATGATTCTGTCACGGAGGTCACAGGTTCCGTGATTTTCCAGGATCTCCGTGACTCTTTCTGGGGCAGGGCTGAAGCAGTGGCTGGGGTTTGGTCAGCATCGCTTGGGCTGGAGCAGCGGCAGTCAGCCCTGCTGCAGGAGCAGCTCCTGGGGCCAGTTGGATTGCCCCCAGGGCGGGGCAGCAGCAGACAGCCCATGTCGCAGGGGGCTGGAACAGCTGCAAGCCCCTGGCAGTGATCTATTTATCCATCCGTCCCCCCCCTCCTACTCTACCCCCTGCGCAGGGTATTTTTAGTAAAAGTCAGGGACAGGTCACAAGCTTCTGTGAATTTTTGTTTATTACCCACAACCTGTCCCTGACTTTTACTAAAAATAACCATGACAGAATCTTAACCTTAATTATGCCCATCACTTCAGTATTTTATTGCTGGCCATCATATTCCCTTGGGTACAGTTTCTTGCTTCATTCCTTGTCTTAAGGATAATGCAGTAATGTCACATGCTGCTCCTATGGTTTTGCATTCCAATCAATTCTAGCTACATATGTGACTGCTCACACATTATCTAAGCACCTAGATGAGTGTACATTTCAATGATGGGTGAAGTGGTTCTTGAGTAAGTTCCTGAAGCATTGTGGGATGGGAGTACTAGAGAAAGGCAGAATTACTATAATATGTTCCACTCTGGGGGCAGAAACCCAATTTTAGAGATGACGTTTTAGAGCCCACAGTCCCTTCCTTGTTTTCCTTCGACACTAGCATGTTTAATGCCAGTTAACAGCCTGCAAGTTGAACTCCTCTCGCTCCTAGAGATGGTCCCATCCTGGGCACAGCTGAACAGCCCTTGCTCAGTACATTATACATGGCTTGTGATGGGCAGCAGGTGGAGCCCCCCTTTGGGGAGGCTAACCCCCAACTCTGCCCCTTCTGCCTGCACCCTCCCCACAGCCGGAGCCCCAAGACCCCCTGCCTCAGCTGGAAGAGCCCCAGGCCAGCTGAAGCCCCGAGTGCCCCCACCTCGGCTGGAGGAGCCCCGGGCTGGCCGAAGCCATGCCGTGCCTCCCCTCCCCGGACCCAGTCTGCCTGGGGAAAAGCGTCTGTTACAAGATGCTTTTGATATGCCCCATGCAGGTTCCAGGGCGGCTGCGGAGGTGGTATGTGCCGCCTCAGCTGCCCCGCAACCTGCATGGGGCATAATAAAGCAAAAACTTCACCGCCAAACCCCACAACCAAGGGTCTGGCAGCAACAGCAAGGGAGGCAGAGCCTCCCCTGGCCTATTCTATCTGCTGCCCATGTGGCTTGCCGTCTGTTACCATCTCCAGTGCCGCACACCTGCCTCTCAAAGCTTCTCTCCCCATTTATTTCCAATCACTTGCTCTCCTTCTCCACACAGTACCAAGTAGGAGTTTTCTAATGGAATTTTCTTACAACAAATATAAAATACATCCACGGCCATCCAGGTTTAGAAAGTCTGTCTGTGCTCCCACACGTAAGGCACCCGCCTCCTAAGGGCTAAGCAGCAATACTCAACTGCAACACGAGAACAAGCGAGTGGTGAACTGGGAAACCCTCTGCCCCCCGGGGGACAAGGCCGCGCTTACCGTTCCACAGTGGGGTGGCAGAGGGGTCGCTCCTCCTGAGGTAATAGGTATGTTATGCCCACAACACTAACCACCCGCAAGCTGAATGGACACACCTATGGTAAACAGGGAAAAATGTTACTGGTTGAGCGACTGAAGTTAGATTTATTCTAAGAGGCTGGTTCACTCCCTGCAAGTGCTAAGGCAGGATCTGCCCCTCTGAGTATGCGTTTCACAAGAGAAAACAAGTAGATTAAGTTCTCGTGGCTACTGTGCTAAGAGTAGATGTTCCTGCACCTGGAAGCCAATGCAGGGACACTTGAAAGAGCTGAGGTTTGGGAGAATCACCAGGAACTCCTCCGTAGTGATAGGCAATGTCTCCTCTCTCCCCTCACCTGCTTGTTCTTACACAGACTTTTCCAACAGACATGTCTACTCTAAGAGCCACCTAGCATGCTTGTGGGAGCCATGAAAACATCAACTAATGTTTCAAAGTCTTTTCTAAGGCAGATTTCTCAATTAAGAAGGTTAATGGCAGAACTACAAAACAAAGGCTGGCACATGTTTGATCTTACAAATGACTCATTACAGCTTCAAGCCTCAGATTTTTGCAATTTAAACTGTGAACAGTTTGAGGCTTATTGAGTGGGGGTGTGAGGAAAATGAGCAATCATCTCATTGAAACAATTTATAAACAAAGGACTCACTGGGGCAAAAGTTCCCCAGGAATAAAGAGTTGGAAAGATCAGCTTGGGTTCTAAGCAGACCTCCAAAGTACTAAGGGGACAGGAAAATTCTCTGGCTTGCCATCTAACCTGATCTCAGCTCCTCCATCCACCTCGCGCAAAGACTGAAGACAAGCAGGGCCCGCATCAGGCTGAAGCCAAACGGCACCCAGAGCACTCTAGTGCACCTGCTCTCCTTGGCATTGCATTTCTATCGCTTGCCTCTGCTCCGCTGGAGGTGCCCAGCTCCAGGGCAATCCCTTTGGTGCTCCCCCAGAATGGGTCACACACCAAATTTCAGACATCTGCTCATCCCAATTTTGCCAAGCCCAGGCTTTTTTATATCGGGGGGAAATTCCAGGTATGAGACAAACATTTAGTGGCTCTACGGTTTAGACTGAAAGGCTCTGTTCTAAGGGGTGTAAAAGGTAGACGTCTCCTGCTAGCTGGTTTCAGTTATGGAAGGAAGCGTAAGACAAGAGTTCTTCTCGCGTGCTGCTCTCAGAATGGCGAAGAGAGCTCTTGACAGAAATCCTTTACGTGGAAGCTGACTTCATTCAGCCCCTGCCCAGGCAAGCACCTATACGTTTTCAAGGTGGTAAATAAAAGCGGGCAATTCGGCAAACGGCACATGCAGGCTGACCTTCAGACCGCACACCACCCTCCAGTATATATTTCATGTAAGGAATGTTCCATCACCATACACACAGCACCTTCGCCACTTCCAATCAACTGGATTTTCCATCAGCTTCAAGCTACGAAGACAAAGAGGTGGAAATTCCAGGAGCAGAAGTGTCAGTCTATTTTACCTGAATGCAGGCCGAGGGCCGCAGAATATTCTGCATCTTCTCCAGGATTTCCTTCTGAAGGAGATCCCACACAATTGTCTTCTCCAGGTGCAACACAAAGGGCTGGCCAAACCTATCGAAGGGAGCAACGTTTTAAGAAGCCGTTAAAAGATTAGTCTTTTTGAAGGGACGATCCTGTTATTTTCCCTTTTCTCACTGCATGTCTACAACATGACACTGAACAGCATCAACCCTGCCAAAGCCTGGAGTTTCAAAGGTAAAGAGGACACACTGTATGAGATTGCCAGCATTGGCCCAATTCTGCTCCCAGCAGAGTCCAGGGCAAAGCTCACCCTCTCCTCGTTAACTCCAGTTACCATCTCAGGAAAACACATACGGCCCAATTCTACCCTCACCCCACCTCCACTGACTTCAGTGGAGCCCAGGCCTCGGAGACCTATTGAGATCACAATCAAGCCCAGATGGATTTTGGGGGAGGGAGAGTGAACATTTAGTGGTACACCCTGGAGCACACGGGGACAAATTACAAATGTTAAGACTGTCTCAGAGGTCACATTCAAAAGGGCCTTGTCAGTTGGTTCTAGCTTCCCACCACAAAGTCCAATTTTCAAGCTGAATTACAAAGACTAGGAAGGAGAATAAACTTCTCATTATAAAATATTTCCCATTCCCACTCGAGCACCTCAGCAAGAGCAGACAGAGCCTTGACATTTGGCAGGGAGGCACATCAGGTACGAGTGTGAACTGCACCACCCTCAAAGGACAGGCTGGCTCATCAGAGGTGATTTCAGGCCACCTGATGGGATCTAATTCCCTATGACACACAGTTCCCATTAGCATTCACAGAAGTTGCGCCCATTTAACTGCAGACTCAACTATTAATGCTTTCAAATGAACCCAATGGCTACATCACTGAACATATGTTTTTAGTGGGCCAACAAGTCTTCACACATCACTCTGGTCCCAACAAGAGTTCGGACTTTACACTGTGGCTCCAGAGAGGTGTCTGTGTTGTCGTCTCAGTACATGGAGAGTTATAACAGAGAATCCTGGCTTTCCATGGAGGCCACAACCAGAGGTGTAGCCTGGAAGCTGGCGTTTACCTTTTCCCCTGCTGTCCGGTAGATGCTCTGTTGCAGATCAGCAATACAATCTTGTCACTGGCTGCTGAGCGAGTAGAGGTTTCCTGTTTCCCTGACTTCACCGCCCCTTGTGTATAAGATGTTGTTCTGTGGTTATCAGTGCCATATTTCAAGTTATTCAGGTTATTGTTCACATGAATTCCTGGAACATCAGGGGAGAGAAGGCATTTTAAATGGTTTTCCTCTACAATTGGATCCTTGTGCCCTCCACTGACAGGGGAGTGTCAACTCTCAAGAAGTCTTCTTCTAATTTAGAACAGCATGTCAGTGTAAAATCAGTGCTTCTAGATTGGGTCACTTAGATTAGATTCATTGTCAAATACTTTAATTCTATAAAAAAGTTATTTTACATACGTGATTATTTCTATACAACAGAGATACAATATAACACACACACACACACACCCCCAGTATCTCACACTGGAAACCCAGTTCAATTGTTGCATAGGCACCTGTAGTTTTAGGTCAGGTCATTTTGTTTGTACATAGAAGGAGAACTGTTTGAAGGAGTAAACAAAAAAATCCTTGCTCATTTTCAAATATAAAATTTTGCTTTTGTTCTCCTACATCCCACTCTCAGATGTTTCCTCCTCTAGTTGGTGAAATCTGTACCTGCCAAATTGCCAACAGAGCTCCAGCAAATCTAGCTTCTTTTGGTCTCCTTCTCTGCCTGTGCACCAGCAGCATGCAGTTCAGCTGGAAAATGCACAAATTGGCTGAAGCATATGTTATTACCCGCTGTTGCAAAGAAGACAGGAGAAACTCAGTGCTTTCATCCTGCAGGATCTGAGTTACTCCTATTGACTTGAATGAGAGTTACCCAGACACGGAGAGAACAGGGGCCCCAAGGGCCTTAGAAAGAGAGAGGCACATTTTGTTTATTCCTGAAACATCACCAGCAATCTGATTTTCATAGCAAAATTTTAGCTTTGTGTCAGAGTTCAGGACAACTGCCGCGGTCCCTTTAGCAGCCCAAAAGTTGCATCCACTCTTGTGCTTCCAGCCCTCCAGCTGTTGCCAGAGAGCGAGTGCCCTTGCGGTGCCACTAACGGGAAATACAGAGGCAGGTGCTCTGAACTGCAACACATATGATGACAGTGTATTTGGGATCTGTAACAATCTGAATTGCACGAGTGCCAACAGCAGTAAAAGCAAGTACTGAAGAAGGAAAAGCACAGAGACAAGTGTCTCAGTCGTCATTTTGGGAAAAGAAATAGCAAAAAGACTGGGGAAAACGAATTTTGAACAGCTGAAGAAAAATGGGCTGGTTGAGTTATGCAGAGAAATGCTTTCAGAGCGGATTTGTCTAAATCAATCAATTTGTTGTACTCTAATGACCAGCTGAGGAATGATGGTTCAGGTTTGCAGAAAACCTCCAGCCTGCTGGAGGAGGATTCAGCAGATGGAGAGCCCTGCAACTATGTTCCATCCAGACCAAGCCCACCACTGTAACAGGAATGGTGGACAGGTCAATAGCTGGAGCAGGAGAAGCAGGAAACCCAACAGCTTGCAGAGCAGGAGCAGCAGTGTCTGTATGAGAGAGAAGAGGACAAGAAACAGCACTACCAGTTCCAGACAGAGCGACTGCAACAGAAGAGCAGTCGCCCAGTAGGTGGAACCAGTCCCCAGTACCTGTACTGATGGGTGGTATCCCTCGCTTTAGGGAGGGGAATGATAGGGATGTGTTCCAACATGCTTTTGAACTGGGGTGCTAGCTGAATAAAATGGGGGGAAGGAACATGGTAAGGTACCTTGCTCCACTGCTGTCTGGGACAAAGGCCTTGGATATATTTACCCTTACGGGAAGTGAGGACTATAAAGATGACAGTTAACAAGCTTTGTTACAAAAGTTTAAACTGACCCCCAAAACGTATAGGAGAAGGTTTCAGGGAGTTTAGAACAAAAGGGACATGACCTATGCTGAGATTTCAACTAAAACGAGGAGTTATACAAGGAAAGGGGGAGCGGGTTGTGGGGTGACCATGGTCAAGGAGACCTACATATTAATGGGGCTGACAGCCTGAGCTCACACTGTCAGCACCGGAGCAGAAGCCTGTGCCCAGCTGACAGTTCAGGCTGTCAGCAGTGCATCGGAGGAGAGAGGAGGGGAGTGCAGGGCTGTCTGTGTCCCACAATGCCCCACTTCAGTTGGTGGATTGGATGTGCTTCTGGGGAGGACGTGCACCACTGACAGAAGGCACAAGAAGGAGCTTTAATTACTGTGGTGGCTGTGAGTCAACTCAACTTTGAAGTGTAGACAAGTCCTCAGCTAGTCTCAGACAGGCAAGGACAGGCAGAGGGCAAAAATGCCTATAGCATAGCTGACTAGGGGAAGGGACATCCCATTTCCACTGCCAGTGTCCATGAGGAGTCTGGTTACATCCCCAGAGCATGCAGACTGAGGGGCGAGGCGTGAGTGCTTGGTGCTCAGGAGAAGGGACAAGACCTACTGCCCTAAAGGGAAATTAACTGGGCCCTAAAATGCAGATCAGGAAATAAAGTTCTCTGCCAGCCCCTAAAAAGGGACCCCGGGGCAGAACAGAGCCTGATGATGGCAATGTCTCCAGCCAAAAGGAGGGAGACTGAGGCAGCTGTGGTGCACTGACAAATCTACGATACCTACCCCAGTGTGGGAAATGCACAAGTACAGGGTAAGACATCTGCTGGGGAGATTGTGAAGGATCCTGAGCCAGGTGGGAGAGGGAATTCTGATCACCTTGACTCAGTGGGGGTTAGGGGGGTGGACAAAAGGAACCAATGGTGTGGGGGATCAATACTCCATCACCTGCACCCAGAGGAGCTGAGGTGGGGCCATGGGAGTCCTGGAGCCCAACTTCAGGGTAGGTGGGGCAGAGAAAGGAATCTGGCTATGGGGGAGGTTTGAAGACATTCCCTTGGCTTGACTTTTCCTGTTCAAAGCAGCACATTGTTGACAGCCACTGCAGAACTATTTCTCTCTATGGTCCAAAGAACGGCTGCTTGTAAAATTCCTGGGTGGTGGGAAGTGGGGAACCTCAATCCAGAACAGAAGCAACTGACCCCTTAGGGCACCACAGAACATGACACATGCGCCCTAGAAACTGCACGAGCAGTGGGAGAATTAGGTCTCAAGTTTCCATCCAAAGGGTTTAGGGTAGCAGGGCAAGAAGGTGCTTGTGAAAGCTCAGTCCCATATGTTTAAAGAGGAAAATTATGTAGGATGCTGGTCAGACAACGCCTTACAGATTTTTGAAGGATGTATGCTAGTTTGCTAGCAGGTTTGTTATCTGAACAGGTGAAATGTAACACAGAGAAGTAATGGCACAGCTGCCATCCAGGCAATACCCCCACCGAGGCACTCACTCAATGTGTTCCCCTTGAAAGTCAGTCAGCACCCTCATTACACCCACTTCTGTAGGGGGAGAGATGTGACAAACTGACAATATCCGGAATGAGCTTTAATGAATTAAGTTACACCTTACTGAATTATGGTTAATACCTCTGGAGTACATTGTATTAGAAATGCAAGTGTTTATTTATTATCATGAGATTGTATGGAACTTCTTTAGCAGGAAGACAGGATTAATGCAATCTCTGAAAGGTACTAGGACCATCAAAGATCTTTTTGCAACATGCATGAAGTGAATTTCCTAGGAAGTACTTGGAGGTAAGGGGAATGCCAACCTCTTGAAGATACATCCTGAAGAGAGAAGCCCATTTTGTACCAATTACCTACTTCTGGAAACGCCAGGTCAAAGACCCCTGAACTGTATAACGTGTGAACTGAACGTGTTATGAGTGTGCTTGTTCTGAGCTGAAGCTGTGATGAACTGCTAACCCTAAGAACTCTCCTAGGGAGGGGTACTGATGGACTTGTCCTGCCACAATCCATGTAAGGCTTGGGGTTCTTAGTACACTTAAAAGCATGTCTGTAGGTTCTTTTATTGTTTTTAATAGTTTTTCCTCCGCAATGCTTTTTACCGGTAGAATAAAGTAGGCTTGATTGGGAAGTCTGTGCGGTAACATATCTGTAACAATTATACTTGTTATCCATCTCTAAAGAGAAAACATGCAGGTGTTCTTGAGCAATTTGTCCATGCTGGGAAGTATTCAGTGAAGGCAGGGACTGTGCAGCCTGGAGACACTGGGTCAGAAGGAGAGGGACACATGTCTCCATCCAAGAGAGGCAACAGCTGGGGAGCTGGACGCTTGAGTGAGTGCCCTTGCTGAACTACTAATGAGCAATACAGGTGCAGTTGCCCTGTACTGTAACAGATTGCTTGGCAGCACCCCTCCACCACAAGGTTTGGTAATGCCAGGTTCCAAGCTAAGCCGTCTATGTTTGGAATGCCAGCCCGTGGAAGCAGAGCTCAATTCAGAGTCAGCAAACCAGGAGACACTCCACGTACTGCGTTAGGCCAAGGACATATATAACCAAATGCCCCCTTTTCAAACAAATTCCCCTCAGCCAATACTCCAGTAGGGGTGGAGCTGGAGGGAAGAGGTGTTTAGAAGACCTACCCACTTACCTCTCTGACTAAGGATCCCCTCAGGCCTAAATATCTCGGGGGTCTCAAAGGCAAAAATGCAGTCGCTGTCCTGAACAGTGTCCAGGTCATCGGCATCACAGAAGGAGCGATGGAACCCATCGTAGTACATCTCAGTCAGCACAATCTACAAGGCAGAAGTGGAATAGCAGCCATTAGACCATCAGTGCCAGCCACTGCCGAGCTGCAAACTCCCAGGATGGCAAAAGAAGTTAACGAATGGACTTTCGCTGAAGCATTTCTGACGGAGGATAGGAATTCTCCAGTCTTACAGTACCAGCCAATAAGGAGAAATTGGGGAGGGTCTGGCCACGAGGGAGTAGCTGGGATCAAGGGAACACATGCAGAGGTTTTCGTGGGACCCTTCGAGTGTCATCTTAGTAGTTTTCCCTTCAGAGTCTCAAAACCCGAGGACATTTCCCATGAGCCCCTGCTGGTTTCTCAATAGTGAGCAGAGTACACGTGTGCACTCTAGGGCTGTTAGGCAGAAGCACCAGGCTTTCCCTTCCTCAAGTAACAGAGTTAAAAGGAGCAGAAGCAGCAATGCACCTGGAGGCCTGAGCAGGGAACTGGTATAACCTACAGGCAGCCAAACTGATTCATGGGGGAGTTACACATAAGAGACAGTGCGTTCGGTCTAGTTTCTGCAGTCACCCATTTCCTCCATAAATTTAGGTCCACTGATCTGAACCCCGAGCACCCATTGTTACCTGCCACATCAACCAGAAAAAAAAAAAAAAAAAAAAACAGGTCGGAACTCCTGAAGGACACCAGTGGCAGCCCGGTAACCGAAGATCAGCCCATTACCTGCTCAGTGGGTATCTTGGTTTCCATGGATACTGCTTCACGCAACTTCGCCACTGTTCCAAACAGAGGCACTGCCACACCGATGCGCATACAATGCGAACACTTCCCTTGATACACCACAGTGATATACAGAGGTCTGCAGAGAATACAGGGAAGAACTGGGATGGCTGAACATTTCTATACAGTACCTAGGAAAAAAACAGCCTGAGCTAAGCTTGGTCAGATCGACAAAGCAGGCTGCAGAACCCTGAATGGGGACTTTTACATTGCACACATCATAAGAATACAGACCATTTCTGATCTAGTTATGACTTAATGTCCAGGCCATTTAGGGATGGGGAAACAGTGTAAGGATGTCACTCAGTCCTTGGGTTGCGACCCAAGCCTAATTCCCCACACAGAGTTCCCTAAGAGGCTGGTTGCATCATCAGTAATGAAGTCATACATGTCCATTCTGGGCCACATTACCCTGGAGCTATTCAGGCAACAAGACCCACCCAGCAGATGCTTTGGAGTCCCAAACGTCTACCAGACCCTTAAATAAAGGAGGGATGGATACCTATCTTGCTCCAAGTTGGAGGTATGTTCTCTATGGTGCTAGCCTCTACTCTATGTACTAACTGGGGAGTCCTCCCAAGGAAGTGGAATCACAGAATACAGTTCCTCAATGAGACCGCCCTAGATGCCCTCTTGATTGAAGGGCAATCCTAATTTTACCTCAAGGATCCTTGTAACATGGCCCAGATCAATCAAAACTGACATCCTAAAGGCACTCTCAAAGAAGTGTTGCTGGAAAAACCCACTGGGTTAAAGAGAACGGGAAGAGTGGAAGCATTTTTGTAGCCTCTTTTCTACAGTTTTCCCCCAGAACATTTTCCCATTGGCAAAAGCCAATAGCAAAATGGCCTTTCTGCAACCAAATATTTTCTGTTTACATTTTTTTAAAAATGTTATATTCTAGAATCAAAGAAATGTAGGGCTGGAAAGGACTTTGAGAGGTCATCTAGTCCATCCCTTACACTGAAGTAGGAACACGTCAATCTAGGTCATTCTCTGGCAGATGTTTGTCCAACCCAATGACTGGGATTCTACAGCTTCCCTAGGCAACCTATTCCAGTGCTTAACTAGCCTTATAGTTAGAAAGTTTTTCTTAATATCCAACCTAAATCTCTCTCTTGCTGCAAACTCAGCTCATTACTTCTTCTCCTACACTTGGTGAAACTGGAGAACAATTAAAAAAACAAAAAAGTCAAAATCGGAACAAAAAACTTTAACCCAAAATGAAATTTTGGAATTAAGTTTTGTAGGAAATTTCAATCTTTATTGTTTTCATTCTGCTTTGTATAAGAAAAGCTTTTAGATCTATGGAATTCTCTGAGAAATAAGAAATCTAGTTCCCGCACAGCTCATCTTTTCAGCATTTTTGGGGGGCTCAGAATACAGCTCTACCAGTCCATTCAATTCAACCCTAATCTGCCACAAATCTTGTTGGTGTCTCAATCTCTTCTATAAAAAGATTTGCAATGCTACCAAGCATTGGGAAAGGCGCCCAAAATTTAACTTCGAGGCACAGATTAGCACATTACCGTGTATGAGGCAGAGGAATTGGTAGAGAGATGCAGAGGAAAGGGTCAAAGGTGTTACTCTGCTTCTGACAATGAGGGCACGTCAGAGAGGACCTGTTAAAAACATCAATCGGGTTAAAGTTACATCTCCCATTTAACTAGGGACAAGCAAACCATCAAGAACAAAAACAGTGACCCTGCTCTTCCCTCCTGATCAAACCCCTTCCCCCACACACTCCAGCAAGGCTCTGCGCATTTTGCTGTAAATGAAAGGCGCCTAATTCCCAGATGCTCACGCAGTAATTAGTCTCTGAGCTCATTTATTACAGGACATGACAGGAAGACAGGCTCCTCTCTATTATTCCACTTTGCCTCCACTAAGAGACATTTGTGAAATTAACAATTCACCCATATTTGATTCTAATATAAAGAGACTGACAAGGACTATTCTCCCCCAGACACGTGGGCGAGGGATAGTTATGCAGGCAGCACTGCATGGGCCTCAATCTCATTCACTCAGAAAGAAAGGAGACTCCTCACATACACACATGCGCAGGCACACACCCGGAGTATTTCGTATCCCAAATTAACAAGCCATAAGGTCACTACGTCTTGCTCATGATTCTGTAACATCCCAAAGGTTTATTTCTTTGCCACTGGGGAGCCTCAGTGACATACTGGGAAGACCGTTTAACAACTCAATCTCCTACACCTGACTGGCAGCAGTGCTGCTGGGAGAGTTTGGAAATTGGCCTGTTTTTTTCAACTTCAGCTCTCAGGTGGAAAACTGTGGCTGTTCCCAGAACAAAGGGGCAGTGAAGGATTAAGCGCAGAATTTCTTTTCTGCTAGAAGGCTTCCTCATTAATGATAAATTACTACAAGCTTGTTTGGGATTCTAAACTCAAGCAGCCACCACATGCCTCCAGTTCATACCACAGGCTCCTGACTTGGCACAACCCAGGCAGATCTCAGACATGCAAAATTGCGTCTCACACCTTTGCTCCCTGACCAATCGGGCTGGAAACGCCATGGGGGCTTAGGTTGGGGGTGAAGGCTGAAACAAGCACTCCTGATTTACTGGCAAGAGGGAAACAAATGTACGTTTTCCACTGAAGTGACAAAGAATTTTAGTGCAATAAAACTGGCCGTTACTCCCCTTTGGAGCAAGATTTCATTTACCAGAGTGAGAGACAACCACTAAGGGAGTCTGATCAAGTGGGGCACGGAGACACAGCAGCACTGTAAACAAAATGGAGGGCTGCAGAGGGTTACTTGCCTGCCACCTCTCCGCCTCGCCTGCCCCCACACCACACACAGCCCTGCTGCACTGCACTGGGCTCTGCCACCAGGGATGAAAGAATCTTATTGTGATTATAAAGACATGCACATAAACCCCCATAATCCAAGTGTGCTGAAAGTTACTGTACCTGTACTGAGCTTGAAAGAGTTCCTGTACGAAAGTGCTACTGATTGGAAAGCCTGGTGCCTCGAGCAGTGCAGCATCTTCCAATGGTGGCTGAAAAGGAAAAGCAGTTCTAAAGGGAAGCCTGCCAGGATATGCAGGAGTGCCACACGAATCACATACAAGAGCCAAGTTAGGTTCTCCTGAGCTAAACATACCAGGACAAAACCAAGTATTTGAAATTGCAAGTGCTTTCAGGCCCACAGAGGGGACTAGAGCAACTGAGCAGCATCTTCGCTGGACATAGCTAGCACATCAGTAAGCTGCCAAACTTAACTGGTGGCAGAGTCAGGGGTCACCATTCACACTGGATTGTGCTGGTGCACACCTGCCATGCATTGACTGAGAAGGCTCTTTGCGGCCACAGGGGCCAGGAACAGCCCTCCGGCTACTGCATTTGTTACAGGAGAGATATCATGGCTGGGAAGTAGGGCTGTTGATTAATCGCAGTTAACCCATGTGAATAACAAAAAATTAATCACGATTAATTGCAGTTTTAATCTCACTGTTAAACAGAATACCAATTGAAATTTATTAAATATTTGTGGGTGTTTTTTTTACATTTTCAAATATATTGATTTCAATTACAACACAGAATACGAAATGTACAGTGCTCTCTTTATATCATTACAAATATTTGCACTGTAAAAACGATAAATAAAATAGTATTTTTCAATTCAGCTCATACTAGTACTATATGCAATCTCTATCGTGAAAGTGCAACTTACAAATGTAGATTTTTGTTATGTAACTGCATTCAAAAACAAAACAAAGTCCACTCAGTCCTTCTTCTTGTTCAGCCAATCGTTAAGACAAACAAATTTGTTTCCATTTGCAGGAGATAATGCTGCCCTCTTCTTATTTACAATGTCTCCTGAAAGTGAGAACGGGCATTCGCATGGCACTTTTGTAGCTGGCATCGCAAAGTATTTACTAAACATTCATATGCCCCTTCGTGCTTCGGCCACCATTCCAGAGGACATGCTTCCATGCTGATGATGCTCATTAAAAAAATAATGCTGTTATAAATATAAAGGGTAACCACCTTTCTGTATACAGTGCTACAAAATCCCTCCTGGCCAGAGGCAACATCCTGTTACCTGTGAAGGGTTAAGAAACTCAGCTAACCTGGCTGGCACCTGACCCAAAGGACCAATAAGGGGACAAGATACTTTCAAATCTTGGGGGAAGGAAAGCTTTTGTTTTGTGCTCTTTGTTTACGGGGTTGTTCTCTCTTGGGACTGAGAGAGGCCAGACAGAAATCCATCTTCTCCAGCCCATCCTAATCCAAGTCTCCAATATTGCACCAGTATAGGTAAGCCAGGCAAGGCGGATTAGTTTATCTTTTGTTTTTTTATGTGAATTTTCCCTGTGTTAAGAGGGAGGTTTATTCCTGTTTTTTCTGTAACTTTAAGGTTTTGCCCAGAGGGGGGATCCTCTGTGTTTTGAATCTGAATACCCTGTAAAGTATTTTCCATCCTGATTTTACAGAGGTGATTCTTTTACCTTTTCTTTAATTAAAATTCTTCTTTTAAGATCCTGATTGATTTTTCATTGTTCTCAAGATCCAAGGGTTTGGATCTGTGTTCACCTGTACAAATTGGTGAGGATTATCATCAAACCTTCCCCAGGAAAGGGGGTGTAGGGATTGGGGGGATATTTTGGGGGAAGAAGTCTCCAAGTGGGCTCTTTCCCTGGTCTTTGTTTAAAATGCTTAGTGGTGGCAGCATACTGTTCAAGGACAAGGCAAAGTTTGTACCTTGGGGAAGTTTTTAACCTAAGCTGGTAAGAATAAGTTTAGGGGGTCTTTTATGCGGGTCCCCACATCTGTACCCTAGAGTTCAGAGTGGGGAAGGAACCCTGACAAATGCATTAATTAAATTTGTGACTGAACTCGTCAGGGGGAGAATTGTATGTCTCCTGTTCTGTTTTTCTCGCATTCTGCCATATAGTTCATGTTATAGCAGTCTCAGATGATGACCCAGCACATGTTGTTTTAAGAACACTTTCACAGCAGATTTGACAAAATACGAAGAAGGTACCAAGGTGAGATTTCTAAAGGTAGCTACAGCACTTGACCCAAGGTTTAAAAATCTCAAGTGCCTTCCAAAATCTGAGGGGGACAAGGTGTGGAGCATGCTTTCAGAAGTCTTTAAAAGAGCAACATTCCGATACGGAAACTACAGAACCCAAACCTCCAAAAAAGAAAATCAACCTTCTGCTGGTGGCATCTGATTCAGATGATGAAAACGAACATGCGTCAGTCCGTACTGCTTTGGATCGTTTTTGAGCAGAACCCGTCATCAGCACGGAGGCATGTCCTCTGGAATGGTGGTCGAAGCATGAAATACAACATGAATCTTTAGCACATCTGTCACGTAAATATCTTGCGACACCTGCTACAGCAGTGCCATGCAAACGCCTGTTCTCACTTTCAGGTGACATTATCTCCTACAAATGTAGACAAACATGTTTGTCTGAGCAATTGGCTAAACAAGAAATAGGACTAAGCGGACTTGTAGGCTCTAAAGTTTTACATTGTTTTATTTTTGAATGCAGGTTTTTTTGTACATAATTCTACATTTGTATGTTCAATTTTCATGATAAAGAGATTACACTACAGTACTTGTATTAGGTAAATTGAAAAATATTATTTCTTTTGGTTTTTACAGCGTAAATATTTGTAATCAAAAATATAAAGTGAGCACCGTACACTTTGTATTCTGTGTTGTAATTGAAACCAATATATTTGAAAATGTAGAAAATATCCAAAAATATTTAAATAAATAGTACTCTTATTGTTTAACAGTGCAATTAATCGCAATTGATTTTTTTAATTGCTTGACAGACATACTGGGAAGCTAATACAGAGATATTTTGTTTCAAAAGGAAAGCTTCCGTGGAACCACTACAAAAGAAATGCCCCTGCTGGCCAGTGCTGGATTTGCCTTACCTTCAGTGGAGGTCTGCCATTGTATTTCACTAAATTGTTCAGGTCTTCATGAACTCTGTCTAACAGCCAGAGCAGAAATTCCTGTGCATCATGCTGTGAGTTCCCTCGGTACTGCATGGAGTTCTTCGAGACAATGCTCTGCAGAGGAACAGCAAAGAGGCCTTCAGAACACAGTATAAGCCCAGGGTCAGAACATCTGCATTCAGGAACAGCGCTGTGATCAGAAACAGGCTCAGCTAGCCACTATATTCAGAAACATACAGCTTCCCTGTTGTCGAGGCAGCGTTTACAGGTGGAAGGGGCAGTGGGTTCTGTGCCAAGCTTGCAGTAAGCCGAGAGCCGCAGGAGATGTGGAAGGTGCTCTCTGACCTGAAAACCGGACAGCAGGGCTAAGACAGAGGCTGCCAAGGGGCCTGGTTTCTATTTTAGACAGACATGTAAGTGATGCACTGGCTGATGCAGAGATCAGCACCAAAACGACCAGTCTGTAGAACTAGTACTAGCTAAAAATCAGGCAGGTGCATTTTAGACCCTCTACAGTGGAGCAGCAGCACGTGCAGGGAGGCTGGCACAGGGGTCTCTTGGAGAAGGTGTAAAACGCCCCTGGCATGTCCCCCCCATCCCTCCCAGAACAAGAGGAAAAATCCAGCTCCATTATTAATATTCTGTTTTGAGGGACGATCTACATTCCTAGTCTAGCCAGGCCAGCAATACTCACCTGGCATGGATGGGGCACCTATATTGTAACACAGCTTTGTCAGTTCTAAACCCATGCTAGGAATCATGTCACAGCCTAAAAGGGTCTAACTTCCTGCAACACAGATGCTACTATGTACACAGTAGTACAGTTAGATTCATAGTACACCCGGGCCATAAAATTCCCCATTATTTCAAATTGACAAACATGTCTTCACGGTGTCTCTGAGCTTGCGCAGTGTTGCTGTGCACAGTTAACCAATCGCCTGTTCAATCCAGAAGTGGCTGCATTTCAGTGATAAGTGAAGTGATCTACAGGTAGGTAAATGTCAAGGCAGTTTGCAAAGTGCTTTGGAATCATTTTGGATAGGAGTTCACAACATATCTTGATTAGCTTCATACTCAACGTATGGAATCCTTAGCTTTAAGCTTTTGCTGTTAAAACGTGTCTTTGGGCTCAAGCTTGTGTCAAAGAGCCAGAAGTCAGACGAATCACATAATCCTCCACTGAGAACACTCAACCCTTGAAGATAGCTACATAAATCCAAAATTTATCTGGATTAGCAAATAGAAATTCCAGCCACTGCTACAATCCTGGTCAAGGGGCTGCAAGCCCGAAAGCACATTTACCAAGTGTTTCATCAACAAAGCGAGTGCAATTTTTCCCTTTGGTAAATATAAAGCATCAATGACCCAGTTAACAAACCTAGAATGGAGAGCATGGTTTGCCTTCATATCAGATATGTTGCTACAAACAGGACTTAGCTGTCTGCCTGGAGAGGCAAGGAACTGGGAAGTTTGCCAGAGAACTGCACATTTATCTAGCTATCAGAAAAGTACTATTTATCATACCACTACTGTCCTGGACTGAAGCCATTAAAGACAGGCTGCCATCAAGAACTACATCTCCCAAAGGAACAGCACCAGCAGACAGCAATACCTGATGGAGTCCCTTCACCACTTCTGTAGAGCAGAAGTGATTTCAAATGCTGGTTGTTAGATTTTACTCTCAGAGCCACACATTCGGAGCGGGGGAGGCAGACATCTGGTCTTTTACCATTGTTCCTATGTATAGACATCATGGCTCTGGAGCTTAGAGTTGTGTTTGAAAGGGGTCTCAGAGCTAAAGCGACCCTAGTATTGACAAGCTAAACTGATAATTGATATTTCAACCTGCTTTCTCTAGCTGAACACATGGTCTTTACAAGCATGCGGCAGATAACTCCTCAGACCCATGTCATCTAGCCTGGATTCTACCTCCAATATTCCCATCTACACAAAAGGCTCCTGTCTTAAGTGCTCCAAAGCCATCTCCCCGCTCCCCAAACCCATCTTCAGTAAATTCTGACAAGGCCACTCTGCCCCCGAAGCAGACTGTGCCATCACACTCCACATTATTAATCATGTTTATCATGGTAGTGCTAAGGACCTGCCAGGAATGAAGCCCCATTGTGCCAGGCACTGTACAAATACACAGTTGCAGACAGTTCCTCTCCTGAAGGGCATACAACCTAAATAGACCGGACAGACAGGGTCAGGGAAGGGACAGAACACAGAAGCAGAGTAAACACTCTGATGGTAGCAAAGGGCATAACCACCACCAACCCAACAAATACTCCCCAAAGAGACTGCAGGTGGCGACAAGAGAGAGAGAGAAACGCACACACACAGCACCGCTGGAGCAGGGATTGAGAGAGACTCTGTCTGTAGAGGGATTTCCACACCAGGGAAAGCTGTAACACAGGAGCTACAGTGGCTACTTGTCGGGAGCCAGAGGAATGAACCTAATTTACATTTGAGTTCCCAGAAACGTATTCGAAGCATGTGCACGCACCCAGGATATCTGCCCAGACTTGATTCTTCCTGGACATAGACAGGAACTGCTTCTTGGAGTTTACGAGCTGTGAAAACCTGCAGTTCAGCTTCAACACCGCTGCAGTTTCAGGGATTGTGCTGGCCAGACTGCTGCTTACAACGCTGCTGCCTGTCTTTAGCCATCCCGCCACACAACATCCAGGCCCCAAACCAAACGGACCACAGATCGAGAGACCCGAAAATGCCAAATATTGCTGGAGCAGCTTTGCCCAGCTTTTGCTAATGACTCCTCACCAATAATGGGAAATCGGATATGGCGTGACAGGTGGAGAGATCGGCCATGTCGAGAGGGGGCTTACTGAGCAACAGCAACCGCCATTTCCTCAGTGTCATGGACCTGTCGAGTAAGTCGCCTGGGAAAGCGGCCCAGCACCTTCCTTTGGCCTGTCATTAGCCAGGAGGGACCCACATCTAAACTCCAGCGGTCACAGGGCAAAACTGTTCCTGTGTCTTAGTCTCAGCAATTGTATCCAGAAAATAATTGTCAGACTCCTCATTGAGCAAGGCTCAACTACCAGGGTGTGCAAGTTGCAGGTGATCTGAAAACTACTGTGAAGAAATTGAAAAATAGTTCTCTTTCCATACCAGGCATGTGACAAGACAAGCTTTCCCAATGCAACCGTTGCCAGTCCAGTAACAAAATATTCCTGCAGGACCAGGAACAAGAAAATGGGGCTGTAAGAGCAACACAATCAGCAATAACGGCACAACCAACACAGGGGATTGCTGGAAGAGACCAGATATTCTGCACACATGCTCATGTTCTCAAGCCCCCCCCTTCTCTAATCAGACTTTACAACAGATTTGAGAAAGGAGGTTGGGCTACTTAGTTTATCCCTCTTGGAAATGGAGTCACCACAGGGGAGGGAAATAGGCCAATCAATATTGATTCTAGTTCCTCAGTAATCTGCCCACTTGCCCCGAAGCAGCAAATGAGAGGAAGTGGAAGCTAAGGCCTATAATCTGCTCTCAATACAGATGTGCAATTCCCACTGACATTAGTGGATTTACTACTCATGCCTGCACAGGGACTAGTGTCTTCCCACCTGCAAAGTCTTGTATACACCTGAGACCCATTATCCTCCTCATCCACCACCACCACAGCACCCCCACAAACCAAAGGGTTGCCATACAGAGAGTCATAGCTTGCAGACATTTTAAACCTAGTCGACTCTGTCAGGAATGGCAGGGGAACTTGTGGGTCTACACTCCCGGAAAGCCTCACGGAAAGGACAGTGTCCTGACAGAGAACACACAGTACTAACAGAGGCCTTTGCATACTGTATCAGAAACAGGCAACGTAATAGCATTCACAAGCAGGCAGCACTGAACTGGGCCGGAGGTATTTGCAGAACATTGTAGTTTTAAACCACATAGCCCAGCAACTGGCAAGAATGCGGCTGAAACAGAGATGAAGGAAGAGCAAAGTTATGAGGGTCCATCAGTAGCCAACATCCTGGCTCTGTAGAAGCATTTGATTCAGAAGCTCTTGGACATGATTAGAGGATTATCCCCACCCCACCCCCTCATGCATCTTCTACATATTTACACTAGTATGTTGGCCTGCTCTCTGATCACTTCTCCACCACCATCTTTTTAAGAATAAGGCTATGTCTACTCTGCATCATTTACAACGGCTCACTTGAAGCGCTACAGTGGTGCAGCTGAAGCCGGTGGGGGAGAGCTCTGTATGTGCAAGTGCTTACCCACGCAGCTGTTGTAGATACTGGTTCATCGAGGCTGGATCCTTCCCTGCCACTTTAAACATTATGCTTCAACGGGAGGAAGTTAGAACAGGGAGGTCCCTCTCCCATCTCTGAGTTCTCTCAAATACATTTAATGGAGTGAATCTTTACAACATGGCAAACGAGGACAGACCTTGGCTTGCAGCCAGTACCAACAGCATTAATATCCAGCACTCGTACTTTCAATGGAAATCAGCAACACGAGGGAAACAAGCAAAGACTAACTTGCTGTAAACATTCAGACCCCATTTTAACTAATATCCAGGGGACAGCTCACACCCTCTTTTTGGTTTCAGAGGAGTCCACCAGCAGGGAAACAAGGAGGCAACATTGGCGAGATTTCATGGTATGTGGAAAGCAAACTCCAAACCTCCCAGAAAGGCAGAAAATAAGGATTCAGGCCCTCCACGCTTCCCTTCCAGCAGGAACATCTAGTTAATTATGGTAATTTTACCCATTTGTAATATTTAATATAGAGAATCTAGGCGACAATCACAGATTTGCAATTCTCTCTCTCAGATCACTTCCCTGCCAAATCCCCCTGTACACATCCATCAAGTGTTATCCAGGACAAGATAGTAATTCCTGACATATAGGACAAAATATTTGGAAGTTATACTAAAAACTCAATGGGCACAAGCAGGAGAAGCCTTTAAGATGCGACCTTGTCATTTTTATATTTGTTTAGCTTATAGCTGCTCTCACAATATCAGATGCGAGCAAACAGCTGGAAAGCCTAACGTGGACAGTGTTTGGCTTCTTGTTAACCAATGTAGTGCAACATAAGCTTTTTTGATGCTGATTTGGTGAATCTAATGACAGGGGGAAAAAACCACCAGTTTTGGGGAATTGCATTTCACTTATTACATTCCAGGATACAATGAGACTCACATTCTTTGCTCCTAGATGAAAGACCTTGCATTAGGCTGTTTTAAAAACACATCCAAATGAGTTCCTTACCAGGTATAATAACCCACTTTTCGCCTTTATTTACCACTCCACCAAACTGTGTCATCTGCAAATTTACCTAGCAATTTTATACTTTCTTCCAGATCATTTCTAAAGATATTGAATAGCATCAGGCAGAAAGCATGTCCCTAAGGGACCCCACTGGCAACACTCCCATTGGAGGATGATTCTTCCTTTACAATTATTTTTTGCTATCAGTTCACCAGTTTTTAGTACACTTTGTATGGGCAGCAATGATTTTGTATCATGCTAGTTTTTTTTAATCAGAACCTCACACATGAAGTCGATGGGAGTTCTGCAATTCGGGCCAACAGTTTCTGAAGAAACTATCTACAGCAGGGGTCAGCAACCGATGGCACGCGTGCCAAAGATGGCACGCTGCTGCCTGCCGGGTCCCAGCTGCCGGCCCCGCTCAGCCTGCTGCCAAACCCAGCAGGCAGCAGCGTGCCATTAAAAATCCTGCATGCCCTGGCCCGCTCTTCTCCGCTCCCCCCGGGAAGGGTAAAGAAGCCTGGTCCTGCCGGCTGCTACTGCAGGGCAGGCAAGCTCCCCGACCTCCCTCCTCTCCCCCTTCCCCCAGCATGCTGGGTTCCTGCCCCTCCTCCTCTCCCTCCCTGCTGCTGATCACTGATGGCCCTTGCAGGGGAGGAGAAGAAGCAGAGCGCTGCTCCGGGGAGGGGAAGGGGCCTTGGGGAACCAGGGTGGAATGGAATCAGGGCACAACCCCACCAGCCCCCTGCTGTGAGCCGCTCTGGGCAGAGGGCTGGGGAGTACCCCCACGACCCTAGTCCTCTGCCCTGACCCCCCCACACACACACCCCCAGCCCTCTGCCCTGATCCTGGCACCCCTACACACACACCCAGCCCTCCCATGCCCTGACTCCTGCACCCCCCCTCATACACCTCCAGCCCTCTGCCCTGACCTCTGCACCCCCCACAACCCCAGCCTTGACTCCAGCACCCCCCTCACACATCCCCAGCCTCCTGCCCTGACCCCTGTAGCCCCCCGACCCCAGCCTTTACTCCAGCACCCCACACACATACCCAGCCCCCCCACACATACGCAGCCTCCCCACACCCCATGCCCTGACTCTTGCACCCCCCACATTCTCACCCCCACACACACACACACACTCTCTCTCTCCTACCTGAACCCCTCGCACCAAATGGGAGCTGCCCAGGTAAGCACTCCACACCCAAACCTCCTGCCCCAACCCTGAGCCCCCTCCCTCCTTCTAGCTCCTGGCCAGACCCTGCACCCCAAACTGCTCCTTCACCCCCAGCCCTGTGCTCAGTGCACTCCCACCCTCAGCTCAGTGCAGAGAGGAAGAGAATGGGCTAGGACCAGCGAGAAGGCAGGTACCCACTCTATGTGGGCAGGGCCAGGATCCCAGACCAGCAGCGGGCTGAGCGGGGCCGGCAGCTGGGACCCTGGCTGGCAGAAGCTGGCAGACAGAATCCCAGACCGGCAGCAGGCTGAGTGGCAGTGGGCTGAGCCACTCAGCCCACTGCCGGTCTGGGGTTCTGGCTGCTGCCTCTTGCCCGCCAGGGTCCCAGCTGCCGGCCCCGCTCAGCCCACTGCCGGTCTGGGGTTCTGGCTGCTGCCCCTTGCCCGCCAGGGTCCCGCTCAGCCTGCTGCCGGCCTAGGTGAACGGAACCCCAGGCTGGCAGCAGGCTGAGCGGGCCGGCACTGTAAGATCAGCATTTTAATTTAATTTTAAATGAAGCTTTTAAACATTTTGAAAACCTTGTTTACTTCACATATGACAATAGTTTAGTTATATAATATATAGACTTATAGAGAGAGATCTTCTAAAAAACGTTAAAATGTATTACTGGCACGCAAAACCCTAAATTCAAGCGAATAAATGAAGACTTGGCATACCAGTTCTGAAAGGTTGCCAACCCCTGATCTACATTGTGGTGCCACCTTATTTTTAAGAAAAAACGCAGAAACTGATCCACATCACAGAACACTTGAGGAAATTCCACATAACTGAACATTGACAAGACACACCAGGCAAGTGCCAAAGACTCAGACACAATCCATGCTCTGCCTTCCCGTGGCAGAGGCCTCTTCCAAGCTCCTTCAAATCCCTACAATCGCCCTCCACACACACACCCAAAGCCTGACTCATCCCCATATCTGCCCCACAGACCAGTCCACCTCACCTGGGGCACATGCACAACACAGCTGGAGGAGTATGGCAGTAAGAGTACAGAAGACCTGATGGATTTGTGCAGTCTAAACTCGATTATCCAGAATTAGTGGAATAACTAAGTATTTTAAAGTTTCACGAGTGAGCTATACCCTAGGTATCAGAGCCAATGTATGAAGTTTAATGCTCCAAGAGAATGTGGCTGAAGTTGGATTAGCTAGAAAAACCCAAAGAAATGTCGGAAAACCAGGACAATTTTTCCCCTAAAGCAGCATTTTTACACATTTCCTCAGCATTCATTAGTACATATTTTGCTGAAAAGGTTACACAGAAAATTCAATTGGTCCTTGAATTATTGGGCCAACTTTGTAGACCAAATTCAACTCAATCAAATGAGTAAGAGGGACTTCAGTCCCAGTTTAAGTGCTAATCTCAATACCACCTTACTTCAATGCCTCCACAATAATAAATTTGCACTTTACAGCCTTGTCAGAGCATTCACCCTTCCCACCAGACAGCACTTCACCCACTGAAAAACTGCCTAGGATATTATCCCCAGAGGCAGAAAGTCTACATCACAGACCAGCCTCACAACCATCCTTCTCAGTGGCCAGAGGGCGAGGAGGAAGAGAGGGACAAGCAAGAAGCAGTTCTATGAACTTGTCTTGATTACGCGTGATGTTAGCCTGTTCGCTTTAACTCTACCAGTTTAGCATGCCAAAGGCAGCATGCCTTGTTTATACTAGATTTTAAAACATATTAGTTATATGCTAATATGTGCTATCACCACACCTTAAAATCCTAGTCTAGACAAAGCCTCAGAGGAAAGTCTGCAGAACCCCTCTTGGAAGTATATAAGGTAAAAAGTGAGCTTTCTATATAGAAATAGTCTACAGAAATCTAGGCCTAAGTTGCCCCATTTCCCCTTCCCCACTATTGTCTGCACATCATTCCAATCAAAAGCCTAGTGGCATTTGACCAAAAACTTCACTGATGAGTTTTCATGCCACAAGGAAGCCAGCCAATACTGTAGAAATGGAAGTCTCTGTTCATAATGGAGAGAAAAAAGCCAGGCAACTAGAAGCAAACAGCACATCTTGGGTGGTATCTTCCTTCTCTGCCTCACAGGTGTCTCCAGGATACTTATCCTGCCCCAACTCCCTAACATCGAGAAGGGAGCAGGCAGAGACTAAAGACAGTTGCCTGTGGAGATGGATCACTAGGTCACTGGAGGTGAATCAGGAAGTACCACAGAACATCAGCTGCAGTTCCCTCATGAGTTGCTTTGCTCTGGAGACTCCACCGACAGTAGCAGCACCTTCCCGGTTCTATTCAGGCCCCTTTTTCCCATCCCTGCTGTGAAGTGGGTTTGTTCCTGAAACTTTTATATTTGCTGGTCTGTGAAATGTTACATGTCTTTCTTCTAATAAGATGCTGTGGCAGCAAAGTAATCAAAGGACAAGCAAGGTAGAAAGGAAGCAAGAGACATATAGCAAAGAACACAGTACAATCTGGCTGTACCGCTAAGGAGCACAATTAAACCTAGAGGAAAGATCAAGAGTAGACTCTTAATTACAAGTGCAATTTAGTAAGATAAAAAAAAAGATGTTCTTTAAATTTACACTCAATGGCTTGGTAATGGGATAGGGTCCTTCTCACTGCCAGGTCAACAGTTCAAGTCAAGCCCATTCTCATAGCCTGCTGCCCAGTCACTAGATGAGAACACACTACACTGATCTCTGGGCAGTTCAAAATTGGCAGGTGCTCACACCACAAGAAAACCCACCACAATTAGTACTAGATTAATGAAACTGTCCAAGTTGTCAGACAGTTAAGAAAAATTGGATGGGCCACAAACGCAGAATAAGGAAGCCCCCTTGCACTCAAGTGGCGCCCACACTGAGAATTTCCTGCAGTTTTCCCACTGTTAGCCTAGCACCTGTATAGATCTACTAGGGTACACAAGCCACATGCCTTCCTTTGCTCAAGCAGCTCCAGATGACAGTGCTAAAATGCCTGTGCTGATTCACAGTAGTAAAACTGAACAGATACTTAGGCCAGCAGTGAGAAAACAGCATCAAATTCTCAGTGTAGACAAGGCCCTAAGATAGCGCCTCTACATCAGGACAGCGTGGGGAAGCCTGTTCTGCTGCCCATGCTATATAAGTTCAGTGTACAGCCTATTTCACTATACAGTAACTCCAGCATTTACCACCAACTACAATCTCACAAAAATTAGAGGGTAGAAATGTGAAACAGGGTCACTAGGAAGAAGGGGACGTTTGCAAATTCCACACTCAGATCCTGTCTACACTGAGGGAACTACATGGACATAAACCCCTAGTGTGAGAACCTTACCCAGACACAAGTTGCTGTTCACACCAGTGCTGTGTGTCTAAATTAGGGGATCTGCATTGGTGCAGCTACATCAGTGCAGAACACCACACACAAGACCAAACAACTAGTTTAATTTACTGCTCTAATCACAAACAGTAAATAAAATCACATGGAACAGAATGATTAGCCTTTCATTTGCTGTTTCTGTTCCCTGGTACACACAAGATTCTAATGGAAAAATATGGGCCTGCTATTTTCCAGTACATCTCTGGTAGGAAACAGCTGTTAAAAGGATTTTGTATGTACACGGATGAGGCTAGCTCATTAGAGGTCTGAAAACATAATGGCACAGATATGCACAGGAAAGATATCTATTCTTTATCTTTCAATACAGAACACCAGTGACGTTCAGACAGATTTTTATCACGCACAAACCTCATTCTGCATTTGGGAGATGATGTTAGAGGCAGAACATCCCATGCTGAGAGAGAGAGAGAGAGAGAGAGAGATCTCCATAGCACCAACGTGTCCACCTCCAGCCTGCTCCACACACACACGCCCCTCCCCAGCCAGCTATCCTTCTCTATAAAGGTGAAATAGAAATCCGGAAACTGCAGAGTTTGTTTCTCCAAGAGCAAAACACCATGGAACTAAAAAGGGGTTGGACAGTCAAGATGTTCTATTTGTCCCCAAAACAGGACACAGTGTCCCTGAAACACTGGAGACTTCAATCAAAAAGCCACCTGGGTTTGCAATAACTGGTGTGAGGCCACCACATGTTCCTTCCTGGCCTGCCCGCCACTGGGCTGACTCCTCCATCGAGGGACCAGCATGGCCTCCAGATACAGAGGACAGTACAGAGGAGGAGCTGCCTTAACTGTAGGCAGGGAAACGGTGCCAAGGATACAGAAGCAGATGAAACAGTCTCCCTTCCCCACACCCTTAACAGTAGCAGTAACAACTGGGGTGGGGGGGGGGAGATGAGGCAGAAATAGAAGAGGTAATACAGCAACAAAGGAAGGGTTTGGTTAGAGTAGGAAGAAAGCCAATGTTGACCTAATCTCAGCCTAAACACATCGGCCAACTCTGAGCAAACCTCAAGCTTTTTTCCCCACCAGATGTATCCAAAGAGGAGACTGAATCCCAGGGGAGGCTGCAACAGGAAGAGGGATTCCACGTTCCTCTCCCTGCCCCACTGATTGCAGTGCCTCCTTGGGGACAGAGAAGGAAAGGGCATCTCTGTGAGGGGGCAAAGAGAAAATGTTTGGGGGGAGGGAGAACACAACAAAAACAGAGCACAAATACAAAATGGGGAAAGGAGATGCTGTTGCTTCCCAATAGAGAGATAAGAAAACATAGAGAGGAAACAGTGGGGGGGAAAGCTCTGCCCAACACTCCTGTCACATTCCAGCGTGCAATGCATACCAATGAGGGGTTCCATCCCCCCCTGCCCTGAAACCTTGGGTGCCTCACAAAGTTTTGCTGTTGTATCTCCTAACCTGGGTCACTCTCAAACAGCATGCAGGGCACGCCCTGAGTGTCTGTGTATAGCTGCAGCCCTGGTCCAGCAATTCTGACTCGAGGAGCCTGTCAGCTACATACCAGCTACACTCTGGCTTCCAGCAGCCTTGCTTACTATGTGCAGGGTGACCCCAACACACTCCCAGTCCCAAATTTTCCCCAAAATGTGTATTCTGCACTGTCCAGCCCTCTCCTGGGCAGTTCAGTTAAAGTAGCAAACTACTGGAAATTTGTTCCCTTACAGTGGCAACAGACCTAATATCTGGAGTTACCCAAACAGTTCAGTTTAAACACTAGATTAGTTTTGATTAAAAACAAGTTTATTTAACTTCAAAGAGATATAGTTGTACTCACTCAAGGCATTAAAGTCAGAAATGATTACAAAATAAAATGCCTTCTAGTAGCTAAAACTTAAACTAGATTTGATTCAAAGTAAAATCCTCACCACATTACCAGCTACGCTGCTGACCACATTTTCATGTCAGAATCACACCCAAAGTCAAAAGGCTGGTTCCTTTGTTTTCTTAGATGAGACAGAGATAAGGAGAGAAAAAGATAACTTGGGGTGATTTTTATAGTCCAGTCACACTTTGAAATGCGTTGTCCTGAGGGTTACCCAGGGACAAAGTTTCTTCCAGCTGACAGGATAGAGCCACAGAGTGTCCTGGTGAAAGAGGTTCTATGTTGTTGCTACTAAAAGGCAGATCAATCTGTTCCTGTCCCCCCCTCATTGCCAAAAATGGCCACCAGAACAGTGATCGCCAATCAACTTTTATGACAGCTCGCTAGAGGAATCAGCTTGTCCTTTGTCTTTGAGTTACCGGTTTACCCTTCTAGCTGTTCCAAGAACCCTGTTTACTGCTTAAATATATTTACTTCAGTTTACATGTATTTGTTTAGGATAGACCTGTTTAACTACTGCTTAGTCAGGGCTACATAGGTTTGAACATGTGCTAACAACGTCCTAGGGGGGAATTCATAACTTTACATATAATGTTGCTACACACATTGCTCCATGATATTATTGACTAGTGAGTTATTAGTTTTCAAATGATATCTCCCAAGGCATATTCTGTACAAAGATAATTACACTGGGGTGCAGGGTGTGAATACGGGGGTGCATTCGGTCACAACCCACTCCCCAGACAGAGGGAGGCTTAGCATCCCCCAGATTTCCAGCTGATCTGGAGAGTCATTCCTCAAACAAGTGTTAGATGGTGGCAACCAGGCACGGGCTCAAGCACAAGTGCCACATCTCCTGCAGCAGAGGATGCAGCAGACCTTAGGTCACCATCAACTCGCCCTTCAATTTAAGAAGGATCAGATATGGGGGAGGGATCTGGGGAAGGGAGAGGGGGGATAGCCAAAATAATCCTCTCACTAACCCTCCCAAAAGTCCTAATCCTAGACCTACAAAGGGTTAAGTGGCAAGGGGGGGTTAGCATACAGTCACATGGCTACTAAAGCCATTGGGAGAAAGAGGTCTCTCCACAGGGCTTTTTAGCTTCTTGGTGGTGAACATTCTGGAACATGGGGACTAACAAGAAAGATCAGCCAGTCGGAAGACTGTGGCACAAATTCACTTCACCATGATTTCTACTCTAGTTTAAGATGGGTCAGAAGGACAGTCCTTTGAAATGGCACATTTGTATTTCAAAACAGTACCTCTCAATGACTGTTGTATCCCAGTGAATAGAAAAAGCCACCTCCCACCTCAAAAGGTAGACATTTCAAGAAAGCTTTTATATACTTAGTCCACAGAGAAACAGCCAGTTTTATGGCTCCTGGTGAAGTTTTGCTCCAGGTTTTATAGGGCTCCCTCACGGCTGAGTACGTTTGTATGTACTACAGTTAACCTTCCCAGCCTTCGCACATAAAGTAATGCCATCTGGCCAGACAAACAGTAAGCCATCCATTATTATTGTGTAGATGGAGAGGAATAAGCCACATGCAAACAACATCTCAATGGCTGTTTAAAAGCTCCCTGCTCTGTCTCAGATGGACATTAAGCTGACAATGCACTGAGCTCACCACTAGCCTCCCAAGCGTGTTTGACTGTCATGCTACCCTGGTACTAAAAATAAGGTGCTTATAACTTTGATAAACTGAACCCTTTTCCTTTGTGATAGATTTTACAGCCTTGTAGTAAATTCAGTCTTTCAGAATTTAAGAAAGAAATACAGCCATCAATTGGCCATCATGAAGATCAATCAGGCTTTACCGTCTTACTGCATATGAAATTGCTAGGAGAAGCGTTAAGGCTCTTTATCCTTATCCAAAATTGCTTAATGAGTCTTGTTGCCAAACACAGCTAAGCATGGCATTCCAAAGAGGAAAGCGGAAGCCTCTCTGGCAGCTCCCCCGCCCCGAAGCTGCTGCTATGTTCTGTTCTACACCAGAGCACTCGCCTTCTTCAGAGAGACAAGTGTGGTAATTAGCTTTTCCTTAAAGAAAGTCACAGCCTCAATAGAAACTGGGCATATTAAGAAGCAGCACAGTGGATTCCTACCCCATGTTTCATACAAATTCATAGATCAATGAACACTGCCCAGCTTTCCCTATGCCAGCAGTCTGGCAAAACACTAGCAGTTAGCCCCATTCCTCTAGTTTTAACCTTTAACGATCCTATTTCTAGTTTTCTCTAATTTTGTTGAAGAAAAAACAATTTGTCAGGGACACCATAATCATAAGCCTTCCAGTAAAATAACCCACTCCTTTGGCCACACAGCAATTGGGGATGGTACTGTGTAGACAACCCTGCTATTAAAAATATAAACATTCAGTGAATCAATCGATATAGCTAGACCTGGGTCTCAATGCTACTGGGCAAAATACCAAGGGATGGGATGCTGTTTTCACATGAGCAGGATTCAAAATATAGTTAAAATGCAGAGACAGGGCACAGGATTGGGACTCAGGAGACCTTAGTGCCCCGCCACTGACCTGCTGTGCAATCTTAAGCAAGTCACTTCCCTTTGCAGTTTTCCTTCCCACCTTTTTGCCTCATATCTCAAATTAGATTGTAAACCCACTGGGGCAGGGACTTTGCTTTTATTTCTTCTGTAAAGCTCCTAGCACATTTCATGTGCTGTAAAATGTGAGAACTTAACTGTCATGTCAGTCACATCCAAAATGATCAGATGTCACTAACTATTCTTAAAGGCCAAATTTCAAATGGGACCTTGAATAGGCTCAATTCCATGGCAAGCACACTCATTTATAAATGCTAGTCTGCAAATGAAGGGTTAGGACATATGGATTAATTTCAGTCTCATTGGAACAAGTCACTCACTTATTTTATCATGTCCCAGTGGGTGACTAAAAGAGGCAGCTTGATGTTTTTGCTGCTTATGCTTTGGCTATATGATAAAAATTGTGACATAAGTTACAGTGCCCAGCCACCTCTGAGATCACACACCTCATTAGAAAAAGCTTTTAGGGCTATCTGGCAAAGCAACATACAGCTACAACTGTACAGTTGCTTACCCCTCCTTGTGTTTGTTTCCTTTCCCTTCTAAAAATGTCAGGCCTCATTGCCACTCTTCTTCCTTACTGCAGACCTGGCTTTACAATGGAGGCAGCTTCTCCTGACTGTTCAACATTGAAATTTGCTTTCCGTTTCTAACTTCCTTCTCCTTTACCACTCACAGCCTAACCCACTCAAATTGCCAGCAAACCACTGAACTTGACAGATCAAAGCAGCAGCCTGATGACGACCTAATCTCAGTGAGCCCGCCTCAAGGTCAGAGCAAAAAGGCAGCAAACACTGACTAGCATTTTGAAAGATGTGTGGGGTCTTCTAGTAGCAACTACAGACGAGTAGTAAAAGCAAAGCTCAGATTTTACTGATGATTAAACAAAAAAAATTAACTTGGGAAGATTACCAGAGACTTCAGCGAATAGCAGATCACATTTACTCCCGATAACATGCCAGAAGTGCTTCAACTGTTTTAAAGTAAAGTTTAAAAACCTTCTGTTCAATTTTAGTAAGAAAAGGCACCTGACAATGATACCAACTAACAGAGCAGCTGTGGGATTAGCACTCAATTCACCACATCTATACTAACCTTTTTTTTGGAAGTCTGCCATCATTACATCTCTACCAGTGGTAGCAAAGATGGGGCAACGGCGTTTCAAGCACAACGTCACCTTGCCTAGATCTACGCCAGCCTAGACAAGCACAGTGCCAAACACCCAGCAGTCTACACTAGCGCTACCAACATGCGAAACTGGCTGAAAAAGGCAAACATGACGTGACTGGGTTCAAGCCTGCATCCCATCCCCTCGCGCTGAAGCAGAACAGACAGGCTGGGGTGATCACTCGCTGACTGGAGCGCACTCCATAAACACATTACTGCCTCACTGCAAACTCCACTAAACATGATCAACTGGGAAATGCTCCCGAAACAAGTTTTAAACGGTGCATAGAGTTGCTTCTTTCACAAGAAGAACTATCCATACAACAGGAAAATGGTGGGCCTGGAGCCAAGGTTAGAACCACATACTGTTTCATGTTTCAGAGTAGCAGCCGTGTTAGTCTGTATTCGCAAAAAGAAAAAGGAGGACTTGTGGCACCTTAGAGACTAACATTTATTTGAGCATAAGCTTTCGTGAGGGGTGGGGGGGGGGGAAATAGTTTTACTTTGTATAATGACCCATCCGCTCCCAGTCTCTATTCAAGCCTAAGTTAATTGTATCCAGTATGCAAATTAATTCAAATTGCAAACTGGATACAATTAACTTAGGCTTGACTAGAGACTGGGAGCGGATGGGTCATTATACAAAGTAAAACTATTTCCCCATGTTTATTCCACCCCCCACTGTTCCTCAGACGTTCTTGTCAACTGCTGGAAATGGCCCACCTTGATTATCACTACAAAAGGTTTTTTCCCCCCCCAACTCTCCTGCTGGTAATATCTCACCTTAAGTGATCACTCTCTTTACAGTGTGTATGTATACAAATCTCCCCACTGTATTTTCCACTGAATGCATCCGATGAAGTGAGCTGTAGCTCACGAAAGCTTATGGTCAAATAAATTGGTTAGTCTCTAAGGTGCCACAAGTCCTCCTATACTGTTTCATATACAACTATTTTAAAACAAACATGCAATTGACCTTTTGCACAGAATAAAAAGAACTGACCACTATGCTGAACGTGCAGGGTACAAGATATTAAACTCTGACCTGAAGGGGGATCCCACTGCCCGTATAACAATGAACTGGTTTCCTAAAAGGACTCTCTTTTAGTCTAATGCATGGGATGGAAGCTAAGAAGCTCATGACCCAAATGACTGCATGTGTAGGGGAAAAGTTCTGCCCAGAAGGTCAGCATGGGCCAGGCAGCCCAGGCCAGGCAGCAGACTGGGAATTTCTAACCTCTCTCCATCTACCAGGAAAGTAGGATCAATAGCAATGGACTTAAGCACTCATTAAGAGTCACCTTTTTAAAGGTCAGAAGCAGAATTAACAGATGAATGACCAGAGTCCAATGTTTATCCAACTTACAAAGAAACTGAGCTTTACTGTCCCTATAGAAGTCAGTGATCACAAGGCAGCATGTGTTAACGTTTGGATAAAAGACATATAACCAATCTGTACTAAAAGAACTGCCTTTACGCAGGACGTAGTTCAATTGTCTATTGCAGCCGTTTGCACTTTTTTTTTTCGCGGACCACTTGAAAATTGCTAAGGGCCTCGGCGGACCACTTAATGATCTTTCCAACTGTTGTTTGTACTGTTTGGATAAAAGCGCTATATAAAAAACCTTAATTAACTTTTTTTGTCTACAAATGAAAGCACAGAACTCAGATTTTAATATCAGTAGTCTTACCTTTCTAATGCGATGGATGTGCCCTCTCTCCCCCGCCCCAGCAGCCCCCGAACTGGAGCTGGGAAGGAGGAGAGTCACTCTCCAGCAGCCGCAGCCCTGGAGCTGGGGAAAGTCACCTCTTTCTCTGGCCTCCACAGCCCTGCATGTCCCAAATTCCCTCAATCCCTCCTCACCCCACTGCCCCCTCCCACCTACTCCCCAAGGCCACTACCTTATCTTACAAGTGTGTCTTCTCCAGGGTCCAGGCACCTAATTAGTGGAGCCACGCCTATGTGGCTCCACTAATTAGGCGAGTGGACCATCACTCTCTCATGTGCGGTCGCTCAGGCACACACCTTAGAGGGAACTATCCGCAGACCACCTGAATGGAGCTTGTGGGCCATTGGCGGTCCGCGGACCACAGTTTAAGAACCTCTGGTCTATTGCAACTGTTAAGGAATTTACACAACAGAGCTAGCTCTTATTTAAGCAGATTGAAACCAGAAATATTTTATTATTTCTACTAAGATTTCACATAGCAAGCTCATACCATAGTGGGAGTTGTCAACAGTCAGCAGTGGAAGGCAATAACCCATTCCTGGAAACATGTCTGTGGTCTTAGGAAAGCACTGCTTCATACCATAGTGATGATATGCAAATACATATATTGGATCAATTTATTCCTTCATCCCTAGATTTGCTCAACATTTCACCATTTGTACAGACTTGACCTAAACTGATACAGAACATAACGAACTTGTACTAACTGGTAAGAAATTTCCCTGTTATACAAGAAGCATTCCTCTCTCAGAGGTTTTATTTATATAAGGATTTCATTGTTCATACCACATGCACTTTGAACACATTTGTCCACAGAACATTTTGCTTTACTACTGTCCCTGGATTGCACTCAAATGCTGTTGTGGAGTATGGGCAACTCTTCTAGCAGTAAAATTCCTACGTTTCTTCTCCCCCACATACAGGCGCGCGTCCCCAGAAGTAAAGCCTCCGAGGATGGATTGCTCTTTCCCCCACATAGATGGTTTAGATTCTCCACCTTTTCAAACATGCGACACTTACAATATCTAAACGAATGATTGTGCGCTAACTCCATCCAGCATGAGATGCTACCTCTGTCCAAGGCGCAGAAGCAGTAACATTCATTAAAGCCAATTAAAGTGCCCGATATTCTAAATATTCAACATTCATCCTGACCTTTAGCTACCACCATCCCTAATTTGCGCAGTCAGTTCCACAGTGATGTCTGTGTATGGTTTTTCTAATGCACCCAACACTACCCTGCACTTGGTTTTCCCAGGACTTTGGATTGCTAAATTTTGCAAAGCAATTAACTACATCCGGTTCTAAGACTTCAGCACCTCCACAATATTTACAAGATTGCTTCTCATGGTACTGGTGCTGACATCAAGAATGTCCCCAAAGCATGTGCATCTTGAAACCCTGGGATTTATTTCTATACAAATACTAAGTATTATAAATTACACGAACAATAGAATGGGTGCAGTTTTGTCAATATAGCATAGTGATCAAATTTATAGCACTCCTGGCAGTTATCCATCAGCTCTGCTAAGAATTCAGCTCAGTATCAAATGTCAAAATTTACAAAATACAAATGCTCCTTTAAGTCAAAGTTACCAAAAAAAAAAAAAAAAAAAAAGGCAGTCCTCAACTCGTAGAATGTAAAGCATCACCATCAACATGCTCTAGCCAACTAAGGATGCTTTACAGCCTATGTACTCAGGTCCTGAGTTGACGGGCAGTTAGTATGTAAAGTTCAAAAGAGAATATATAATATTGTTCCCAGGAGAAGCCCCATGAGAAGGAGAACAAGAGCCCAAGGAAGGCCAGTTAGGGGAGTTTGGAGAGTGCTGAAAGTGAGATTTTCAAAGCCTAATTCTCACTGCTTTTAATGGAAATTGGACACCGATATCCTTTAAACAGCTTTAAAAATCTCTCTGGCACAGATTGTTCTGTGTGTGTTAGAGCCCAAAGCTGTTCAGAGGAAGAAATGGCAAGCCTGAGGCACAGCTACTGCTTACCCAGCAATTGCGTGTTGCCAATCCCACAACATTACCAAGAGGAGAAAGGAAGCAGAGGCTGCGAAATTGGCACTAGTTAGCAGAGCTGCTGCTCTCATTAGGCAGAAAAAAAGCCGAACAGCCAGGAGAAGCTGGTCGTTGCATTTTGTCAGGGCACAAGAGCCACAGAAAGCAGAGTCCCCCCCAAGCAGAGAGCGGGAACACACGCCACCTCTACATTCAACAGTGCTTCTTCCGCAGAATCTCCCCCTCCAACCCTGCCCAGCTCCATTACATAGTGCTATTCTCCCAAAGCTAGTGCCGAGAAACTACCGTACAAACACACAGATGCAAGTACCAAGACGTCAGAGGAGAGGAAGAGCTGCCATCAAGTCGTTTTTCTAAAAAGCCAGAGACCATGTGAAAACTCGGGAGAAGAAGGGCTAGTGTCTGGCAAAGAGAGATTTAACAGAGTACAATTATAGTAAGAACAAGTTAAAGCGATTCTATAGTTCTAAACGCAGACAAAGATGTCGAGTCCCCTGGCAGGCTAGAATCCATCTGCTGGGCAAGAGTTCACAATCTGGGAGGAGATTATCTCAGCTGCATGCCTCACTGCATCTCTGCCCCCTTTCTGGTCTCCGGGAGAGCCCTCCCCCCAGTCAGGCCCCATGCCTTTACCTCTCCTGGGACAGAATTCCATAATTCTCCCACTCTTACCCAGCATGCTGTAGCCAGGGCCCACTGCACCAATCACAGTTATCAAGCAGGTCTGACTAGGTTCTTCCCTTGAGGAATTCTGGACCAGTGGTCACTACATATACCAAACAGCTTCCTCAAAACCAAAGCATTGCTATGTTGTTTATTGTTTAGTAGGAATAAAGCACTTAGAGAAAAAGGATTTTAGAACAATATACTTGTATGTCTATCTTACCTAGTGGTTTACCATCCCCAACGGTAACCTAGATAGGCCTATCTTCTTCAGACACCTCCAGCTGGTACCTGTATCTTAATCTAGTTCCCCAAGCAACTCCCCCCTCTCAACAGGCAGAGAGAGTCCCTTTTTACATTGCTACAGTCCTTTTGAGCTTCTGGCTCCCTCCTGTCGGAGCACTGTCTCTCAACAAATCAGGTGTTCGCTGAGAAGTGGCTTATCTTGAGCTAGGCTTATTAAAATTTAGGACTGGAAAGTACCTTCTCCAAGATAATTTGCTGCTTTTTCTCTTCCAGCTTATTTTTTCATACAGCCCCCTGTGATGCTATCTAATTAAAATATGACCATGCAAATCATTGCTGCTACCACTGTTAGATAATTGCAACGAATCTTATACAAAATGTGACACGTGGCCAGAAAGGGTTAAGCAGCTTGCAGGATAATTGACCCAGAATCAACCATTAGAGAGATGGTAGATCAGTATGTAAATGGTCATTAGGGCCATTCCATGGTAGATGGTCTAGAACTTTGAAATGTAAACGTGTATTGTTAGAAATTAGAGGTGATATTAATTGTATGTATGTACTCATATCTTGTTAAATGCAAGCCATGTAAACACACTGTTCCTGTCACTATAGCTATTGATTCAGAGATCAAAAGGGAATATTAACATTTAGATTAATCTTGGGTGCAATAATGTCATTGTGTATGTGTCTCTTTAAAAAGAAAAGGAGTACTTGTGGCACCTTAGAGACTAACCAATTTATTTGAGCATGAGCTTTCGTGAGCTACAGCTCACTTCATCGGATGAAGTGAGCTGTAGCTCACGAAAGCTCATGCTCAAATAAATTGGTTAGTCTCTAAGGTGCCACAAGTACTCCTTTTCTTTTTGCGAATACAGACTAACACAGCTGTTACTCTGAAACCTGTCTCTTTAAAGTTTGTGATAGACTGCCTAATGGATAAATTGCCTTGTGTTAAATTGGGTAGTTAATCACCAGTGATTCTTAGGAAATCAAAGTATCCGTGATTGCCTATTGTTCGCCTAAGGACTCCAAACTGTATAAAGATGCCTTGGGTCTCAATCCATTTTATCTCAGACCTGCTGATGCTTCATGCAGGGGAAGCTTAAGCCCAAGATTGAGATCTCCAGCCCTAACCTGGAATTACCCTGAATATAATTATTGGACTATAACCTATGAACTAATTCTGAAAGAACTCTTTGCAACTACAAAGCTCACCATCTCTGCTATGAATCAATCTCAAGAATTGTACTCATGTCTGTATGTATACTGATCTTTTAACCAATACTCCCTCTTTTTTAAATAAATATTAGTTTAGTTAATAAGAATTGGCTGTAAGCATGTATTTGGGTAAGATCTAGAATATTCATTAACCTGGGAGGTAATGTGTCCGAGCCTTTGGGATTGGTAGAACTTTATGTGATGAAGAAGATTTCCAGTAATCCTCCCCATATTTGACTTGCGTGTAGTGGAGGCCTGAGGCTGGGTGGCTTTAAGGAAACTGTGTTGCTGACTTCTGGGGAACCAGTGAGGTATTAGAGAAGCTGTTTTGTGCTGGAGGTAAATTTAAGTATTGGAATATCCATCAGCTTTGGAGATTGTCTGCTCCATTCTTTGGAGTTCACCCTAATTGAGTGACCTCAGTTGGCTCCCCTGGGACCCTGGTCACACACCCTAACTAAACCAAACCAATATATTTATGCAATAAACATCTCATCAATCAGATCAACACACAGCATTTATCAGTTATAGGACAGTTCCACTTCTATCAGAGAGCTTAATGAGTAACTCCAAACATCCCACAATGGAGCCTTACCTTAAAGTTGGAATTGGTTGCAGACACCATCTGTGGATCTACCCGCAATGGATTACACACAAAGCATCGGTCTGGAACAACGATAATCCAGTGGAACTGGGTAAGCACTTTTATTAGTGTATAATGAGCTTTGGACACCCCCTTTATCAGAGGCCAGGACATAAATCCAGGGCTTTATTTAAAAATAAAACAGGTCCTAGGAGACTGGAGAGATCCTGGGACACTCACAAAACATGGCACATCTGATCAGAGAGTGGATAGTGATTCTAGCTCTATAAACATTATCTTTTCACTACAGAACTAGCTACAGCAAGCTCCACAGAGTTACCACGAGAGGTATGTTCTACAAACTCTCTGTCTTAACCGGATTTTCTGGGTTATTAAAAAAAAATACGATTTTGTGATTCATGGACCATGGGTTAGGCAATTTCTCACAGGCAAACTGAGCGGGAAGAACACACCTTAACCGCTACAGAAACATAGTGAAGGATAAAGGGTGTTTGGAGCCTTCATCCACTCTGAGGTGCCTGTCAATAAGGGTTCAGAGGGAGGTGCCCTCTCTCAGAGGACAAGTCGTAAGGGCAAGCAGATAGAAGAGACACTCAAGGACCAAGGAGGAGACAAGAGTCAGCCGGGGTGCAAGTGACAGTAAGAGTCAACAACCCCGGCAGATCAGCATTTTCTCCCCATCCCAACTTACTCCACAGAGAGAAGGGAAAATTGTGTTTGTCCAGCAACTGTCCAGCTCCATCCCAAGTCACAGAGCAGAGGGGACTGGAATTTTCACAGCATGCTGGCTGCTACACTAACAGTTACAGGAACTTTACCTTTGGGTAATTATTTTCTGGTAACAAGCTTTTAGGGCTTCCAAAAAGTCTGCACAGGAAGTTATTAGGATGGGGTGCAATATTGCTCTCCTCTAGATACCTTCAAACTTTAACAAACATATTAAAGACTGACTAAGGAAAGGATAGAATTAGGAAACAGTGTGTTGCTTCTGATAACAGGATAACATTCGTTTAGCTAAAAGAAAAGGAGGACTTGTGGCACCTTAGAGACTAACAAATTTATTCGAGCATAAGCTTTCGTGAGCTACTGGCACTGAGTAAGGTCCATCTTCACATCTGCAAGGAGTGAGCAAGCAGGTTTATACCAGATACAAAGTGATTTGATGATTACACTCTCATGTGCTAGCTAGGCTGCCTCTTTACAAGGGGCAAGCTGTTTCTAGTGAATTGACTTTTTGCATTCTCTGTCCTGAAGTGTAACCATCCTGAGCCTGCTGTTAAATCCTGTGTTTAATGGGATTATTTGCTAACTGACAGATTTGCACAATGCCTCTTTAAAGGTATAAGTAAATACTCTTGTGTGGCTAAGGCGGGGACTGTAAAGTATGGGAAAAAGTAGAACTTGAATTTTTCCATTTAAAAGCGAGAGCTAAATGAATGGTTTCAGAGTAGCAGCCGTGTTAGTCTGTATCCGCAAAAAGAAAAGGAGGACTTGTGGCACCTTAGAGACTAACACATTTATTTGAGCATAAGCTTTCGTGAGCTTTTCTTTTTGCGGATACAGACTAACACGGCTGCTACTGTGAAACCAGTAAGTTAGGGTGTGAATCTATTGTCCGTGTGGCCCCTCTGAATAGGATAAACAGGAGTATATCAAAGCATGCTAGGGAACTTTCAGTGCATTGCAGCAGGGTTCACACGGACAGCTAGTGAGCTTAGATTCCCCATGATATGTTGCTTGACAGATCATCCAGAAGGCTCCTCAGGTGACTCAAAAGATGGTATGTGAGAGAGGCATATAACGAATGCCTAGAAAGAGGTGTTCGCCTAGCAGTTGTGGGGTTTTTGAGAGGAATGGGAATGCAGAAAAAAAGAGTTCTACTAAAACCTTTTGAAGGCAGGAGTTATTTCTATCTAGGTATCATTGTTATTAATCACGAACATGATGGTAGTGCTTAAAGACTAAACAAGTGAGGCCTCATGGATGCCTTGTACAAGCACAAGAGTAGTAGATGCTCCCTTCCCCCACTTCCATCGCTATTTTGTCACTGCAATGTAAACTCCACTGCAATCTGAAGTCATTTATAAATTTCCAAATGCAAGTTCAACTGATTATTTGATCATGGCAGTCGAAGGAGTAATTGGTAACAGTTTATATGACCCATTCAAAGACTAGTTTTTAGACTGTGGACTCCTTGGGACAAGACTGTCCTTTCTCTATTCAGGAAGCACTTTGCACACTCGAGGCACTATCAGAAAAAAAATGATTTGAAGTATCTGTGTCCCCAAGCACGTCTAGAAATGGTTTCATTATTCCTGCAGTTCAAGGGGTCTGTTCTTCAAGTGCTTATACAGCCCAGCACGATATTCAGTATTGAAAACTCAAGTGTTCACTCACATGAGGACCCCACACAGCAACTATGCACAATGTAATCGCTGAATATGCAGTTAGCTGTGCCACGCACACATGACAGGGACAGCAGCTAGTGGGGCCCAGCTCACAAATGAATTAACAGACCTCCACAACAAAAAACATGGAAATAGCAGGACTGCAATGGAAAGACATCAGTGGATTTCCTGTGTGGAAACAGACAAGATTGCTGGCCATTGTCCCAAATTCAGAAGATTAGGGAGCCTAAATTGTGTCCGTGCAACCCCCAAATGGGCAATTTAACAGGAATCAAGAGGGCACACCCAGTAGATACATCGGGTGGGTCAGGATATTACTGTCTTCATCTTCAGTAAGAAAGTGCAGCATGTGAAGATTACATATTCTGGAATTTGATGGGACCTAGTTGCTCAGATCAAGGTACAGCACTGCATGCTGGGACCTGCAATCTCCACTGGTCACACCATCATTTGGATAACGGAGCCCTATCGTGCCTTCAAGAGCCACATCAGACGCACAAACCATATTTCCGGCTGCTCTGGCTATAATCCAGTACATCCTCTCTTCATCCTGCCATGCAGGAAAAGAATTCACCATTTAGATGAACAAAATGAAGTCTCCACTATCTCTTAATCCTGCAAGGGAGAGCTGAATTTTGATGCTCCAAAGAGTCATTGTTTCAAAGAAGGTAATTTAGTAGTACTGTACTCTCACTATGCTAGGAGTAAAGTTAGCCCAGGAATAACCTCTTACTGTAGCTTTGTCAGGTGCCTTTCATCCCAAAGGACCGACAGTGCTTTAAAGACTACAGACACAAGATCACTTCCCCCACCACCACAGAAGTGACCTGACTTCTGGGGCAAACATGACAGCTATTTAACAGCACAATACTTTACAGTAGCTTTGGGCAGAAACTAAAACTGCAGAAGAAATGTTTAAGTAGGCAGAATGCACCCAAGTAAAACAGGAGTTGGCACAGATGTGGAGATTAAAATCCTCCACTCTTGCAAAAAGTGAAATTGTATATTTTCACGTGGTCAGAAACTTGGTTTGAGTGTAAGAATCTACCCTTTAAAATGACTGACTCTGTAAGAATGGCATCTTACTATTCAACAGATCTACTTTCTGCATGTAATCAGTCAGACTTGCTCACTTGAGTGACAAAAACAAGTTTTAATTTTAACACATTAGCACTGCAGAATCCACACAGCAATGGAACAGCAAGGTGGATGCTTTCTGGGCTCTCACAAAACCAAGAGAATTGTTTATCAAGTTTGAATAGAACACTAAAAATAAAAATACTGGAGTTACTAAGTATAGAATCTGATCTGCAGAATATTTATTACTGGTGACGATACATGAGCCAGAAAGCACCTCATTTGATTTATAGCTTGAGTCTGTGGCACTATCATGTAAAATGCAAGTCTGCTTTTTTGAAGACACTTAGAAGCTAAGTTAGGTCTCTGGAGCTGCTGAAATACAAATGTTGAATCCCACAAGGCCCCTTCTGGAGAAGCATGTTTCAAATTAGAACCATGCTTTGCATTCCTCCTGAAAGACAGCATCAATACAGTACTCTCCTGCACCATGCTGGGAAGTCATGCCCACTGAATCATGAACACCAGGTCCTACAGCACCTGCAGCTAGACTACAAAAATTGGAAGTCATATTACAGCAACAATGCAGTGGTTCTCAACCTGTGGCCCTATCAGCACACAGCTGCAGCCCATGTGACATCCTCAGGGCCACACAAGTACTATATATATTGTGTGGATGTCATCCACATAACAGAGAGAGAGCTTCATGTGTGGCCCACAGTAGTAAATAGGTTGAGAACCACTGCATTAGTGGTAAGCTGCTAGGGCAGTCATGCAAACCTGCTCTGTCCTGTCATGGTGCCATGACTACACCAGTGCTTGCAATATTCATGGCAGCAGTTGTAATACAGGTAATAATTTTTCTTGTGTAGACCAAATCTAGGGTGAGAGTTCTCCGAGGAACACCAAGAAGTAACCTAACCCAATCATGCTTATGACTAGACCACAAGTTAAAACTATCCCAGTTTTCACATCCGGAAAAAGAAATGCCAAAGAAAAAGTGTGGCCTGAGGCAAAAGCAAGCAGTTGTTACAGGAGACTACTTGAGAAAGAGTACTATTTACACAAAACAAACTGTTCATTGCTCAGCTTTGCGAACCAGATGACTGAAGTGTACCTTCTGCTCACAGCCACAAGTTGGTTCCACCAGGCAGCTTTCAATTAGCAACATATGGGCCACATATCTAGAAATAAGAAAAGGAGTACTTGTGGCACCTTAGAGACTAACCAATTTATTTGAGCATAAGCTTTCATGAGCTACAGCTCACTTCATTGGATACATAATGTTTTTATACACACAGACTATGAAAAAATGGGTGTTTATCACTACAAACACCCATTTTTTCATGGTCTGTGTGTATAAGAACATCCTCACTGTATTTTCCACTTTATGCATCCAATGAATGAGCTGTAGCTCACGAAAGCTTATGCTCAAATAAATTGGTTAGTCTCTAAGGTGCCACAAGTACTCCTTTTCTTTTTGCGAATACAGACTAACACGGCTGTTACTCTGAAACATATCTAGAAATAGTATTTCAGACATGTCAAGAGCCCCAAAATTCTGTTCCACGGGACTTTGGAATAAGCTTTAAGACAGGAAAAGATCACCAAAACAAAGTCTGGTACACACTTAACTTGCTATGAGCCTGGTTTTGTATTGATGTTAATAAGTTAAAAACTTATTCAGAGAAGGGTTCTCAGGCAAACTAGTCCCAAGGGCAAGGTTAGCCACTGGCACATGAGACTGGATCTGAGTAAAGAGAGAGGAGGGCTAACTTAAAAGTAAACTAGTTTAAGAAGGTAAGTAGTGTATTGCTAGCATAGCCAGGTTAACAAGCAACTGCTGCTCTACAGACAAGAAACAAGCTGTTTGCAAACACTGCCAAGTTTACCTTCACACTCGATTTCAACATTTAGTTTTTTGCTTTGCATGACAGACGTTTCAAACTTTGAAAACTCCAATCTGCTGTTTGTCTGTTTACAGACAGCTAGCATTTTTGCTTACTCAGAACTGTGAGAAACAACGTTCTGCATAGGTATTGGTTATCCCAGACAGTCACTAGTGACTGCCAATGTACAACATGCCTTATGAATCTGCTTATACTTCACCTAGTGGTACACATCTGGTCCCAGCTTCTTAATAGAACCAAAATAAACATTTGTGGCCAAGAATAAAAAGATAAATATCCACTAAAAAGAGTTCCTTTCTCCTGAAAACACTTAATTGAAACAATAAAGGAATCTCCCTAGTGCACTGGTATTCAAACTCGTTTCCTGGTGACCCAATTGAAGAAAATTGTTGACGCCCACAACTCAGGGCTGGGGCAGAGGGTTGGGGTGCAGGGGATGGAATGCTTGGGGACATGAAGGGATGCAGGAGTGGGGACAGGGCTCTGGGTTCAGGCTCTGGGGTGGGGACAGGGATGAGGGGTTTGGGGTGCAGAAAGCAGCTCCAGGTTTGGGGGAGGGCTCAGGGCTGGGGATTGGCAGGCAGGGTTGGTCCCAGTCAGCAGCACAGCGGGGATGCTAAGGCAGGCTTCCTGCCTGTCCTGGTACTACAGACTGCACTGTGCCCCAGAGGCGGCCAGCAGCGGGTCCGGCTCCTAGGCAGAGACCCGCAAAGTGGCTCCACATGGTTTTTGCCTGCAGATACCACACCCCCCAGCTCCCATTGGCTGGTTCACGGCCAATGGGAGTGCAGCGCCAGTGCTCAGGGCAGGGGCAGTGCCTGGAACCCCATGGCCTGCCCCGCCTAGGAGCCAGATCTGCTGTTGGCAGCTTCCAGGGTACAGTGCAGTGTCGGAACAAGTAGGAACTAGCCTGCCTTAGCCAAGCAGCACCGCCGATGCGCCTTTTAACCGCCCAGTTGGCGGTGCTGACGAGAGCCGCCGGGACCCAGTGCCTGACATTCCTTGACCCAGTACTGGGTTGCGCGACCCACAGTTTGAAAACCACTGCCCTAGTGTATACCAAAGCCCTCACGCTTGTAAATGAAATAGCTAAACATTAGGTCAGCCTATGTCCTACTAAAGTATGACCTTGTATAACCTGCCTTTCCTCTTGCTTTTTCAGTTACAAGTTCTCCTCTTAGTCATTATAAACGGTGAAAGATTTCCACATAGCCCGGGGCCAGCTAATGGGCGTGAACAAGGAATGGCAGGTGCCCGTGTAGGGGACCATAGCACAGCTGTTCAATAAAAATCTGACCCAATTCAAACAAAGCGCTGCTGAGGGCAAAACGCAGCGCCGGCAGGCGAGCCAGAGCGGCGACCGCAGGGCGGGGAACGCCCTGAGCAGAGGCACATGCCCGATGGGTTTGCACCCCAGCCCCTCACCTGCGCTGCTCAGTGGCGGGCGCGGCGCGGAGCACGTGTTCCACAGATTACACCCATGGGCCAGAGGCAGGCGCCGGGGAAAGGGCCAGCAGCGGCCCCCGGCCCAAAGGCGAGCCCAGGCAGCCGCGCCCCCGAGGCTGCCCCGCCTCACCTTGAACTCGCGGCTGTGCTGCGGGGTGTACTCCAGCGTCCAGAGCGCCCGCACCAGCTGCGCCAGCTGCTCGGTGACCTCGCCCTTGGGCGGGGGCGGCGGCGGCGGCGGGGGGGCGCCGTCGCCGGGCGGGGGGGCGGTGTCCGCGGCGCAGGGCGGCTCGCCGCCCGCCTGGCCCCGGTAGTGCTCCAGCGCCAGGTACTCGGCGAAGAGCTCGGTGTTGCTGAGGCACTGCAGGACGGCGTTCATGAAGCACGTGTTCCCGTGGTTCTTCAGCCCGGCCACCCCGGGCACCGGCTCCAGCGCCTCGGGCGGCGGCGGCGGCAGCGGCGGCTCGGGGCTGGGCGGCGGCGGCGGCGGCCGGGCCGGGTGGAAGCAGCTGCCCAGGCCGCGGGCCGCCGCCGGCGGGGGCAGGCGCGGGGGCTGCGGGCCGCGGGCCGCCTCGGGCTCGCTGCTGTAGTGCGACAGGGTGGAGAGGGTCTTGAGCACCCGGCTCATGAAGCCGCTGAGCGAGCGGGCCGAGCCCGCGCCGGCCCGGCCCCGGAACAGCCGCTTGCTGAAGGAGCGTTTCTCCGGGGGGCCGCCGGCCGGCCCGGGGCCGCCCACCCTGGACATGGCTCCCGAGCCCACGGCACATCCCCGGCGGGCGCTGCGATCGGCCGCTCAGGCCGCGGCCTCCCGTAGCCTCTGCAGCCCGGCTCCCGTCCCCGCTGGGCGGCGAGCAGAGCAGCGGGGGGGGGGGCTCACCGGGACTCCACGGAGCGGCGGGGGGCGGGGCCGCCGCGGGTCACGTGCCCGCCGTGAGGCCGCCGGCGCCATGTTGGGCGCGGGCCGGCCGGGCGCCATCTTTACTAGGGCGGCACGTTCGGAGCCCGCTACAGGGGCCAGAGCGGGCGGCCAGGGTCCCCTTCCACTTCGCTGCGCAGCCCCAGCCCCGAGTACAGCAGCGGCCCTGGCGGGAAACCTTTCCGGGGCCGCAACGGGCGCCGTCCGCAGGATCCTGCCTAGCGCCCCCCTCAGCGCCTGCCCGCCCGGCAACCCCGCCCCAGGGCCCGGGAGACCCTAGGCCGGGCAAGGGGCGGGGGGTGGCACCAGCGGCCATCTTCTGCCCCGCCTGTCCCTGTTCTCTCACCAACTGCCCCGCCTGTCCCTGTTCTGCCACCCTCTTTCACCAACTGCCACCAATAGCCCTGCCTGCCCCACTTCTGCCACCAACTGCCCCGCCTGTCCCTGTTCTCTCACCAACTGCCACCTTCTGTCACCAACTGCCCCGCCTGTCCCTCTTCTGCCACCACCTGTCACCAACTGCCACCAACTGCCCCGCCTGTCCCTGTTCTGTCACCAACTGCCCTGCCTGTCACCAACTGCCATCTTCTGTCACCAACTGCCACCAACTGCCCCGCCTGTCCCTGTTCTGTCACCAACTGCCACCTTCTGTCACCAACTGCCCCGCCTGTCCCTGTTCTGTCACCAACTGCCACCTTCTGTCACCAACTGCCCTGCCTGTCCCTCTTCTGCCACCAACTGCCATGTTCTGCCCCCAACTGCCCCACCTGTCCCTGTTCTGTCACCACCTGTCACCTTCTGCCACCAACTGCCCCGCCTGTCCCTGTTCTGTCACCAACTGCCCTGCCTGTCACCAACTGCCATCTTCTGTCACCAACTGCCACCAACTGCCCCGCCTGTCCCTGTTCTGTCACCAACTGCCACCTTCTGTCACCAACTGCCCTGCCTGTCCCTCTTCTGCCACCTTCTGTCACCAACTGCCCCGCCTGTCCCTGTTCTGTCACCAACTGCCCCACCTGTCACCAACTGCCCCACCTGTCCCTGGTCTGTCACCAACTGCCCTGCCTGTCACCAACTGCCATCTTCTGTCACCAACTGCCACCAACTGCCCCGCCTGTCCCTGTTCTGTCACCAACTGCCCCACCTGTCACCAACTGCCATCTTCTGCCACCAACAGCCCCGCCTGTCCCTGTTCTCCCACCAACTGGCTTGCCTGTCACCAGCTGCCCTGCCTGTCCCTGTTCTGTCACAAACTGCCCCACCTGTCACCAACTGCCATCTTCTGCCACCAACAGCCCCGCCTGTCCCTGTTCTGCCACTAACTGGCCTGCCTGTCACCAGCTGCCATCTTCTGTCACCAACTGCCATCTTCTGCCACCAACTGCCCCGCCTGTCCCTGTTCTGCCACCAACTGCCATCTTCTGTCACCAACTGCCCCTCCTGTCCCTGTTCTGTCACCATCTGCCTCGCCTGTCACCAACTGCCCCGCCTGTCTCTGTTCTGCCATCACCTGCCCCGCCTGTCACCAACTGCCTCGCCTGTCCCTGTTCTGTCACCAACTGCCCTACCTGTCCCTGGTCTGTCACCAACTGCCCTGCCTGTCACCAACTGCCTCGCCTGTCCCTGTTCTGTCACCAACTGCCATCTTCTGCCACCAACTGCCCCGCCTGTCCCTGTTCTGTCACCAACTGCCCCACCTGTCACCAACTGCCATCTTCTGCCACCAACAGCCCCGCCTGTCCCTGTTCTCCCACCAACTGGCTTGCCTGTCACCAACTGCCCTGCCTGTCCCTGTTCTGTCACCAACTGCCCCGCCTGTCACCAACTGCCCCGCCTATCCCTGTTCTGTCACCAACTGCCATCTTCTGTCACCAACTGCCACCAACTGCCCCGCCTGTCCCTGTTCTGCCAACTACCTTGCCTGCCACCAACTGCCTCGCCTGTCCCTGTTCTGTCACCAACTGCCCCGCCTGTCACCAACTGCCCCGCCTGTCCCTCTTCTGTCACCAGCTGCCTTGCTGTCACCAGCAGCCATATTCTGCCACCAACTGCCCTGCCTGTCCCTCTTCCGTCACCAGTGGCCATGTTCTGTCACCAGCTGCCTTGCCTGTCACCAGCAGCTGTGTTCTGCCACAGCCTGTCCTCAACTGTCCCACCTGTCACCAATGGCCAGATTCTGTCACAGCCTGTCATCAAGTGCCCTGCTTGTCACTAGTAGGGTTACCACCCAGCCAGTATTTGACTGGCCTGGCTGTTTTGGGGGGCGGGGGTTAATGGATTTGCCAGTTGCCAGAAAAATAATTTAATCTGCCGGGTTTGGTTTGGTTTTTTTGCTGGGTCTAAAGATTTGCATTATCACAATATACTGAGATAGCTAATGTTAAAAGTTTCTTTTTAGTGTATGCACAACATGTCTCAAGTGGCATGTGACCAGGATTCATCACCAAATTTAGTCCACTGGTTGGATCACTGGCAGGGAGTGCGATGTGAACCGTGTTTCATGCCCCCCCAGAAGTTTCTGTGTCCAGATAAAGATGCTGCAGTGTTCACACTTCCATAGTTAAACAATAACAGATCAAAACTGTTGAAAATATAGCAGCTGTCTGCCCACCAACACGCAAGTGCACTGTGCATGTGTGTGAGAGAGGATTTGAATCGCGAGGGAGGAGACGTGAGGCATATTAAATAATGGAAGATCAGGGCAATGGTGCAAGTGATCCTACTACACCCCCGAAAAAAAATCTCGCACATTCAGTGACAACTGGCTAAAAGAAACAGACTACAAAGACTGGCTGGCAAAATGTGCTGATAAAACAAATGTCCGTTTATTATCAATGATGTTATCAATCTTATCTATATGTGTTATCTCTCTAGATACTATAAGTGGCTGTTGAAGGGTGGGAGTTGTGGAGTTACGTACTCGTTTGGGTTATGGCAAGCGTGCCTTGTTGGGGGAAGGGGTTCCTGGGTTTTTTGCATTCAAAGATGGTAACCCCAGTCACCAATGGCCGTGTTCTGCCACTGACTGCCCCACCTGTCACTAGTGGCCATGTTCTGCCACCAGCTGCCCTGCCTGCCACCAATGGCCATGTTATGTCACAGCCTGTTACAACTTCCCCATCTCTCACCAGTGGCCATGTTCTCATGGAGGACAGGAGAGATACTCAAGGACTGGAAAAGGGCAAATACAGTACCTATTTGTAAAAAGGGGAATAAGGAAACCCAGGGAGTTATAGACTGGTTAGCTTCACGTCAGTACCTGGCAAGATAATGGAACAAATAATCAATTTGTAAGCACCCAGAACAAAATAAGATGATAAGTAACAGTCAACATTGATTTGTAAAGAACAAATCATATCTAACCAACCTGATATCCCCCTTTGACTGGGTAACAAGACTTGTGGATAGAGGGGAACAGTATATACGATATACCTCGACTTTAATAAGGCTTTTGACACTGTCTCACACGGTCTCATAACCAAACTAGAGAAATACAGCCTAGACAAACCTACTATAAGGGTGCAAAACTGCTTGGGAAACTGTACTCAGAAAGCCAATGCTCAAACCACTGAGCTATCTCTCCTCCTCAGAGAGTAATTATCAATGGTTCACAATCAAGCTGGAAGGGCATAACGAGTGCGGTCCTGCATGAATCTGTCCTGGGTCTGGTTCTATTCAATATCTTCATAAATGATTTGGATAATGGTATATAGAGAGTACACTTATAAAGTCTGCAGATAATACCAAAATAGGAAGGGTTGCAAGCACTTTGGAGGACAGGATTAGAATTCAAAATGATCTTGCTAAACTGGAGAAATTGTCTGAAAATTAATAGGATGAAATTCAATAAGGACAAATGCAAAGTATTACACTAAGGAAGAAATAATCAACTGCACAAATACAAAATGGGAAATGAGTGCCTAGGAAGGAGTACTGCCAAGAAAAGAATCTGGGGGTTATAGTGGATGACAAATTAAATGTGAGTTAACAGTATAATACCATTGCAAAAAAAGCAAAATCATTCTGGGATGTATTAGCAGGAGTGTCATAGGAAAAACATGAGAAGTAATTCTTCTACTCTACTCAGCACTGATAAGGCCTCAACTGGAGTAGTGTGTTCTAGGCACCACACTTTGGGGAAAATGTAGATAAATTGGAGAAAGTTCAGGGGAGAGCAACAAAAAATGATTAAACATCTAGAAAACATGACCTTGAGGAAAGTTTGAAAAAAATGGATTTGTTTAGTCTGGGGAAGAGAAGACTGAGGTGGGACATGATAACAGTCTTCAAGTACAAAAAAGGTTGTTACAAAAAGGAGGGTGATAAACTGTTCTCATGAGGACAAGACAAGAAGTAATGAGCTTAGATTGCAGCAAGGGAGGTTTAGATTAGACATTAGGAAAAACTTCCTTACTCTAAAGGGTAGTTAAGCACTAGAACAAATTACCTAGGGAGGTTGTGGAATTTCCATCATTGGAGGTTTTTAAGAACTGATTAGACTGACACCTGTCAGAGATGGTCTAGATAATACCTTAGTCCTGCCTCAGTGGGCAGGGGACTGGATTAGATGACCTATTGAGGTCCCTTGCAGTTCTACATTTCATAGAATTGTAGGACTGGAAGGGACCTCGTGAGGTCTTCTACTCCAGTCCCTGAACTCATGGCAGGACTAAGGTATTATCTAGACCAAGGGTCTCAAACAGTGGCCAGTGAAGTTATTTCCTGTGGCCTGCCATAGGCGCTGACTCCACCAGCAGCCAAGCTGCCCTCCACTCCTTCTTCCCGCCCTGAGCACGCTGCATCCCCGCTCCTCCACTTACCTCCCAGCGCATCCCGCCACTAAACAGCTGTTTGGCGGCACTTAGGACTTTCCGGGAGGGAGGGGGAAGGAGCAGGGACACAGCATGCTCAGGGGAGGAGGCAGAGAAGAGGCGGGGCCAGGGCGGGGATTTGCGGAAGGGGTTGGAATAGGGCAGGGTTGGGGTGGGGACTTTGGGGAACGGATTGGAATGGGGGTGGGGCCTCGTGGACTAGACCAGCAGTCTGAGGTATGAAGTTCAGCATGTATGGTTCTTTGCTGTGAGTAGTTGCAAAGAATGTTTGTTAAAAGAGGCAACATATTTTGATTGAATAGTTACTTTAAAAAGTTCCTGACATTACGGTGATGTTGATAGACTGTTAGTGTAGATCATCATCAGTGTTACTGACCACATAAGGAATAATTACAGGTGTTTATATTTTATTAAATCCCTCTTCGCATTACAGTTTTTAAAAAGTTATTACATTGACTTTTAATAGCACACTATATTACTCTTCATTTTTTTCATTTTTGACTATACTTTTGTATCGTTGTATGAAAAGGTTTCAGTGATGCGGCCCTCAGGCCAATGTACTAGTGCTCATGCAGCCCTCGTGGTGATCTGAGTTTGAGATCCTTGATATAGACCATTCCTGACAGGTGTTTGTCTAACCTGCTCTTAAAAATCTCCAATGATGGAGATTCCAAAACCTCCCTAGGCAATTTATTCCAATGCTTGATCACCCTGACAGTGAAGAAGTTTTTCCTAATGTCCAACCTAACCCTCCCTTGCTGCAATTTAAGCCCATTGCTTCTTGTCCTGTCCTCAGTGGTTAAGGAGAACAATTTTTCTCCCTCCTCCTTGTAATAATAATGGCAAAAAGTTCTGAGACATTCACAAAAAGAAAAAAGAAAAGGAGTACTTGTGGCACCTTAGAGACTAACCAGTTTATTTGAGCATGAGCTTTCGTGAGCTACAGCTCACTTCATCGGATGCCTACTGTGGAAAGTATGCACACAGTATGCATCCGATGAAGTGAGCTGTAGCTCACGAAAGCTCATGCTCACATAAACTGGTTAGTCTCTAAGGTGCCACAAGTACTCCTTTTCTTTTTTCTTTTTACGAATACAGACTAACACGGCTGTTACTCTGAAACGAGACATTCACAGTTGCTCCTGAGATCACGCTTTTAAAAAACCTCAGAAAATCACAAGACGTGTGATAATATCACAAGAGCTGGAAAGTCTGCTGCCTGCCACCATGCCTGCTGCCACCCACTGACACCCTCCCCTGATGCCCATATCACTCACCACTACCATCACTGCCCCTCCCTCTCACAATGTGCCACAATTGCTCCCACCTGTCAGCAACTGCCATTCTCATTGCCAACTGGGCAGTCTCTGTTCTGTGAATGAAAACTGGACGTGAGCCTCCAGGACTGCCAGTCCAGCACATTTCCCCAGCATAAGGTTCACTTAAAGAGTAAGGATTATGCCTGCAGACCCACCCCATACTCACATGCTCGTGTCAGCTTTTGACATCCCCCAACAACGGGGCCCTGGCCTTGCTAGCTTCTAGGTGCTATCTCATTATAAATGTTAAAATAAAAATAATTTTGTTCTCATCCCAAAGCATCTTCACTGACATGGCAAACAGTGCGGCATCCCCATCCATTCCTGCCCATGGCTCATCCCTCCATTAAGCCCAGCCTGATCATGTCCCTGCACACTGTGTCCCACCATCTAGTTGGTGGTTGGCCTCTAGGTCTGGCTGACCTTGGTTGCATTGGCATTAATAACAATTAATAACTTCTCCAAGCAAAGGGAAACTTACCCTTGGGGCACCCCGCTGCCATTCTCTACCCTGAGACCACCCTCACATAGTGCCCGGGGCAGCGCTCCTTGCTCCCAGGCTCAGTCAGACAGTTACCTTCAACCTCAGGCACTAATCATTAGTTCACCCCCATGTGCACATGCCATGCACTCTTATTTCTCCAGGCCTGCATTTCCTGTAGATTTCCTCTGTTTTCTTTGGCACCAATGACCCTTCAGTGTGTGCCAGTCCCATGGCTCCAACGCCCGGCTTTCCTCCATGTTCAGGGATTGGCAGCAGCTCAAGGGCTGGGCTTCCTATATTTATTTGTAAAGAGGTAACTGTGTAAAGATCACTACGAATGGGAGGGAGGTCAACTAAATATTTCTCTTCTCTTTTTAGGGGAGAGTGGAAGGGAGGTCCAAAGGGGAAACCCAGCAGGGCCCCCCGGTGTGTTTACTGAGCTAGTGGGGAGTTAAGGACAGTTCAGAGCTGTAATAACTAAACATATTTGAAAGAGAATGTGGCTTTACAAAATAAGGAGTGATAAGAGCTCAGGAGACATGGCAAATTTAAAGATGAAAACTATGGGGAGATCCTGCGCTGCAACTCACGAGAGACAGTGCACAGAAAGTGCAGTCAAGGGAGGGAGGGAGGACAAGGTGACTTTAAGCCCCCTTTGTGCCTTCCAGATTCTGAGCCTCTAACGGGGCCTAAACATCCCTCAACATAATTTAGAGCAACTATGAGGATAAGCTAGGGCCACCAGGTATCCGGTTTTGGACCAGAACACCCAGTCAAAAAGGGATCCTGGCAGCTCCGGTCAGCACCACTGACCGGGCCGTTGACTGTCCGGTGGGCAGTGGCAGCATGCGGCGGGGCTGGCAGGTTCCCTGCTAGCCACCATGCTGCATGGCTCCCAGGTCAGGAAGCAGCCAGCATGTCAGGCTCCTAGCCTAAGGGGCGGCCAGGGGGGTCTGCGTGCTGCCCCGCCCCCCACCCACCGGTGCAGCTCCCATTGGCTGGGTCGGGTCAAGGTAGGGGAGGAACTAGCGCAACTTGCAAGCACTCAGCAGGCGGCTGTTGAGGGGTCGTGTGGCGTGTGCCTCTCCCGCTGCTGCCCGGCTTCTCCTCCTCGCGCTCCTCATGCCGCTGGGCTCGAGCTGCAGCATGTGCCCTGCAGCGAACCGGGGTCTGTCTGTCACCCCATTGCCGGCACCCAGGAGTTTGAGGTATGTGTATCCTCATCTCCGAGTGCTAGGAATGGGGCTGCACCCCCATCCCTCCGCTACTGCATCCCTCCCCGTTCCAACCCCACCGCACTCCCATCCCCCGTCACTGCATCCCTCCCCGTCCCAACCCCACCGTACTCCCATCCCCCGTTACTGCATCCCTCCCCATCCCAACCCCACCGCACCCTCATCCCCCCATCATTGCATCCCTCCCCGTCCCAACCCCACTGCATCCCCATCCCCCGTCACTGCATCCCTCCCCGTCCCAACCCCACCCCGCACCCCTATCCCCCCATCATTGCATCCTTCCCATTTCCCACCTGTCCTGCCCCCCACACCTACCCATCCCAGCCCTGTACCCCTTATAGCACACTCCCACCCATCCTCTCCACATCCTAGAGCCACCACCCCATGTCCCTCACCCCCCACATCCCTGCACGCCATTCACCTCCATACACTGCTGCACTCCCATTATATCCCTATACATCCCTGTGCTCCCCACATCCTCATGCACCTGGAGCCTTATGCCTCTCCCTGCATCCCCATCGACCTCACATTCCCCCCCCCCATGCACTCCTCTCTCCTTCACTGCCCCCTCTCACCCCCACCCTGCTCTCGTCCTTGGCCTCTTTCCCTCCCCATCCTCTCTCCTCCACCCCACCCCCTCTTTTCCCCTCCAGCCCACCCTCCTCTGTTCCCCGCTGGGTGATTTAGGCAGCCCCTGGAAAAGTGTATGTAAAAGTGTCTCTGTGTAGGCAAGTGTGTGCATGCAGGCATTGTATGCGTGTAAGAGACTGTGTCTTTGTGTAGGGAGGTGCGAGTATTGCTGCATGTGTGTATATCTGTGTGAATAAAATTTGCAGCCTAACTCTTTGACTTTTGCTGGGCACAAAAAATTGATGACATAAGATCTGTGTGTATTCATTTCATAACAAGTTTTTAAAAGAGACGGGAACTCTAAAAGCAATGTATTATTTCTTAAAAAGTGAATGTTGTTGACTAGTAATTGCAGAAGAGCCAATGGATCATACATTTCTCCCCACCTTTGCCTAGCTACATTATAAACTCTTTGTTGCAGACTCTCTCTTTTTATGTGTTTGTCCAGCACCTACCACCCTGGAGCCCTGATCATAGTTTGGGTCTCTAGGCACTAAACAATAAGTCTAATATTAAATTATGTGGAAGTCTATGAGTTAGTGCATGCTGGATGTGTACACATGAAGACGTGTGTATCTGCATGTAGGTGTGGGAGTCAGTTTCGACAGATTTATTTATATAGGTATCTGGACAGCTGTGCATTTCTGTGGTTGTGCTCTATGGATTTATATTTGGGCTTCAGGAGTGAGCCTTTACTGGACCCAGCGCAGCTGTGAGAATTCCACACATAAAATTACAGTAACTTTAGTGAACAAAAAACATGGAGCTGGTTACGAGAAATGGGAAGAGGGGAAGGAAAGAATCGTGAAAACCTTTGTGAAATTTCATTTTTTAAAATGACCGTTTTTGACTATTTTGCTGCCAGCTCTCGTGTCCTGTAACAAATAAAACCTGAATTTAGCATAATACAGCTGTCAAAACAAGAACTGCGCCTGTCTGGGCCTTGCAGTGAAAAGGAGCACGCGAGAAAGCTTGTGGGAGAGCAAGCAATGGAGGGAGGGGGGATAGAGTGAGCAGGGGGTAGCGCTCAGAAAGGGGTGGGGCCTCAGGGAAGGGGCGGGGCAGTGGGAGGGGCATGGCTGTTCAGTTTTCTGGAATTAGAAAGTTGGCAACCCTAGCATAACCCCACCCCCAATCCTTTCCAAGCCCAGCCTCTAATACCCTCTGTGGCAGGGCCTCAATCTGCTCCAAGCCCCACTCCCAAAATGTCCCCTATGCCCAGTTCCATTGAGGGGGCAGTTTAGAGCCATTTATATCAATCCTACAATGCTCCTGCACTGGGAGAATTCTCCTGGGCCCATTGTGGCTCATTTTACAGCCCCTGTGTGTTACTATAGCAGTGTACCAGAGCCAGGCCAGGGCCAGAATCACTCCCTGCAAATCTACCAGGAACTTCTGAAGTGAAGGCCCGTACTGTGTGAAGCGTGCCACGTACTGACTCACTCAAGACACTTTCCACATCACCTGAGTCTTCCTTGGCAGATTCCCACCCAAATAACGACTATGCCTAACGCTACCCGGCTTGTGACAGCTGAGGAGACCACGACCTGGGTGGCGGCTTCACGCACATTTCCTGCGCTTTCATAGAAAAGAATGCGGTGCACAACAGGATTTGTGAGGAGCAGGACCCTTGCAATGAAGATGGCAGGGAAAGGGGGCTCAATTATTGTAGGGAACCCGAACTGTTGCCCTACTGAGATTATATTTTTTTACTTACCGTGCATAGATTTTATATTGTGTGCATCCACTTTACTGTTGTTGTTATTATCATCATCGTTATTTATTATTTCTACTGTGAGAACACTAGAGGCCCTGATCCAGGCCCCTTTGCACCAGGCCCTGTACAAGGGGTGAGAGCTAGGCCAAGAATTTGGGCAGCTGTAAAAGTGGCATAAAATGACCTGAGCTCCTCCTCCTCTGGAGCTGTGCCTAGCTCACTCAGAGGCCAGGCCAACGTCTTTTATCAGAAACAATAAAATGGCCTTTCTTTGCAAGTTCTATCCCCTCACACTGGCCCAGCAATGGAGCCCAACATAAATCAGTTCTGTACTGATCAGCATCCTATATTACCTGGTATCATATTGCACTCAGATGTGCGGTTTGGTAATTTACTGCTGCAAACCATATCTAGCAGTCTTTCCAGTCAGCTTGGCTTTGCCTAAGCTTGTGGTTTGGAGACATGCCTCACTGCTCTGATATTGTGGTTCGCACACAAATCCTCACATACAGTCGTTTTCATTCCTAAAAGTACTTTGGTTAGTTGACATTTTTTGTAGAAGGTATTTTACCACCTCTCACGCATGGCAGTATTTCTGTGGCTTCCCGTAAGCCAACTCTTTGTTATGTTTTACCATGCTCTGAAGGTCTGAGTGCCTGTGTGTGCACATCACAGCTGGTGTTTATCTGATCAGGGCAGTTCTCTTTCCAAAGCTCCAGTTTACCCTTCTGCAGGGTGGTCAATTAGCAATATTGCAATGAGCCAGCTAGTGTCTGTGTGTGTACTACTGCCCTCTACTGGCTAGAATCAAAACTGCTCATTAAAGTACGGTTATAATTACAGTATCGTTCAGAGGCCCCCAGTCCGGACTTGGCTCTATAGAAACATATAGTAAGAGATAGTCTGACTCAAAGAGCAAGCGTCTGTACTGCTACTAGCTAGTGGAGATTCTCCTTAACTCAGTGGTAGGAGCCTGTGGTTTGAATTAGGAGGATCTGGGTTCTGTCCCAACGGCTGGTTTGAAGTTCCAAGCATGGACTGCCCTGGCAGCTGGGAAGACTTAGCTGGCCAAGCATTTGTTAAAATATGTCTGTGTCTTGTTTATCTCCACTGTACAAGAACCCTCCTTTTACCTGCATGTTTGTTACAAAAATTCCCTCACTATGTTTTTATTTTCAGACAATTTACAGTATTTAAATTGTTCTGTAAGTGGATGCATGGATCTGGAAGAAGTCTTTGTGCCTAGTACATTAACGTTGGTTAGAATATGATGTTAGATTTTATTAATAGGTTTCCCCTACATCCCACTGACATCAGTCATATGCAACTATTGGGCAGCAGCAGGGCGTTCAGAAGTGACTTTTCTCCACTTCGTGAGGTCTGACTTGTATAACCTGTTATGGGCACAGTCTGAGATTCATGGTGGTGTGAATGAGGCCCACCAAATCCATACCACTGACTTGATACATAAAGCAGCAGGGGCCTTCTGATCACCCACCACAAAAAGAGAAACAGGATTACACAGACTAGTTCACACACTGGGATCAGAAAACAAGTGACACATTCTTGATATTCACAATTGCCCCCCTCCCCAGGCTTCCCCAAAAACCCAGGGGAGGGAGGAAAGGCCAAAGACTCCATGAAGTCAGTTGGGGACCTTACCATGTCAATTATTAACCAAGGAGGTGCTCAGATACTGTAGTGATGGATGCCAGTCCAGAACCCTGAAATACGTGAAGCTCAGGAATGCTTCTCTTAGGTGTGTGGGATTAGTGAGATAAGCAATTGTAATTTTTACAATGATTGCTTTAGCATGTCAGCGCTTTGTCTGCAGACACCTTATGGATCCCATCACGCACCCTCTGTGAATGTAATGGAATAGTTCCAGGTACAGCTAATTTCAGACATGGCCTGTGGACAGCCCTCCTCTTTCTCCCCTCTCTATTGGCAGCACTAGTGGAAACTCTGAAATTCTAGTCATGATGTTGTTTGCAGCTCTTGGGCTTAGTGATGCAAGGCTGCCACTTCCACACCCTGTAAATGACCCAGAACTGTATAAAGATTAGCCAGCTCCCTGTGACCAACTTCAGACTGTAGGGGAAGGGAACTGTTCCAAGTTTGGGTTCAGACACTGCTGAGATCACAAGAAGCCAAGAACATTTCATCATGGGGGCCATTCTTTCCCCAAACTCCTCAACGCCCACTTTCCAAACTCCCAAGTGCTAGCACACATGGCGTGTGAGACCAGTGCCAATGCCACTTCAGGAAGCAGTGGGACTGGAGAGCCTGAGCTGTGTAAGTTTTCCTCCATACCAGGCCCATTCCCTCCATAACATTGTGTCTCTGGGCTAAAACCACAAAGGGACGTAGGTGTTGCAATGCTCAACCTAAGCCCCGTCCTTCTGAGGTAGTTAGATACTGAACTCCGGGCCCTAGGAAGGCGCCTAGCTCTGCTTGGGACTCACAGCCATGAACTTTCTCCTGGAATTAGGCACCTAAGCCAGGTCAGCCTCCCTTTCTCAATAAAGAACAGAGAGCAGGAGACCCTATTACAGCAGTAGCCCAAGGGGCATGATCAGGGCACTCACTTGGGATGTGGGAAAGCTGTTTTCAAATCCCTACTCTGCCTGATTTGCAGCAGGGACTTGAATTTGGGTTTCTTACATCCCAGGTGAGTCACCTGATGGCCCGCCATGCTAGGGGATTCTGCTGAAGCTGGTCCAGGGCTCAGGCCTGGGTGAGGGTGACGAGCTGGTCAGCACTAGGATGTAGGTGGTTTGTGCATACAAACTGGCAGACACCTCAGCCACTTTGCCAGAGAAACAGCATCTATGGAGTTAGGCAGCAACTTGAGCAGGAGGTTGGAGGATTTCAGTTAGCACCAAAGCTCTTTTGTGGCGCTAACCCTCTGCCATTATCTCTGGCCCTTTGTTTCTCCCATAGCAGCACGTATGTCTGACAAAGAACCAGGATGATTAGCCATGTGCCCTGTTTCCTGGCTTGCTGTCTGCCGCCAGCCTCGATACACCTTGGGCAGCAGGCAGACTGGTGGTCGAGGGGGAGTTCCTGTGCAGCCCTGCTTTCCACACAGAGCTGGCTGCAGAGGGAAACTGACCAGAACTGCACAGTTCCCTGCCTCGGGACATGTTTCCCCCTGAGAATTATGTGAGTCCCACAATGTGTAGAGATGAGCAACCAAAACATTTGTCTAACCCTCCACATGGCTGTCCCATGGAGGCATTTGTTCCTCCTTGTTAATACATGAGGAAGAAATGCTTTGGGGAAGTACCAGGGGAGCATACTGTAAAGAAAATCACGGGGAATAACCCCCTCCCCACATGTGCACAAAATACCCTAATAGCCTCGTATACCTCATCCCCCCAACCACACACTCATGCACATCCTGCCCTCCAAGAGATTCCGTAGTGCTCAGAGGACATCTCTCTCCACCATCTCCCAAGATCTGGGAGGAACCTGCGCTCACCTTAGGGTCTCCCACAGGTTGTACCTGTGTGATAACCCCCCCCCCACACACACACACACACACACACACCACCACCACCAGACAGCAGGAGGGACATCCAGAGCAGGTGCTCATCCAGGACAGTGGTTTTCAACCTTTTTTCATTTGGATGGAGGTGCAGACCCTTTGGAAATCTTAGACACAGCCTGGGACCCCCAGGGTCCATGGACCATAGGTTGAGAACCCTGATCTAGAACCTCGACAACGGACTGACCTTGCTTGGAGTGAGGGAGTGAAGAGCAAGGAGGGCAGGCAGGCTCTTGGGCCCAGGGCTCAAGAGGCCTGGAGCTGACACTAGGGGGACAGGAGACTCTGTTTGGGAGTCCTCGGACAGTATCATTGTGACTTGCTCTCCTTTGGGGCAGGTTTTATGTGTCTTGTGTTTGCATCAACATTGAGACTGCGCCTTGTTCCTTTGAAAGTAATGTTCAGAAAAGCCAGGCAGAGGGTGCAGTGGGGAGCGCTGCCCCACACCCATGGACAGGAGGGGAAGTGCCCCACGCTCTAACCCCTTCTCCTGCTCCATCCCCTCCAGGGTTTTCACCAGGATGGCCCCGGTCCACAGGCTACTGTCCTGGGAATGGGAACCCCGGGCAGCGCTCCGCACTGCTCTGCCGCTGGCCGGTCCAGTGCGCCCAGGCTCACCCCATGTCCCACCAGAGGGGGCAGGCCCGCAAGGCCCCTGCCTGCAGCCCGGGCCGCCCCACTCCCCGCAGCTGCAGCCCCACCGGCTCCGCAGGGAACCGGCCCCGGCGCACGCAGGGGCAGGCTCAGCACCAGGCCTGCCGGCAGGGGGCGCCGCGGGGCCGCCGCGGGCCGGGCAGGGGCGGGGCAGCGGCAGGGGACGGGGCGGCCGCAGCAGGTGCGGGTCGGGGCGCACCGCTCGCATCCCGCACTGACACCTGCCGCCTCCTGCCTGCAGCACCCGCCGGCCGCCGCGCCGGCCGCATGGAGTCCCGCAGGCCAGGAGACGCCCGAGGTGAGAGCGCCCCGGGGTGCCCCGTCACTGGGGTCCTGCCCCAGAGCAGAGCTGGGTCCGGGGGAAGGGACCCCGGGCGCCCTGGAGCAGAGCGGGGCCCGGAGAGAGGGACCCGGCGGGGACAGAGCAGAGCGGGGCCCGGGGGGAGGGACCCGGCGGGGACGGAGCAGAGCGGGGCCCGGGGGGAGGGACCCGGCGGGGACGGAGCAGAGCGGGGCTCGGGGGGAGGGACCCGGCGGGGACGGAGCAGAGCGGGGCCCGGGGGGAGGGACCCGGCGGGGACGGGGGGACGGAGCAGAGCTGGGTCCGGGGGAAGGGACCCGGGGGGGACGGAGCAGAGCTGGGTCCGGGGGAAGGGACCCGGGGGGGACGGAGCAGAGCGGGGCTCGGGGAGAGGGACCCGGCGGGGACGGGGGGACGGAGCAGAGCGGGGTCCGGGGGGAGGGACCCGGGGGGGACGGGGGGACAGAGCAGAGCGGGGCTCGGGGGGAGGGACCCCGGGGGGGACGGAGCAGAGCGGGGCCCGGGGGGAGGGACCCCGGGGGGGATGGGGGGACGGAGCAGAGCGGGGCTCGGGGAAAGGGACCCGGCGGGGACGGAGCAGAGCGGGGCCCGGGGGGAGGGACCCAGCGGGGACGGAGCAGAGCGGGGCTCGGGGGGAGGGACCCGGCGGGGACGGAGCAGAGCGGGGCCCGGGGGGAGGGACCCGGCGGGGACGGGGGGACGGAGCAGAGCTGGGTCCGGGGGAAGGGACCCGGGGGGGACGGAGCAGAGCTGGGTCCGGGGGAAGGGACCCGGGGGGGACGGAGCAGAGCGGGGCTCGGGGAGAGGGACCCGGCGGGGACGGGGGGACGGAGCAGAGCGGGGTCCGGGGGGAGGGACCCGGGGGGGACGGGGGGACAGAGCAGAGCGGGGCTCGGGGGGAGGGACCCCGGGGGGGACGGAGCAGAGCGGGGCTCGGGGGGAGGGACCCCGGGGGGGATGGGGGGACGGAGCAGAGCGGGGCTCGGGGAAAGGGACCCGGCGGGGACGGAGCAGAGCGGGGCCCGGGGGGAGGGACCCGGGGGGGACGGGGGGACAGAGCAGAGCGGGGCTCGGGGGGAGGGACCCCGGGGGGGACGGAGCAGAGCGGGGCCCGGGGGGAGGGACCCGGGGGGACGGAGCAGAGCGGGGCCCGGGGGGGACGGAGCGGAGCCCGGGGAAAGGGACCAGGGGAGTGCGCACCTGTCAGTCCTTGGGCGCTCAGGGTCCACGGGCATCTCCTCCGCCCTATGGCCTCGGCGCTGACTCCTGCCAGTCTCTGCGCTGGGATGAGCCCGGCAGCCTGCGCCAGGCGCTGCGATGCCCCCTCCTGTGTCTCCGGGCAGCCAGAGCCTTCCCCCGGGCCGAGGGTCTCGTGTCCCCAGCTCCCCTCCCCGACCTGGAGACACCGGCGCCGTTGGGAAAGACCGGAGCGTTTTAAAGGCGATTCTGTCTCTACAGCTACCCCAGCGCCTGCCTCCGAGCAGCTGGCGGGGCTGAGCGCCCCTGGCTGGGCTCGTGGCTGGTCCGCCTGCCTGGAGAGCTGGCGGCAACCCACAGCTCCTGGGGCATGGCAGAGCTTTTCAGCCTTTCATTCTCTTCCTGAGCGAAGGGTCCCAGGGCCACTTGGGACGGGGGGCTGCTCATGTACTGCTGCTTCGCGGCGGGAGCCTTGGGGCCTGGATCCTTCCCTCCTTGTATAGGCAAAACCCAGGGCCAGGAGGAGTGCTGGGGATGGACCCTGCAGGTCTGTCCCACCAGTGGGAGTTCTGCACAAGGGTTTGTGCCCAAGGAGGCCAGGTGAACCTCAGGGCAAGGGGTGACAAAGGAGAGCCCCAATTAGCAGAGAGGTGAGGCTGATGCCTTCCAGGGCTGCTTCAGTTCCACTTCCTAGAAACATCTGGGTAGAAAATAAGTGTGTATCTTTCACGTTAAAATCAGCAAACACTTGTAATAATGGATAACTTAAACCACACAGGAAAGCTCCTGCCTGGCTCTTGCTTTCAAATGCAGAGGGACCCTTCCCTTGTCACAGATCATGGCCCTGATCCTGCGGAAACTCAGGCACCTGGGTAACTTTACTCATCTCAGTAGCCCTATTAACTTAAATGGGACTGACTGCACCAGTAAAGTTGCTCACTTGATTAAATGTGTTGTAATTGGCCCCAGCGTCTGTTCGTACAAGATGATGGTTTCCTATTTCTTGAGTAAACTTCATTTTTCTGAGTAACAGCCGTGTTAGTCTGTATTTGCAAAAAGAAAAGGAGGACTTGTGGCACCTTAGAGACTAACCAATTTATTTGAGCATAAGCTTTCGTGAGCTACAGCTCACTTCATCGGATGCATACTGTGGAAAGTACAGAAGACGTTTTTATACACACAAACCATGAAAAAATGGGTGATTATCACTACAAAAGGTTTTCTCTACTTCCCACCCCACTCTCCTGTTGGTAATAGCTTATGTAAAGTGATCACTCTCCTTACAATGTGTATGATAATCATTTTTCTAACATTTTGTACATGACTGGAGATCTGCAGGTGTGTGTGTCTTTACATCTGGTTTTGAATAGTGGGATTTTCCTTTAAAAGATTCATGAATTCAAGAGACTTGGGCAAATCTGCAATAAGAACATATTGTGGAATGTTAGGTTTCAGAGTAGCAGCCGTGTTAGTCTGTATTCGCCATTTCAATGTGCCATTTGTGTGGAAGTGTTTTGCTATTTTTTGCACAAATACATGTGACACTGACACTTCCTAGTTGGGAAATATTTAGAAAAATGATCAGTGATGCACTTAGCAGCTGGCACTGCACCAGGACACTTTCTAGGTGCTCAAGTTCCATGATACAGAATAATAGGCTAGGGCCAGTAGCTGTAGCTGCCAGGTGTTTCTATTGTAATCAGAGGCCTGTGCTTCCCAGCCTGGCAGCTGTGTCAGTGAGACGCTATGTCTTCTGCAGTTTCCACAGTATGCATCTGATGAAGTGAGCTGTAGCTCACGAAAGCTTATGCTCAAATAAATTGGTTAGTCTCTAAGGTGCCACGAGTCCTCCTTTTCTTTATGCCGATGTCATTATACTGTTTGCCCTGGAAGTGCCTGTAATTCTCACTTAGGGCCCAATCCTGCAAACAGTTCTGCGTAAGAGTAACTTTACTCATGTCAGTAAACCCCAGCGTTGAGATCAACAGTATTTGCAGGATTGGGCCACAGTGAATTTGGTACAGGAGGAGCAGATGAGCTCTAAGGCAGGGGGCCCTGGCTTAACACAGATCACCCGGATAATTAGCAAAGGGAGCAAGCAAGAAATACCAGAGATTAGTGAGTTTGCATATGCCTCTGCTAGATTTGTGAATGCCCTCCAGAGACCGCTGTCTGCTTAGGGAAGTGGCCTTGTACTCACTTGGTTCCATATTGTTTTAAAATACTGAATACCTTTCCCAGATAGGGTTGCCAACCCTCTAGGATTGGCCTGTAGTCTCCAGGAATCAGCACTGATCACCTGGTGACTACTGAAAGTAATCTGGGAGATTTTAATAGGATATTTTAAATGACATTTCGTCGTGTTGGGGGAAAACATCTCCCAGAACAGCTTCAGTCAGAGTTGGCAACTCTACTCCGAGACCTGAAGAAGAGCTCTGTAATGCAAAATCATAGAATCATAGAAGATTAGGGTTGGAAGAGACCTCAGGAGGTCATCTAGTCCAACCCCCTGCTCAAAACAGGACCAACCCCAACTAAATCAGCCCAGCCAGAGCTTTGTCAAGCCGGGCCTTAAAAACCTCTAAGATTCCACCACCTCCCTAGGTAACCCATTCCAGTGCTTCACCACCCTCCTAGTGAAATAGTTTTTCCTAATATCCAACCTAGACCTCCCCCACTGCAACTTGAGACCATTGCTCCTTGTACTGTCATCTGCCACCACTGAAGAGCTGAGCTCCATCCTCTTTGGAACCCCCCCTTCAGGTAGCTGAAAGCAGCTATCAAATCCCCCCCTCACTCTTCTCTTCTGCAGACTAAATAAGCCCACTTCCCTCAGCCTCTCCTCATAGGTCATGTGCCCCAGCCCCCTAATCATGTTCGTTGCCCTCCGCTGGACTCTCTCCAATTTGTCCACATCCTTTCTGTAGTGGGGGCCCCAAAACTGGACACAATACTCCAGGTGTGGCCTCACCAGTGCCGAAAAGAGGGGAATAATCACTTCCCTCGATCTGCTGGCAACGCTCCTACTAATACATCCCAAAATGCCATTGGCCTTCTTGGCAACAAGGGCACACTGTTGACTCATATCCAGCTTCTCGTCCACTGTAACCCCTAGGTCCTTTTCTGCAGAACTGCCGCTTAGCCAGTTGGTCCCTAGTCTGTAGCGGTGCATGGGATTCTTCCGTCCTAAGTGCAGGACTCTGCACTTGTCCTTGTTGAACCTCATCAGATTTCTTTTGGCCCAGTCCTCCAATTTGTCTAAATCACTCTGGACCCTATCCTTACCCTCCACCATATCTATCTCCCCTCCCCCCCGCCCCAGCTTAGTGTCATCTGCGAACTTGCTAAGGGTGCAATCCATCCCATCATCCAGATCACTAATAAAGATGTTGAACAAAACCGGCCCCAGGACTGACCACTGGGGCACTCCGCTTGATACCGGCTGCCAACTAGACATTGAGCCGTTGATCACAAAAGCTTGTCTCTCTCACCAATTGCTGGTACAATAAAAGATATTACCTCACCCATTTTGTTTCTTTAAAATATTTTTTCACCCTCCATGTGTAGAGTTAAACATGGCTCCTGGGCAGATGATCAAAGCCAAGATCAAGAAGACTTTGCCAGTGACTGGCCCTCAGGCTCCAACAGTCAGTGAGCTGATGCATTGGTACTGCATGAACACCAATACACATGGCTGCCGGCGTATCGTGGTATCAAGGGGACGCTTGCGCAGGTTCATCTGGATCCTGCTCACCTTGAGCGCCGTGGGGCTGATCCTGTGGCAGTGTGCTGAGCTCGTCATGTCCTATTACACGGCCTCTGTCTCAGTCACCGTGCAGTTCCAGAAGCTGCCCTTCCCCGCTGTCACCATCTGCAATATCAACCCTTACAAGTAAGCCATGAGGGGCCAGGGGATAGCTAATTACTGTATGAATGGCAGGGTCATGCCATTATGGCCAGGGTGAGCATGCTTTCAAAGGACACGAGGAAAGTGTTTCTCAGACATTTGTTAAATAATTTTTCCTCAAAACTCTGTCCAGCACTGAGCCCCTCAGGAAGCTTATCCTGCTGCTCTGACACCCCTGCTCTTTAATTCCATCCCCTTATTGTTAGCTCTTCCCCCTTCCCACAGCACCCTAAAATGCTGCACCTCTACTTTCTGGCTGTTTACACTCGTCAGACATTTGTAGCCATATTTGACTTACCAGCGCTGAGCCAAGCTAGATGCATTTAGCTCGTCTTATCTCTCTGCACACATCAACCCCCCCAGTCCCCTCTCTGAATGCCGTCTTTCCAGTAATGGAGAGCTCAGGCCTAACTAATATTCCAGGCACAAACTCTCCAACGGGGGGCAGAGAGTTTTCCATCTCCTCTTGCTTGGATGGGATGCCTTGGCATATGCCATCCAAAATCACATTGGGTTCTTTTTCCTGCCAAACTGTATTGCACACTTCTGTCTAATCTGCTGTCCGCTCTCCCCACCCCAGTCTCTCTCTGCCATTCTTGCTTTCTGGTCTCTCCTGCCCACGGAGGATCTGCATTTCAGATTGTATTGTCCCAGCTGCATTGTCCCCAGGATAAATCTTTTCCATTTCTTGTCCATCTTTCTGCTCTCTCTAGTTTTGGCAATTCCTCCTCATTTAGTACAATCCCCCAATATCTATCTGTTACTGCCTTCTGTAGCCTCTCCAGCTCATTAATTAAGATTTTAAAGAAGCTCAGATCTTACAGTGACCTCTTCACAGCTCAGTCTGTTGCTGTTTATAATGGCCTGTTGTCCATAGTCCTTCAGTCAATGGGCAATCTCTAGGATCTAGTTTTTACCCAAGCCAATTCAAATTAATTGTGTGAATAAAAGTTCCAAGTGAAGCATCAGTACTAAGTCAGTCTAGGGAGGAGAATGAGGAAGAGCTGGGTGTCCCCTATAATGGGCTATTCATTGTACAATGCGTAGGACAGGATAGGACTGCATGGAGTATTCCAGCAGGTTGACACCGGGAGAATATGGCATGTTATTTACTATTACCTTCTCTCCAATGTAGATACAGTGCAATGAAAGAGCATTTGTCTGAACTGGACAAAGAGACAAAAAATGCTTTGGAGACTTTATATGGCTTTTCAGAGGGCAAATCCAAGATACGTCGGGATGCAGATGACTGGAACGCTACAGAGAGCAAATTTCTTGAAAGAATCCCTCTGCTAAAGTTCAAAGACCTCTCTAAGAAGACTGTTACTGAGATTCCAAGTGGCAATAAGCGGAAAATTGAGACTAGTGTCTTTCACCAAGGTTCCAGCATGGTGAATACTGGGGATCCAGAAGATGTTGTGGGCTTTCAGTTGGTGAGTTCCATTCCTACGTGGTGACTGGGCGCGGTGTTGGCACAGGGAGTGGATGTGCTAGGGCAGGCACGACTGTTTGAGTAGATGACAAGTGTAGCAGTGGAGGGAAATGATAAAACTTTCAAGAGTTAATTGAGGCTTTAGTGAGGAATAGATACAAAGAACCTTCCAGGATGGAGAGACCCATGTACTGTAGATCTTCCAAATCCATCGGTTCCTTAAACATGTCCATCCACTGCTTCCCACAGATTATTCCACATACCCACAACCCTCAGGGAGAAAAAGTTCTTTTTGAAATCCAGCCTAAACTGCTTCCTCCTTATTGCCAATCATGACACCAGGGAGGTCATTTCTTAGATCCCCCATGATGAGCCCCCACTAGCCATGCTTCTTTAAGGTTACACACATTCAGTTCCTGATGTCCATGCTCACAGGAAAGGCCACTGGTGCCCAGATGAGCCACTTTGCTTCCTCTGTACCTTTTCCAGACTGATCTGCCTTCAGAATGCACACAGTTCTCAACACGAGGTCTACCAAGGACCTTCTGAAGAGGAATTGTTTGTATCCCGTAATACCTTATTTGTCTTTTTTTCCTCCCCCCGCAACTAGAAACTTCTTGCTTGAGTAGCACTGTTCAGTAGAAATCATATCGCAAACCCTTCAGTGGAAAATTATACCACATCTTCCTCATCTGAAACTCATTTTCCTCCTTTATTCTTATTAGTGTGACCCAAACAACAGCAGTGACTGTGCAGTTTACACATTCAGCTCTGGGGTAAATGCTATTCAAGAATGGTACAAGCTGCACTATATGAACATCATGGCACAAATACCCCTGGAGACGAAAGTGAATATGGGCTACTCCGCTGAGGATCTTCTGCTGACGTGTTTCTTCGATGGCATATCTTGCGACACAAGGTCAGTGCACAAAAATTACTCACCAGCCTAACTTCTCACTTCTTAAAATAAACGTCAAACAATTAGGAATTAAATGTTTGTTATTTACAGAGTGCAAATCGGTGCGCTCAGGAATATACAGAGCATAGAGGAAGCCACCGTCCCTTGCTTACTATCTAGATTAGGCGGACTGCACCATTCAGACTGACAATCAGCCAATCACCAGGCTCAGAATGGTGAAGACAGATGTGTAAATTTTAACATTGTGTTACACACGTCTTGCTCTGACAGATTATCGCTGACAGGTTTAGCAGTAAACGTGCATTTGAAGGTGGGTTGAATGAAGGAGGATAGTCATTTGGAGCACAAAGAAAGACTGTTAAAATGAACTTCAAGCACCAAACGTGCTTGTTCTCTCTCCTCTCAGGCTCATGGGTGATCCAGTGAGTAATTTACATTGCCATGGGCAGTTAGACCAGAGCCTAGGATGAAAAAAATGTTTGCTTTCTTTTAGAAACTTCACCCCTTTCCATCATCCACTGCACGGCAACTGCTACACCTTCAATAGTGGAGAAGACGGGAAAGTCCTGACCACCTCCACAGGAGGCAGCGAGTATGGTAAGGGGACCAAGCTGGTAGAGACATTCGAAAGCAGATTGTTCAGGGAACTGCATCCTAAGGGGGTTGACAGACATGTCGGCATTAGACATGTTATCTGATTGGGTTGGTTCAAATGAACATGTCCCCAAGCTGTTGCCAAATCACATGAATCAACTGTTGTTGCATCACTAGAGTTTTTCCACCTGAAATTATTCCTCTCCAGTTATGTCACTTGGTCTTTTAACAGATTTTCAGTAACATTCAAAGTCATCACTAGTAGTTATTATTAGTTGTGCTGCATGCTAAAGATTAGCTGCAGGAGTGCTTGGACGCTCCAATGATATCCGGACAATTCCACTTGAAGCCAGATGTTTAATCCAAACGGATGATGACAGTTAAAACTGAAGAAGATTGTACAGTGGCCATAGATGAGTCAACTCTCCCTGAGCTAGGGCTCTAGCTTTTTTTAACCCCGTTAATGCTATTTCTTTGTTCTGCAGGATTGCAGGTCGTTCTTTACATAGAGGAAGCAGATTACAATCCCTTCCTGGTGACCTCGACGGGGGCCAAAATCATTGTCCACGACCAGCAGGAATATCCCTTTATTGAAGATATTGGCACTGAGATTGAGACTGCAGTGGCCACCTCCATTGGGATGCACTTTGTGAGTGGCAGAGATCTTTCTTCTCGGGCTCATGAACGCTTACAAACACTGTATTAATTGTGTTAAATAGATCCCTGCTGCTGCCTCACAGCATCCAGGAAAGCTAGCAGAGCGCTGGGCGGGTACATTTATGCCCCAGGCCTGGCTATCTAAAGCACCTTAGAAAGCATGAGGCCAGAGAGAGAGCCACTGTAACTGAGCTGTGTTTGAGCACTCTCCTGACTCACGTTTTACTGCTCGGGGTGAAAGCTGTTGGAAATACAGGCCTGTGGGAATCCCACACCTATGGGTGATCCTGGTTTTATCCCATGGATTTCTTGAGGATTTTGATGTTTTCTACAACGTCTGAGGCACCATCCACACCATCAAACCCCTGCTTTAACTCATGTTCTGTAGCACAGTACAGACATGGTTGTGGGTCAAATCAGGTGGTTTGGCTGCCAGAGCAGACGAGCTAAAGCACAACTCTGACATCTGGCTATTCTGATTGGCTAGATGGGTCTGTGCTTACTGCCCTCCTGGCTGTGAAGAGACCCTTCCAGGTGGCCATGTCTGCACTCGCCTGCCTCGGGAAATCTCCCACCATTGCTATCACTCAGGGTAGGGTGGAGGCTGAAATAAGGTGCTGGGAGTTTCCCAAAGTAGTATTTGGAGTGGCTGGGTGTGTCAAGCCATGCCCTGATAGTCCATGCATTAGAAAGGACAGTAGGATAAAGTCTGACAGGTTCACATGTGCATATAGTTGACTATCTTCCAGGTGTCTGGATAAGCATTAGGGACAAGTGACTTTATAGTGTCTAAAAATATGGGACTTTCCCAAAGAGGCTTGTAGCTTTCTATAAAAGCAGGCAAGAGTAATCAGCAGCAGAGGGTTAGATCTATAGAGACCTAAAATACCTCCCAATCCTGCCTAACCCCCATGTCCTTGTGTTGATGCCTATAGAATAAGAACAACTCCACATATCACATCAGCAAAACTCTACTAGAAGAACTCTAGATATTGAAAAACATGGTTTGCCTTGGCATTCCTCAACTAAGTCATACACTGCCTTAAAGTCCCAGAGTCGTGACTTGAGACAGCTGGTCACAGAACAAGACTTGGTGCAGAGTGAATAAGATTGACAGCACACAAACTCTGATGTGGAAGAAGTGCCCTTTCGTAGCAGGGAGCCATTGCAAATATTCTGAATGTGTAGGCGGTTAGACTTTGAGTACCCTGAATTATGGTAGGCAGGAGGCATCTCATGGAGGCATCAAATATAATTAGGAAAAAATCTAAAAACAATTCTAGCCACATAATCTCCTACATAGAAGCAACCTACGTCCTACAGGCTAATTCACATAAGCTAGCTTCAGTCCTGCCCCATCATTGTTATCATTTAGGACTGTGCTGCCAGGGTGTCCAATAAGCAGAACTGAATGGTCTCTTTCCTTCAGCTCGGCTGGGGTCTCTCAAGTCAACATTTGTTTTCTGGTTTTCAGACTCGGTCTCACAAGCTAAGCAAACCGTACAGCGACTGCACAGAGACTGGCACTGACATTCCAGTAGCGAACCTCTACAACAAGAGCTACTCGCTCCAGGTAAAGCTCTGTTACTCTTGCTTTTTCAGAGACCAGGTGGGGGATGTAATATTAATAAAATTATTATATCTGCTCTTGGACCAACTTCTGTTGGTGAGAGAGACGAGCTTTCGAGCCGCACGGAGCTCTTCCTCAGGTTTTTCAGTCATTTGGGCGATCCCCTTGTACAAACAGCACAGTATTCTGCAGTGCTAGCCCCCAACCCTGCAGGAGCACTGCTGCAGTTGAATGCTTTGGATCACAGCTGTAGAAACCATAGTACTTTTAAAATCAGGGTTTTGTTCCAAAATGATTGAAGCTTGAAGTTGCCTTGGGGATTCTGTCATATAGCAGGAACATTAGCTCATTATGAAATTCTCTGGCACTGCTGGACTGGAAAATATTGGCCAAACAAATGTTGCAGCTTAGTAAGCCTTGAAGCCAGAAATTGTGACCCCTGTCAGATAAGACTCCATGAATAACTGATACTATCTAATCTGTGTCCAACCAGCAGAACGCTTACAAAGAAAGTTTCCACTAGTTTTGCAAGGCTCCTGTAATAGGCTCCACCTTGAGAGCATCAAGCATCCTGGTTTCCTCCATGATAATTCCCATTGCTCTTGTATTAATTGCTACTTTTTGCAAATCCAGTACCTGGGCTTGATTTTTCTTTTAACGGGTATTAAAATGCCAGCACCCGGTGATGTAATGCCAGCTGAGGTCACACGGACCTCCAGCAGAGTTAGTGCATTAAAGCATGGAGCCCAGCACTGCAGTTGGTAGGGACTGAAGATGGGGCCCCACCCACTGGAAATGCAGCTGAAAATGTTAGTTCCTGCTGGTTCCAGCTGACAACCCATTTTGGAACAGACCAGTAACCTAGAAGCAACCCAGGCCTGCTTGTGCATTTGTTGACCCATAGAAACCCAACTCTTGGTTTCTTTCCCTGCAGATTTGCCTGCATTCCTGTTTCCAGAGGGCCATGGTGGATACCTGTGGCTGTGCCCAGTACGCCCAGCCCTTACCTCCCGGGGCAGAATACTGCAACTACAAGAAATACCCCAACTGGAGTAAGTTCTCCACAGCATGAGTAAAGCCCCCGCACAGCCTCCTTTACCGCCTAGTTACAACCACCAAATGTCCTGCTGGCAGACAGGTCCCAGCTCTGCCCCGGCATTAGATCATTACCACACACACTATACTCCACTGAAATTGCCACCCACACAAGCCCATCCGGGCTGGAGGAAAGGTGAATCTGCCTTGGACTAATGTGGGCGCCCTGGCCAGCTTTTATTGCTCAGCCCAGAGATAGCTCTCTGCTAGCAAGAGCCGCCTTGTCTCTGAAATCCCAGCGACACACTTCGTAACACTAGTTAATTGTACTCTGGTAGCATCTGGAGGCCCCGCCTGAGTCCAGGGCTCTATTGTGCTAGGGGCTCTCAGGACAAATTTTTTGGTGGCCAGTCAGAGTGCGGGTACCAACTCTTGCTGGTAGCCACTCTCACACTTTTCCCTAAAATACTTAATTAACATTAGGAAAAACAAACAAATATGCACATAGACACGGCCAAATCATTGTAACTTATTTATTGCTAACTAGTAATGGGGCATTGGGGTGGTTGGCCAGGGGAGGTAGCAGGGGCCCAGAGCATGAAGCTTTGTGGCTGGGGGTCAGGGCCTGGGGCTGGAGCCCAAAGCCCCATGGCCAGAGCCTGCTGTCCTGCCACCCCAGGGCTGGAGCCCAACGCCTGAGCCCCACTGCCGCTGGAAAGGTGGGGAACTCACCAGCTGCCTGGTCCCCCAGGTGTCTCCAGATGGGAGCAGGGCCCAACCCCCTGCTGGCGGCCGCAGCAACCAACACCAGGGCAGTGCATCCGGGAGCAACAGGGAGGGGAGGGGCCGCTGCTTTCCCCTCCCTCCCAAATCACAGTCAAGGAGGCTGTGGCCACAAGAAAAGCCGCCGGTGGCTGCATTTGAGAAACACCGTGCTCACTGCTAGACACGGCATAAGCGTAGCGAGCGCCTGTCCCTGCCCCGAGGAGCGGGTCTTTCCAGGGAAAGCATTTACCCCCATTTCGTAGCTGGGGAAATGAGACCCTCAGACGAGGGGGGACTTGCCCAAGGCACAGAGCGAGTCTGTTCCAGAGCCAGGAATTGAACCCAGATCTCCCAAGCCCAGTGTATGAAGCGCAAGACCAGATGCTCTCCGGCTTCGCCAGCCAGTCACCCTGTGCTCTCTTTCTGCAGTGTACTGCTACTACAAGCTGCATGAGAAGTTTGTGAAGGAGCAGTTGGGCTGTCAGCAGATCTGCAAGGAAGCCTGCAGGTAAGTCCTGCTGCCGGACAGGCGAGAAATGAAACTCTCCTTACGCAGGAGTTCAGACTGACAGCTAACACTAGGCTTCTTTTCCCACAGCTTTAAGGAATGGACGCTGACCACCAGCTTAGCCCAGTGGCCATCTTCAGTTTCTGAGGTGAGCCCCCAGTTCTGCTCTGCTTGCTCAGCCGGCCTCGATGCATGACGAGAGTCGCAGGCTCTGCGTTCAGGCTGGCTTGGTTCCCTTGTGCCTTGGACCACAGGATCATTGTCAGGCTGGGGCTTTCCCCTGCTTCTGCTGCTGTGTCAGTGAGGGCTGCCCTCCGCCCAAAGGGGGGATGAGCCCAGATTTCTCAGCGATGGGGAGATGAGGTTACAAGGGCGAACGGCCTCCCACAATGAAAGGGGGCGGGGAAGCTTCACAGCTCCAACAGGAACTAGGTAAAATCCAGAGGTGCAACCTTGGGAATGAGAGGCCCCTTCTGTATTTGTGAGCATTGGCCTGGTGCTCCTGACCACAGGATCTGAACACTTGCAATGTGTGAGGCTCCCATAGCCAGGTACAAGGACACGGCCCTGGCCAAGGAGCTCACCAGCTAACCTGCAAACGTGTCCCCTGGGGGGTTCAGTCTCTCTGGGTCTGCGAGATCCCCCCACTTGGCGGTAGCATGTGGGCCCCACCACACAATCATGGCATTCTAGAATGGAACCTGAGCCAAATGAGCTGTCACATCCTGGGCTCCCTGGGCTTGTGCTCATGGCAGTTGCATTGTTTTCTTGTTTTCCAAGGACTGGATGCTTCGAGTCCTCTCTTGGGACAAAGGGCAGAAAATCAACAAAATGCTGAACAAGTAAGTTTCCCCCTGTGTATTTCCAGCCTGTGTCCCGAGTTCAGATACAATCACAGCGGCCCTAACAATGGCAATGGAAAAGAATGCTCCCTTCGACGGGCCTGGCCCTACTCGTCCAACTGGTTCTTTAAATCACTCTTCAGTGAGCCTCACGCTATTGTTTGACTAAAGCCAGGGCCTGCTCTCTCTCTCTCCCTTCCCAGAACGGACCTCGCAAACCTCGTGGTGTTCTACAAAGACCTGAACGAGAGATTCATTTCCGAGAATCCCGCCAACAACGTAAGCTCTGACGTCTGCAGTCTGTTTAGACCCAGAATAGGTCCAGTGCAGGCAGCGGCAGGACAAGCTCCCCCAAACAGTGCCCTCCAACGTGCCCCAGTCCTGTCTTGTCGCTAGCATCTCCAGGGGCATGTGGGGAGGTCAGGTTCCTTGGCTCATTCAGTCCTTGTCCTCTGTCACGTAGGCACCTCTCCACGGGGAACTGCCCGGAGACAAGAGTAAGTGACTGTTCTGTTTCAACATTAGTTGACTTTTCTAGAGCATAAGCTAGAGTGGAGCAGGCAGGAAGCTTAGAGACGTGCCCATTATATTTTGCCTTCACTTTAGTGACCAGACTCCTGTATTGGGCAGGTTGTGTCCCTTTAACAGTGTCTAGTTAGCCAGCCCCTGGACACCTCGTGACAGACGCTGATTGCTCTAGCTCAGAGACGTCTCCTCTCTGGCTGCTGCTGGTTGCCTGGCTGGTTCAGGTGTAACCTTGCACTCTCTTCTCCTCCAGATTGTCATCCTTCTTTCCAACTTCGGGGGCCAGCTGGGCCTTTGGATGAGCTGCTCCGTGGTTTGTGTCATTGAGATCATCGAAGTTTTCTTCATCGACTCCTTCTTCATCGTCATGCGGCACCGCTGGCAAAAGGCAAAGAAATGGTGGAATGACCGAAAAGCAACACCCCCTCAGGAGCCCCCTCAGTGTAACGCTCCAGCCAAAGTGGGCCACGACCACCCCGTGTGCCCCGACGAGGACCTGCCCACCTTTAACACTGCCCTTCACTTACCACTGCCCCAGGAAAATCACATGCCCAGGACTCCCCCGCCCAACTACAGCACTTTGCAGCTAAACGCTGCATTCACAGACCCGCAGCCCAACCCTCTGGAGGGCAGGAGCCATTGACCATATTGTCTCCTCATCCAGAGGCAAAAGCAGGCAATGAACGTGTCATCCGGGTGTCCAGGAGCAAGAGGTGTGTGTCTGGGGGTGAGCGCTAGGGGACTATTGGGTCCAGCCTCGAATTCAGGGATTTGGAGCTTTGTGGTGAAAGCATCTCTGGGAGGAGCATGGGCAGGAGGACTCAGCCCCCCGGCATAGAGCAGGGGTTGGTAACGCTAGGTCCAAGTCCCTGGTGTTTTCCAATGAAGGGTTGCTGGCGCTGGTTTGTGTAGGATGTGGAACTGAGCCGTGATGGGTCTTGCCAAACAGTGACAAGCCACACACCCCTCCTCATTTCATCTGGGTAGGAATCACGCCTCGGGAGAAGCGGTCATATCAGCATGATGCCACACCTGCTCCAGGCCTGACATGTGGTACCAACCCAGGCCTTTAGGGCGGCTTGTGTTACTTGGCTAGGAGCAGGCATAGAGGGAGCTCTCGGAAAAGAGTTAAAACCTGCAGGTACTGGATGGTGGCGAGAGGAAAGGAAAATACCACTGTAGGGTCAGATTCTAACCTGTTCAGCTAAACACTGAGCAGGTAGGATTCTGCCAGCCGCATCCCAAGAGAGAAATTCCTTAGCCTGGAGGAGAACCTTGAAAGCCAATCAAACTCCTCCTGGAGTAAGGCACGACTCAGCCTGAGTAAAAGGGAGCCAGAGTCATCCCCAACCCTTCCTTTAAAATGCCTGAAGTCTAATTTTGAGCAGGATAATGACCAGACACGGCAATCAGTGTGCTCAAAGTAACCCACTTAAAGTGCAGGTGCCCTTGGCACACTCGGGTTCCAGCACTCTCAAAGGGCAGCTGAATCCTCTTCATGCTACAGTCATTTTGGCCCTTCTGCTGGGAAATACCATTCAAATGCCAGCCTCATTCACTGGCACACACCCTTAGCCCGCACACAGCCCGAAGAACTGGGCTGTGCTCTGGGGAGCAACTCAAGGGCCAGGAAGGAAGACGAATCCCACTCCAGGGCACAGTGGCAGCAGAGCCCCCTGGGAATTCCTGCACCCAGACCCAGCCTTAACGGGGAACAGTGAGCAGAAGAATCATAGAATCATAGAATATCAGGGTTGGAAGGGACCCCAGAAGGTCATCTAGTCCAACCCCCTGCTCAAAGCAGGACCAATTCCCAGTTAAATCATCCCAGCCAGGGCTTTGTCAAGCCTGACCTTAAAAACCTCTAAGGAAGGAGATTCTACCACCTCCCTAGGTAACGCATTCCAGTGTTTCACCACCCTCTTAGTGAAAAAGTTTTTCCTAACATCCAATCTAAACCTCCCCCATTGCAACTTGAGACCATTACTCCTCGTTCTGTCATCTGCTACCATTGAGAACAGTCTAGAGCCATCCTCTTTGGAACCCCCTTTCAGGTAGTTGAAAGCAGCTATCAAATCCCCCCTCATTCTTCTCTTCTGCAGACTAAACAATCCCAGCTCCCTCAGCCTCTCTTCATAAGTCATGTGCTCTAGACCCCTAATCATTTTTGTTGCCCTTCGCTGGACTCTCTCCAATTTATCCACATCCTTCTTGTAGTGTGGGGCCCAAAACTGGATACAGTACTCCAGATGAGGCCTCACCAGTGTCGAATAGAGGGGAACGATCACATCCCTCGATCTGCTCGCTATGCCCCTACTTATACATCCCAAAATGCCATTGGCCTTCTTGGCAACAAGGGCACACTGTTGACTCATATCCAGCTTCTCGTCCACTGTCACCCCTAGGTCCTTTTCCGCAGAACTGCTGCCTAGCCATTCGGTCCCTAGTCTGTAGCGGTGCATTGGATTCTTCCATCCTAAGTGCAGGACCCTGACCCCATACACTGACCCCATCCCCAGGCATGTTTCCCTTAAACTCCCCTTGTCCATTAGCATGCAGCGAGTTCCCTATAGAGCTGCTCTCTCTGATGCCAAGCCCCTGTGCACGGGCTCCTTGGATCCTACCACTAGTTCCTCCCTGGCCGGGAGGCACTGTGCCTGCAGATCTGACCCACTGAATTGAGATGAAAACAGACGCTGGTTTTCAAACATTGGTTCTAAAAAGGTCACTGCTCATGCCCGTTCTCACAGAATGGGTTAGCCCAAATCACTGGAGTTTCCCTGCCTTGAGCACATGATCGCGAGAACATTCAGGGCCCAATTCTGCCCCCCTTGAAGTCAACAGAAAAACTCCCATTGAGACCCCAGAGTGAAGGCTGCCGTTCATTGTCCTCTCTGGTGTGCCCAGTTTATTGCAGGGGAGCACACACCTGGCAGGTGCATTCTGTATGGAGGGGTGGGCGCCCGGCCATGACTCAGAATCTCCCTCTTCCTAGCTGGTTCCAGCCATGGCCTCCAGGGAGCTGAGTCGGGTGGGCTGCATGAGTGTTAGGATGGCTGTGTGCTGGGCCAGCATGACCTCATGGACTTTCAGAGTACTGTGTTGTCAAATGAATCAGACATTTTAACAGTGAGAACAAAGATGTTTCCAAGAGTGCAATACAAGAAGTCTTTTTTAACTGAATTATTTACCAGCAGGGAGGCTGGAAAACGAAGAACAGGGAAAGATATATTTTTGAATAAACTGGGTTTTTTTAGTTAATGGATGTGTGTGTTGTTCTGCTTGGATGTCCAAAGTCATTGCTGAGAACTAGCGAGCTGTGCCTCGCTCTGCCCTGGCCCGCTCTATCCTAGTCCTTTACATTTGTAACAAGGGACCAACTCAGAACTGCTCAGCAACTGGGAGTTACCCTTCAGGCTTGTCTACACAGTGGCTAATGTACTGTGCACCATGCGCTTTAGAAATTACAGCCGCGTCATGTTGCACATTAATTGGTCCATGTGGTCCCTGCAGGTGCGTACAACACATTCCCTGGAGGGCTTTAACTACCAGCAGGGTCTACGTGGACCAATTAACACACTTTAAAAATCACATCCCCCAGAGCACATTACCCCACCGTGTAGATACACTAGAGTGGAATTGATTTACCTTGCCACCAAAGGGGCAAGGTAGAGGCTCTACCTTGAAGGGATGAAATGCTGAGAGCAAAGGGTTGGCTGCCTGGGTCCTCTATAAACAACCATGTCTTGTTATTTGAAGAGGCACCTTCTCCCACAAGGCATACCTTCTGCCAACTTCCTGATTAAATTCTATGTCAAATCAACACAAAAATTCCCCCACATCTTCCGGGGCTTTGCCAAAGGTGTGTGCTGCAATCAGGTGGTCATTTCCCAGAAGTTACACCTCATTAACACTATAAATATGCTGTGATTTATAGTGAGAAAGGCAGGGCTCCTTGGACAGCGGATTCTCCGGGGTTCTGTCTGGAACAATGCTTCTCCACTGTGCCAGAACAAAGCTCGGGAACTGAAACATGCTTTTCTTTTGTGGGGTGACATTCTAAATGAAACATGTCAAGGGCTTTCCCGCTTTCCTATGCAACTAGGGTGGTAACATCTCCCTGGCTCACGACCTGCCATGCTCTTAAGGCGGGTCCTTTCCCAGCCTCTCCTCCATTTAGTTGGATGAAACCAGGACTATGACCTCAGTCAGCTCCTCCCTCTGCTCCATGACGAAGTTTAACGTCTGAAAGGGAGGAAGGATGCCAGGCCCCATATGCACAATGGAGAGCCGTGATGTACATATACACAGCTTGGCTTCCCACCAGGCCATCCTGCATGACCTCTGGGCATTGTTCCCAGTGGAAGCCGTGAGCCTGGCCTTGCCAGCTTGCAGCGGGATGTGGTGAAGCTGGTATGTTCTCAGCCTGTCAGGGCCACTGAGATATGTCACCAATTGTGCTTCACATTTTTGGTAGCAGTGAGACGTTTGGGGGCCTGTGTGTCACTCGGCTAGACCAATGCCACACACTGGCTTCCTGAGCTTTATGCAAGAAATGGGGCTTTAAAGAATGAAAGTTTTCACTGCAGCCAGAACAGTTTACAGCCCCTCTCTGAGGCAAGGAGCCAGCATGTTCCAAAACAATAGGAGTTCTAGAGCATTTTACGTCTTTGCGGCTTTCCAAAATCACTAGTTAGGCAGAGTAGCCCCAACACGTCTCACGAAGCTGAGGGTTTTAGCAAGTGTGCCCACTAGACACACTTTGCATTTGAACTGACATTCCAGTACATGAAAAGCTGTTTGGTTGATTTAAAATGACTGAAGCATCCAGTTCTCTGAAGGTGGGGAGTTCCCCCAGGGTCACTCCCATCAGAAAACTGCAATATGTGCCCTGGTTAGAAGTTACTTTTGTAACTAAGCGAGAGCAAGCTCAGGAATAAGCCATTACACGTTACATACTTTAGAAGGCTGCACTCCATCATCCATGCAGCTGCATCACACCTGTCTTTGCTGATGCCATTTGAAGGGCAGAAAACCCTGGCATGGCTGTACAATCATGGGTATGTGGGGGGAGGGTTAATTCAAGCTTCAATTACTGTACACATGCAGAATCCCAAATGCCAGAAAGGCAGAGAAAAGGGGCAGAAAACAGCTGTTCAATACACCCCAGCCTTCATGCGCTCAAAGAGTCCAAGACAATTTTTGTACTAGCTTACACAGCTCCATCCTGTGTAACAGCAACATCTCTTCCTCCTTTTCACCAATCACTTATTTGAGGAGCAGACGAGAATGTCAATTATCTCAAAATCCATTTCTTTGCCACTAGGGCAGCAGTCTCAGTTAGTGACGACTCGGGTCGATTTTGTAAGTCTCCCAGGAGAAGGAGACGGAGGAAGGGTGCCGCATTGCTTCTACATCAATTAGTTACTGGATGCGGCGAATACTCTCACGCCTTATGCAATAGGATAGCCCCTGTTAGATTCACATCACCGGTGTGTATTGCCAGTCTGCTGAGCACGGGTTGCTGGATTAAATGCACACATGGCCTGAAGTTCTGATCTTAGGAAATATGTGGTTCCCCAATGTCAGGTTTAAGTCTGTGCTGGCTACAGATTCCAAAGGCTTGTGGGGCCATCTCAGCTGACAGGACCTTTGGAGATGAATCGCTGGAGGGTGCATATTTTGGCAGCAACAGACTGTAAACAGCTTGTGGTGCTGAGGAATTTTCTGGCTTGAGAAGGGCCAACATCCAGATGCGTAACATCCAGGCTGTGCTTGACCAGGAGCCACCACCTCAGGCCAAGATTTTATCTGTCATCAACTGAAGAACACTGGGTCTGGGTCAATACTTTGGCCCACTCTGCACTAGGAGCACTTTACCAATGCCAGGATACTCTAGACTTATAGACATGCAGGACTGGAAGGGACCGTAACAGGCCATAGTGTAGGCCCCTGCACTCAAGGCAAAGCACTCCTCGCGTGGAGGCAGCTATACGGCCAAAGCAGGGTTGTTGCCGGTACAGCTAACTCCCCATTTAACCAAAACCTTATTATCCAAATCGCTTTTTGTCCCCCAGCATGAGATACACGCCCTCTGCAGCAATCACATGCTTGGAGACAAGGAAGGGTTTTGGATAATGCAGTGGTACACAGATAATAGAGAAGAGACCCCCCCGAAGGACTGCATGGAAGAAGAGGATGAGCACTTAGCCATGGGGAAGGCCACTCTGCTGCTGAATGGCTTCTGCCTTGTAGATTATCCAACCTCCCAATTATCTGAATAAAGTCTGTGACCCACCCTGCTACTCGAATAGTCAGGAGTGTACGGTACAGCTCACTCCACACACACACGCACTGCAGCAAAACAAGCTATGCTGGTAGAAGCAACGTTCTCCTGGGTATGTACACTCAGGCTTTGGGTGGCACAGCCATGGCAGTCATGGATCACAGCTCTTCACGCCCTGGGCTGACATAGCTCTGCTGGCCGACCTGGCCATCGGCAGGAAATCTGCCAGGAAAACCCAGGTGTTGCAAACATGCAATAGATGACTCATGCTCGTCCCTGGTAGCCAGCAGTGCTCAGCTAATGGCCCAGGGTGGTGTCCTGCAGCCCCAGGCTGGCCGACGTGGCACTGACGTCCTGACCATAACCAGTAATTAAAGATACCATGGTATGTTTGACAAGACTTAGGCTTGGTGTTCCACTTTGGGTAATTACATTCTACCGACAAAAAATTCCCATTGCAGCTTCTATTTCACACGGGATTCTTCACTTCCTGCCTGAAGCTGTTGTGTAGTGCTGCAGAACAGCTGGGAAGGTTCACATCAGAGGAAGGTGAAGTGGTCTGTACATCCAGCCTTCACTCAGTCTTTCTACAGCACCACAGAGAGGGCTCAGAGCTTTACCGAACACAGTAGAAGTCCCTGTCCAGAAGAGTTCACAGTCTCACGTCCTGATCCTGCAGTTGGATCCACTAGCAAGGAGCCCAACTGGGCTTCTTGGGGGCGCAGGGCTCCACGCTAGAACACTGGATTGAAGGTTCGGGGCCTAAGTTAGATCATAAGGTGAGGGTGGCATTAGGACAGTTCATGTTTGGTGGCTTCTTGCTGGTGATTTGTTTGCTGTGGTTTTTAATACTAAGGAACTAGAGCTTTGGGGTGCTGGCAGGCGTCAGCCAGAGGGGCCAGGAAGTTGCCAGCATAAGACACAGTAGAAGTAAGATTTTCGGAAGGCTGTGGAGAGCAGGAAGGCTCAGTTTGCTGGAGGGGAGATGGGTCTAAGCATGGGAGACCTGCACTGCAGGCTGGTCTGCACTTGCACGTCTGACAGAAATAAGCATGTCAGTTAGGGGTGTGAATTTTTGCTGACATTCCAACCCAGGGCAAGCCCATGAGCAGGGGCATTTACAGCAGCATAAAGGTGCCTTGGAGCGGTATGGATTATTTCAGTTCCTAACTGGAACAAGCTATTGTGGGCTAAAGCCCTTTAACACTTGTATAACTGCACCTGCATAGGACAGGCTTGTCAGTCTATGCCTGCATGGGTAAAGTGGCTAAACTTTTAAGTGTGGGCAAGCAGCCCCTAGAGCAAAGAGGGATGCAGCCGGAGAGGTCCCACCACTCTCCAGGCTCAGTGGACAGGGGCAAAGGTGCTGCCTGTATGCGTGAGTCACCCTGTACTTAGAGTTTTTTCATTCAGTAGAACACACAATCAGTGCTGGTCAGAAACCATTTCTTGTAGCCCCAGAGGAGACCCTAACAGTGCAGAGGAACCCTTTAGCCATAAGGACAAGATTTAACTCAGAGCTTCGGGGCTTCAGGCAAGAACCACAAACACTTTCCTGTTCATTGTATCATCATATGTTGCAGATGAAGTGCAAATCTTCTTGCTCACTTGCCGTAATGCACATTCCCAGAAGAAAGGGCCTGCACTGAGTATGGGGCTGAATGTCTGCTCCAGGGGGGAAGTCAATCTCATGGGTTTATTTTGATTTGGCTTCTGAGCTGTGACTTTCTAGAGACGCTGGACTTATGACTTATTGCAATATGTAACCCACTAACTAACCTCTCCCAGCTGCTCCTCTGCCCATTTCCTCCCTATGACAGGAGGGGTGTTAACCGGCCACTTCGCCTTCAATGGTCTCTTGAAACGTGCTAAACAATCTGTTCAAAGCCTGTAGTTAGCAGTGATACTGTTAGTTTCTCAGACCTGAGGCAAAGCTCTGTGTTGAAAGTTGGGGCGTGGCTACACTTGCAGATGTCGAGAGCTTTGGGTTAAACCCGCCTTCGGAGAGCGCAGTCGGGAAAGCGCCGCAGTCTGTCCACGCGGACAGGAACAAGCACACTGGCGTGGCCACATTTGCGGCCCTTGCAGCGGCATTGGGAGCGGTGCATTGTGGGCAGCTATCCCACAGAGCACCTCTTCCCATTCTGGTGCTGGGGCTTGTGGGAAGGGGGTGGGGGGCATTCCGGGTCCTGTCCCAATGCCCCTGATGCATCCGTTCGCATCCCAGCAATCCCTCTGCTTCTGTCCACATTTGGCGCCATCTTTCAACAGTTTTTGTACGGCGCGCTCTGTCTTCCCGCTCGGTCTGCGGGAACGGAGCCCAAACGGCTGAGGAGTATGCTGACACGTCTCGCCAGTGCATCACGTCTGGCAGTCGAGTTATTCCTTATGATCCAAAGTGACAGCGGGGGCTCTGAAGATATCGACTCGAGTAATGCATATGACACGAGTTTGTTGTGGCATTCACGGACATGCTCACCGCCGTGGAACGCCGCTTTTGGGCTCTGGAAACAAGCTCTGAGTGGTGGGATCACACTCTCATGCAAGTCTGGGATGACGAGCAGCGGCTGCAGAACTTATGGATGAGAAAAGCCACTTTCATGGGACTGTGTGAGGAGCTCGCCCCCCACCCTGCGGTGCAAGGACACGAGATTGAGAGCTGCCCTGCTGGTGGAGAAGCAGGTGGCTATTGCAATCTGGAAGCTGGCAACTCCAGACAGCTACCGATTGGTCGCTAACCAGTTTGGAGTGGGAAACTCAACCACTGGAATCGTGTTGATGCAAGTTTACAGGGCCATTAATTGCATCCTGCTCAGAAGAACCGTGACTCCGGGTAACGTGCATGACACTGTGGCTGGCTTTGCACAAATGGGTTTCCCTAACTGCGGAGGGGCGATAGATGGGATAGAATTCTGGCACCAGCCCACCTAGTCTCCGAGTACATTAATCGGAAGGGCTATTTCTCTATGGTTCTCCAGGCACTTGTGGATCACCGTGGGCGTTTCACTGACATTAACGCAGGCTGGCCCGGAAAGGTGCATGACACACGCATATTTCGGAACACTGGCCTGTTCAGGAAGCTGCAAGCTGGGACTTTTTTCCGAGACCAGAAGATCACCGTAGGGAAAGTCGAAATGCCCATTGTGATCCTTGGAGACCCCACTTACCCTTTAATGCCATGGCTCATGAAACCCTACACAGGGAGCCTTGACAGCAGCACGGAGCGGTTCAACAACAGGCTGAGCCAGTGCAGAATGACTGTGGAGTGTGCTTTTGGCCATTTAAAGGGCCACTGGTGCTCTCTGCATGGGAAGCTGGACCTGGCCGATGACAGCATCCCCGCGGTTACATCCGTGTGCTGTACCCTCCATAACATTTGTGAAGGGAAGGGTGAACGATTCACTCAGACATGGAACTCGGAGGTTCAACACCTGGAGGCTGAATTTGAACAGCCAGAGAGCAGGGCTATTAGAGGGGCCCAGCACGGGGCTGCGAGGATTAGGGATGCCTTGAGGGAGCAATCTGAGGCTGAAAGCCACCAGTAACGTCTGGTGCCCTGCACGGGAGTGAAGTGCAGTGGTTCCAATGTTAGTAGGAATCTGTGCTTGCTACGCTGACTTGCAGTGCCTGTTTCTTTCCTGGGCTAAGGTATCTTTTACTTTATGCAATAATAAAGAATGTTTTCAAAGCCAAAAAATCCATTTATTGAAAAGAAAATTCATTTATTGAAAAGAAACACAACTGCTTGGGAAACAGAAAGGGCTAAGGGGTGGGGTGGGGAATGGTACAATCACAGATTTGCGTTTGTCCTGTTATCATACTCAGCCGTGCAATGAGTGCTGCACTTCAGGATGGCTATACTGCCTGGTGATGGGGGCTGAGTGCGGTGGGTCAGAGTCGTAGTTTTCAGGGCTGGGTGGTGAACCTACAGGTGTTGGAGGCAGCTGGTGGCGGTAAGAACCCCAATGTTGGGGAAAGTGAGTTGGAGGTGACATGGGGGCACAAGGGAAAGAGTTTTGGAACAAAGGCTGCAGGGGCGGGGCGGGCATGGAAGTGTCCTGGATCGAGTCCGCTTGGCGCTCCATTATGCTTATCAGCCGATCCGTGCTTTGCTGCCAGAGCACCGCGCTTTTGTGCCAGCGTTCCTCATTCTGCTGGCAGATCTTCCTTTCGCTGTCCCGCCACTCCTGCACTTTTTGATTTTCATTTCTTGAATGCTGCATTACTTCATGCAGCATGTCTTCCTTGCTTCTACATGGCCTCTTTTTGATTCTTTGGAGTCTTTTGGCCGATGATAACACGGACGGCTGAGATCTCAAGGTTGCATCTGTAAAGGCAAAATGCAACACTTCACAGAGGCAGCATTGTTCACACCAGACAGAGCAATGATTCCCCTGTACATAAGGGCAAGCACAGTCTACACAATAGCATAATTTGCCTGTCCCAAAGCAAGCACACATAACCCACGGGAGCCCCAAAGTGGTGAGTAAGCACAGGGTCAGGGGGGACTGATTGTTTCACGACTGTACTGTCCTCTGGGGTTCTGTGCCTTGGGGAGAGCCAACAGCGGCAGGGGCCCCTATACTGAACACTGTCCCCACATTTTCCACAGGAGTCCGTCCTGGAAGAGATCTCGCTGCTGAGGGTGACCTGGGAAGCAAGGGAGGGTCTTCTACTGCAGTGTGGCTTCCGCCCTGGCCCATATGCAGCTTGCCTGTGTGCAGCAATGGTCCCCCCGCCCCTCACAGCACAGTGGCGGGGACATGTTAGCCTGACTGGGACAAGGACCACAGTGGCTCTCCCACGAAACCTGTGCAAGCACATTGCCCAAGTGCTGGATGAGACCTCTGAAGAGATCACTGAGGCCGATTATCACGATGTGAGAGAGCACATCAACGCCCTATTCCGTATCGAGGCGTGCATGCGGCCCTAACCCTCCTCGCCCCAAGAGCCCGCACCAAATAACTTCCTTCCCAAACTTCCCAAAATAAATAACTTCCTTCCCAAAATAAAAGCCGCTTACCAGGAACCTCCTCTGGTGTTTGTCCTTCCCCAAGCACCAGCCACCATAACTGGCTACCTTCCTCCTGGCTTGAGAACAGCTCCTGGCTGCATGCATCTAGGGATGCCGGGGCATCTTCCTCCGCCAGAGCACCCTCGCTCCCGCTTTGCTGCTCCTCCTCCCCCCGCCTTGTTGCACTGGGCTCTGAAGTGTCCATGGTGGTTCCCGGAGTGAAGGTGGGATCGCCCCCAAGTATTCTGTCCAGCTCTTTGTAGAAACAGCAGGTCACGGGGGCAGCACTGGAGCGGCTGTTTGCCTCGCGGGCTTTGCGATAGGCATTCCGCAGCTCCTTCACTTTAACCCTGCACTGCAGTGCATCTCGGTCATGGCTCCTTTCCATCATGGCCCTTGATATCTGCCCGAAGGTATCGTAATTCCTACGGCTGGAGCGTAGCTGGGACTGGTCAGTTTCCTCCCCCCTAACATTGATGAGGTCCAGCACCGCGCCGTTGCTCCATACTGGGGATCACCTGGCGCATGGAGGCATACAGAAGTGGAAGGTTGGACATATGACCAGGGAAGAGTATAAAAATATTGCTCGGGCATGTAGGAAAGATACCAGAAGTGCCTCACCTGGGAGGCTGGAGGGAAGTGGAAGAGCCCAACACCCTGATAAAATAGGGGTGAACACAATGACTAGCTAGGCTTTCCCACTGAACAGCCATGCCAAGGATACCTGGGAACATAAGTTTGTGGAGAACAGTCCCATGATTCCTGGGGATTTCTGGCATCCCATTGGTTCGAATGGACTTTCCATTGAAAGCTGCTCCCAAGAAGCACATCCAGCACATTCCACCAGCACTGATGGGGTTAAAAAGTCCACCACTCCAGAGGGTAACACCCACATTTCAATGGTCCCCAAACAAGTTTTGAAGTTAAATGCCTCGTTAAGGTAAGTGGGGCTGAGCATCTTAAGAAACATGCCTAGGGAAAAGCTATTCAGGCTGTAAGGACGGTTCAGAGCACAGACGGGAGTCCTGGGAGCCTGCAGACGGACCCATGGAGCAATAGGACATCATTTGAATGTTTCCCTTTCATCTCAAGGGGGTTTTAAACGCGAACCTTAATTATCAGTATTTAAATATCAGCACAGTTAAAGGTTAGACTCCCAACCCTCTTAAGTATCAGAAACACCAAGCTAATATTTGTCCAGTCGGGCAAGATAGTTCCTCATGTTCCATTCATATCCAATGGGACAGATTGTGAATACAAAGCCACGTGATCTGACCATGCAAACAGAATATTTCGCTACCAGATATTCTTTTGATTATTCGCACAGCTAAGGTGCCGCTATCTAAAGGACTTTGTCCACACTAGCTAATCCCGGTACAATTGACACAAAGTCTAATTGGCACAACACTGAGAGTGGCTGCTGAAGCCTGACAGCTGTCTACACTAGGCTCCTAAAATTGCATGTACCAGGACCTCAGTGGGAACTTTTTTGTGAAAACACCCTACTGCAGACACAGTTCAACAGTGAGCAGTAAAGTGGCCTTTACAGTCAGAGCTACAGTGCAAAGAATTGGACTCCGAGGTGTTTTCTTAAAAACTTGGTCCACAGCAAAGGCCATTTGGGTTAATAAGACTGTAAATATTTATGATCCACTTTCCTTGTCACTAGCAATAAGAACTGGTACTTGAATCTGTAGAACAGGTCATTCCCTAAGCCGGTGCCTACACACCAGAGCTACAGGACCTTGAGAAATGCAGATGGATTGGATTACACAAAGCAGGCCCCTCGTCTGCCTACAGATTTGGCCAAAAAATCCCAAACTTCAGTTGGCCTTAGATGGCTAACAGATGCATCAGTGAATGTTTGTAATGTGCTTTGAAATGGAAAATGCCACGTAAGTGTTAAGGAGGATTAATTATCATGACCAGTTCATTCACATGTCAGCTGCTGTTCTTCTCTGGCAAGCTGGAGTCTGGCTGTGGTAGGTGCATGAGCAGCAGTACATGGCTGTGTGGGGAAAGCCATCCCACAGGTGGCAGAGAACACAGTGACAATCAGATCCACAGGTGCAGAGCTGTGCAAATAACTCAGTTTTCGAATTGCTAGATGACTTGTTCAGCAAATCAAAAAAGTAAAAACAAAAATTCATTTGGTGTTTAACAAAAAGTGTAATTTGATCTAAAATGAAACATTTGGTTTTTGAGGGAATTAAACCTTTTTTAATGGAAGTAAAATTAAAAACTGAGCAATGGAAACATTTTTCGATTTAAAATGTGGAAACTGAATGTCGAGATTTTTTCAGATTTTTTTTTTCCAAACCAAACCAATTTAGTGAATTTGATACAAATTCACAAAATGTTTCAGTCAATCCAAATCTGCACTTTTCAGGGAAAAACAGTTTCAGCCAAACAATTTTGCTCAGCTTTACTCTAGAGCTGCGAGTTGTTTCCTTGCGCCATCTCCCCGTCATTGACGGTCCCCTAGGTGGGTGACTGTCCTACCCCAGGACCTGAGCCCCAGCCCTGGTGGAAAGAGGGAGACACTGCAGCTGGCACACAGCCCACAAGGACGGGACATTTTTGCCTTTATTTTTTGTTGTTTTGTTCCTCTAATAATTGCAGACAACAGAATTGCTCCAAATATCTGAGATATACTTGTAGCTCTGCTACAGCCTTTGAAATGGGATGTGCTCAACGCGGGAACACTGGAGAGATAGACAGCCACTGAAACCACTAATTTCTGTTTCAAATTATCCTTCCTAGCTCCCTCAACATCTCAGACCGAAGGGACGGCTCCGCTCGTTAGAATACCAGGTGGAAGCCACACCTTCCATCTCCAGCAGGGTACCTGAACCTAGCCCACAATGCCCTGCACCGAGGGCTGTAGCCGATGGTTTAGAACACGATTGTTTTCTCAGAATGGATCTTGGATAACCCCCGGAAGAGCAGTATCTTTTCTTTAAATGTTGGAATGTTATCACATGAGGATAGGCAGGACTTTTGCTACAAGCAAACCGAGATGAATGAACCGTACCTGTAGGACTGGAGAAGACACTACAAGACATAAGAACGGCCAGACTGGGTCAGACCAAGGGTCCATCCAGCCCAGCATCCTGTCCTCCGACAGTGGCCAATGCCAGGTGCCCCAGAGGGAATGAACAGAACAGGGAATCATCAAGTGATTGTTGCCCTTTCCCAGCTTCTGGCAAACAGAGGCTAGGGACACCGTCCCAACCCATCCTGGCTAATAGCCATTGATGGACCTATCCTCCATGAATTTATCTAGCTCTTTTTTGAACCCTGTTATGGTCTTGGCCATCACAACATCCTCTGGCAAGGAGTTCCATGGGTTGTCTGTGTGTTGTGTGAAGAAATACTTCCTTTGTTTGTTTTAAACCGGCTGCCTATTAATTTCATTTGGTGGCTCCTAGTTCTTGTGTTACGAGAAGGAGTAAATAACACTTCCTTATTTACTTTCTCCACACCAGTCATGATTTTATAGACCTCAATCATATCCCCCCTTAGTCATCTCTTTTCCAAGCTGAGAAGTCCCAGTCTTATTCATCTCTCCTCATACAGCAGCCGTTCCATACCTCTAATCATTTTTGTTGCCCTTTTCTGAGCCTTTTCCAATTCCAGTAGATCTTTTTTGAGACGGGGCGAGCACATCTGCATGCAGTATTCAAGGTGTGGGCATACCCTGGATTTATATAGAGGCAATAGGATATTTTCTGTCTTATTATCTGTCCCTTTCTTAATGATTCCCAACATTCTGGTCACTTTTTTGACTGCCGCTGCGCATTGAGTGGATGTTTTCAGAGAACTATCCACAATGACTCCAAGAGCTCTCTCGAGTGGTAACAGCTAATTTAGACCCCATAATTTTATACATATAGTATAAAAGACATAGTTCTGGATCAGAGAGGATTCTCAGCCTTCTGATTGCAAGAGATACCCAGAGCCTCCCAGAGGGAATAAAGGGGGGAAATCCCAGCAATTGACTAGCTGGTCTCAAGGCTGAGCTTGAGACCCAGATATGACCCATGTATATAGATCTCCACCCCAAAGTACTGGAAGAGTCAGGGTCCTGAAGCTCTTACCCAGGTCAGGCACGATGGCTCATCTGTGCACATGCTGCATGGCATGGCCCTGCCCTCAGGTAAAAGGCCAAAAAGCTGTGCCCAACTCCAGGCCTGACTGACACTGAAATTCCATTGACAATGATGTATTTTGGCTCCCATTAATGACTACGATTGATGTCTCTAAATCCTGCATAAGAAGCCAAAGCAGTGTGCAATACCATTCCATTACAGGGGTAAATGCTTACATGAAGTAGAATTGCTAGTTGACATTCATTCCATGCCTTTCTGTCAGGGTTTTCCATAAAATCTTAAAAAGAACAGGAGTACTTGTGGCATCTTAGAGACTAACAAATTTATTAGAGCATAAGCTTTTGAGAGCTACAACTCACTTCATGCATCCAGTGAAGTGAGCTGTAGCTCACGAAAGCTTATGCTCTAATAAACTGGTTAGTCTCTAAGGTGCCACAAGTCCTCCTGTTCTTTTTGTGGATACAGACTAACACGGCTGCTACTCTGAAACCTGTCATAAAATCTTAAACCCTGTTATTCCCAGAATGTAATAAATCCTGTATGGATCTCATAGGCTTCAAGGCACAGTGTGCTGTTACTGGAATTCCTTGTGCAGCTGTCAATCATCTATTTGATTTATTGTGTCATAAATGAGTTGCTTTTACTACAGGAGAAGGCAGCTGCATTCACATGATATTCTGGTGCTTTGAAAGGTGATTTCTCCACTGCTATCCAGGGCGTTTGACAATGGACATGGATCAAACTGGCTATTCAAGACCAGATTATAAACTATAAAGTCACTGAAGCCCAAACACACATTAGTGAATAACACAGGATTAAAACCATTCTCTAATGCATTGTATTCGCTTCCCTGTAACTCAGGTAGCCACTGCAGCTCTCATTCAGACACATGCTGAAATCAGGCCATGGGCAGTGCTGCTGTTTTACTGCAAGGTTTGCACTATTCAGAGCTTTTCTTAAAGCCCCAGCTCCTGAGAATCTTGGCTTCCTTCCGCCCCCCTCCCCCCCAGTAAGTTTCCATCTCTCAGACTTGTGGAGAAAAGCTTGAGATCAAGAACTCCAAAGGCTCAAAAACCAGAAGGCAAATACACAAGAATGCAAAATTAATTATCTTTAAAAGCTCATGGTTTTTAAGTGCCTGACTCCTGATTTTTGAACACTTGCTGCTCTGCTGGGGATCTGTGATCTTTCCCATTGAGTGTGTACTGGGCTCAGACATTATATGGAAGTCTGTAGTGGGGTTATAGTCTTTAAAGCACAAAAGAAACAGAACAATATTAAAACCCAGAATGATCAGGCCACCCCCACAACCTCCGGTACCTAGTAGTTGCCTTATGACAACAAGTTATGAGAGGAAGAACCACTTCACAAAGCTGGGGGAGGTAAAGAGAAACTGGAGGCATGCGCGCACACACACAAACTGGGCAAACACACACACAAACAGCGCGAACACACACAGCACACACATATACACACACACTCCAGATTCTGTGAAAAAAGGAAAGAAATACATTGAAAATACAAAAAGAAAAGGAGTACTTGTGGCACCTTAGAGACTAACAAATGTATTTGAGCATAAGCTTTCGTGAGCTACAGCTCACTTCATTGGATGTATTCAGTGGAAAATACAGTGGGGAGATTTATATACACAGAGAACATGAAACAATGGGTGTTATCATATGCACTGTAATGATAGTGATCAGGTAAGGTGAGCTATTACCAGCGGGGGGGGGGGGGGGAATCTTTTGTAGTGATAATCAAGGTGGGCCATTTCCAGCAGTTGACAAGAACGTCTGAGGACCAGTGTGGGGGGCGGGAAATAAACATGGGAAAATAGTTTTACTTTGTGTAATGACACATCCACTCCCAGTTCTATTCAAGCCTAATTTAATGGTGTCCAGTTTGCAAATTAATTCCAATTCAGCAGTCTCTCGTTGGAGTCTGTTTTTGAAGTTTTTTTGTTGACGAATTGTGACTTTTCAGCTAGCTGCTGTGGGCAGCATCGTAACTATTGAATTGCTGCCTGACTGCAAAATGCCCCCTTCATAGAAAAAACAACGAGGAGTCCTTGTGGCACCTTAGAGACTAACAAATTTATTTGGGCATAAGCTTTCGTGGGCTAGAACCCACTTCATCGGATGCATGTAGTGAAAATACAGGAGCAGGTATAAATACATGAAAGGATGGGGGGTTGCTTTACCAAGTGTGAGGTCAGTCTAAAGAGTTAAATCAATTAACAGCAGGATACCAAAGAAGGGAAAATAACTTTTGAAGTGGTAAGAGAGTGGCCCATTACAGACAGTTGACAAGAAGATGTGAGTAACAGTAGGGAGAAATTAGTTTTGGGGAAATTAAATTTAGGTTTTGTAATGACCCAACCACTCCCAGTCTCTATTCAGGCCTAATCTGATGGTATCCAGTTTGCAAATTAATTCCAGTTCTGCAGCTTCACGTTGGAGTCTGTTTCTGAAGTTTTTTTGATGAACAATTGCCACTTTTAGGTCTTTTATTGAGTGACCAGAGAGATTGAAGTGACCTTCTCAAACCTTCTTGTCAACTGTCTGTAATGGTCCACGCTCTTACCACTTCAAAAGTTATTTTTCCTCCCTTGGTATCCTGCTGTTAATTGATTTAACTCATTAGACTGACCTCACACTTGGTAAAGCAACCCCCCATCCTTTCATGTATTTATATCTGCTCCTGTATTTTCACTCCATGCATCCGATGAAGTGGGTTCTAGCCCACGAAAGCTTATACCCAAATAAATTTATTAGTCTCTAAGGTGCCACAAGGACTCCTCGTTGTTTTTGCTGATACAGACTAACACGGCTACCACTCTGAAACCTCCCTCCATAGAAGACAATTCAGACAGTTCCTCCACCCAACATTGTCATACAAGAGTACAGAAGGGACATAAGCAGACAAATCCCAGGATCCACCCCATATAGATTTCTTACAGGGATAAAATCACTTTGACCCCAGTCCCCCAACTCCCAGCACATGAGCACCGTCACTCTGCTCAGCACCTTGCACACCATGGGCCGTTCTAACTGAAGATCCCACCCCTCTGCAATTTCTACTGCATCGAGATGGTTCCAGATTTTCTGAAAACAATACAAATGTTGTTCACAAAAAAGGAAAATGCTTCAACAGGTTCCTTTACTGTTTCTGTGAGATGAGCATCTCCAACAGGCAGGACAAGTGTGGTAACTTAGCCCTACTTAAAGCTACACCTTAGGAATATGGGAATTGCCAAACTGAATCAGACCAGTGGTCCAGCTAGTCCAATATCCTTTCTCTGACATTGACCTGCACCAGGCCATACAGAGGAAGGGGATAACGAGACAATCAAACAGAGAAAGGCTCCACATTCAGCTCAGAGCCTGATATGAAAGGTACAAACACCAAGAGGGGTCAGCTAATCAGACTTCAGGGAAAGGACAGTGTATGTGCATGTGGCTGTATCACTGCCTGGCAGGAAAAGAAGAAAACAACATAAAAGAAGATGAGTACTTACCAACTAGACAGGAAGAAGCTGGAGTCTGGAGTAAATGAAGACAACATGGCCCCCTTAGGACTGCACCTGCTTCTCTCCCCCAGACTTAAAGGGCCAGCTATCAACAGAGTATGTTGGGAAAGGCTTTATGAAAGGGCAAACCAAACAAGGGGGTCCTGTGACTGCCCAGCACTTAGGAAGCACAGAGCTCTGGGACGAGAATTTCTCATCCTTTCTGAAGGCCACTGATCTGGCGCAGGAACAACCTGAGATGTCCAGAACAGGAGCCTCATGTGCTATGGAGCTGGGCTGGTTGTATCTTTCCTTTGGTTTGTTCTGTAACATAAGAGACACCCAGCTCCCTTTGGGGCACCAGTTGCTTCCTTTGCTTGAGGCTTATCAGCACTTGGTCACAATGTGCTCATGGTCTGAAATGGAAGGAGGATCAACTTCAGCTCCAGCTCAAAAGGACCTTTGCCTCCCATATGGCTGTAGTATGAGGAGTTGAACTAAAGAAAGAGGGTCAGGCTTCAGGATGGACCTAGAATAGTGTGACACCATGGGCTCAGAACTGCAAGATGAGTCCAGGCTGCTAGCTCTCCAACTGCAGAGCCCCCAGGTGTAGCAACAGCCACTTTCCTCCAACTCTTCCTGCCTGACACCTCTTTTATTGCTAATGAACCAGGAGTCCCTGGCTGTGAAACAATCCCTCATGAGAAAAGTAATATTTAATAAAAGGATGGAGAGATGTTCTAAAAAACACACTTTTAAAGCCATGTGCCACAGCTGTGCCCACAAAGTCTGGGCAGACAGGTACTTAATTAATTTGAATTCCTGTCTCTTCTTGGAGGTTTTGAGTCTCAGCTCCTGGCATAAAAGAGTTAAGTGCTCAGATACCCTGGTGATGGGCACAATAAAAGAACCTGAAGAGAACAGGATAATATTCTTTGATCTCTCTCACTCTCAGTCCCCAACAAAAATATTTAAATTGAATTATCTCAGTCAGCAGTTCTCACTCCCACTGCTTCTCAGGAGTGTCTTTAAATGCCTTCTCCTTCTTGAATAGTTCACACACAGCATCCAAAACAATCAGCCTGTGTCTCTGTCAAGCTGTGAGGATTCAACTGAGAGATTTCGGGCAATTCTGACAGATTTTGAATAACACAGTGCAAAACTCTTCCTCTGGAAAGTGAGATACTTTAGACGTAGCTCTAACCCAGGGGTGGGCAAACTTTTTGGGCCGAGGGCCACAGCTGGGTGAGGAAATTGTATGCAGGGCCGGGGCAGGGGGTTGGGGTGCGGGAGGGAGTGCGGGGTGTGGAAGGGGGTGCGGTGTGTAGGAACGGGCTCAGGGCAAGTGATTGGGGCAGAGGAGGGGTGCGGGGCGTATGAGGGGGCTCAGGGAAGGGGTTGGGATGCAGGTGGGGTGCAGAGTGCAGAAGGGGGCTCAGGGGTGGCAGCGGCATGCACCAGGGCCGGGACAGGCTCCCTGCCTGCCTGCCCTGGCCCCACACCACACCGCTCCGGGAAGCAGCCGGAAACACGTCCCTGCGCGGCCCCTGGGGGAGCGGGGGCAGGGAGAGAAGGCCTCCATGCGCTGCCCTTGCCACGCCTCCAGGTACCTCCCCCGAAGCTCCCATTGGCTGCGGTTCCCCGTTCCCAGCCAATGGGAGCTGCGGGGGGCGGTGCCTGGAGGGCAAAGCACGGAGCCCTCTGCCCCCCCTCCCCCCCGGGCCCCAGGGACGTGGGGCTGGCTGCTTCTGAGAGTGGCGCGGGGCCTGCAGCACCACGGGGGGCAATCTCATGGGCTGGATCCAAAGCCCTGAGGGGCCAGATCCATCCCACGGGCTGTAGTTTGCCCAGCCCTGCTCCAACCAGAGCTCAAATTATGGGTAAAGAGTAGGAGGAGCCTGAGGGTCACGTGGCTGTCTTTAATTTAAACGGTAGGGTGAAGTAAGGAGGCCACAGGCAGAAGCGAGGCAGCCTCTGAAAGCAGTAAGCACCCCCCAAACTCCTCAATAATTTGAGGTTAATCCAAAATAAGGGGGGGGTCTCCTTGCAGATGAGCAAGACTTGGCAGATGTGAAGTCCCTGCCATCGCCGCACCACACCCACAACATAAACAGGTCCTTGTGGTTGCCATTGCTTATTTACTGGAAAATTAAGGCAGGCAAAACTGATCACATGTTTTAAAAGAATTCAGAGGAGCTCAGGTCCAACAGAGATGCTGCGTGAGGAAACGGCACAATCACAGAGCACAGTGGACAATTCTCCTCATGGAAAATATGCTTCATTCCCTTTGTAGACAACTTTAGAGTTTCCCCTTTTTGCTGTGGGCCAGTGTGCTCCCCAAGCTTTCCCTATTGGTCTGCATATTCACCCCTCTCCTGTTTCTGCAGCAGTACCTGCCTTGCATTCATAGAATCATAGAAGATTAGGGTTGGAAGGGACCGCAGGAGGTCATCTAGTCCAACCCCCTGTTCAAAGCAGGACCAATCCCCAACTAAATCATCCCAGCCAGGGCTTTGTCAAGCCGGGCCTTCAAAACCTCTAAAGATGGAGATTCCACCACCTCCCTAGGTAACCCATTCCAGGAGTGAGGGCTTGTAAGCCTTGTGGCTATTTGGTATTTATGAGCATTTCATGTGCATGTGGTAGGTTGCTACATTGTATTTGAAGCTATTTTTGTCATTGGTTTAACTTCTCCCAGAGTTTTGCTCAATTTTTCTTCCTCACTTTCTGGCGGGAGAATCTTTCATTGTTGCTGAGCTTTGAAGAAATCTCTTTCTCACATGTCCCCCTCCAACTTTAGCTTTGTGTCCAACCTTTGTGTGAGCAGCACCTGCCTGCATTGGAGAACTCAGTTTGCACAGGCTGTGTTAAGGACCTATGACAGTCCAAAGCCCGAACAACCATTGAGGAAGCAGGTTACAATTCGAATACAGTTCTTAAACTATGTGAAAACTGGCTGCCAGTCACAGTCTGTCTCACTGAAAATATCCTACTTTAATATCAAGCTTATGCCACTCTTTTCCCAGGCTGAGACTCCCCATGGCAGCCTTCCTATTAACAAAGCTTATACCCCTCCTTTTAACAGTCATTGCTTTCTTATTTACCAGCTGTGAAAGCTCCTCCCATGGGATTAAGAAGAAGCCACAAATGAGACCACAGTAACGTGGGGTCTGATTTTCAGAGATGCCCAGGATCCACGATTCCAGTTAAAATAAATGGGAGCTGCCGATGCTCAGCACCTTGAGAAATCAGACCCAGGATCTATAGTGGAGGGAAATCTAGTGCACAGTTCATGAAAGATTTTAAAAAATTGAAGCACAGGCCTAATATCCTCTTTCTCTCTTATGCTGCTCTCAGTTCTGTAGACAGAATCCTGATACCTCATCTGTACACAGAATTCTGTACGTAGAATTCTGAGATTTCTTCTTTACACTACAATAAGCTGGTTTCTTCCTTTTATTTCTTTACATTTCGCTAATCCACTCATCCAGAGTCCTGAGTTTAAAAATACATCAAATAGCAAAGTAGACAACAGCCACAAAATGCCTTCGAAACCCATCAAAAGGAAACCCTGTGCTGAGCCGCTTGCCACGGCCACACCCTGAACTGACCCTCCTGGAACAACTAGGAAAACAAGACAGGCTGGGACAGGCAGATAGTATGTAGTAATAATGTGGAGTCCAGAGGTAGGGCGCAACACACACTAATCAAACCCCATGACACCCAGGTGAGGTAAGAAAGCATTGTCCCCATTATACAGGTGAGGTCATAAAGGAAGCAAGGTAAAGGAACTTGCCCAGAGCCACAGGAGAAGGCCATGTTAGGGCTGGGATTGGAACTTGGGAGTTTCTAATTCCCATTCCCGAGCTTACTCACCAACCAGTCTGAATGCATGGGTGCAGCCTTGCCACTGTTCCCTCTAAGCTGTGCGCACGCACACAGATCCTAAACCCCACGCACACAGCGAAACACTGCGTGCACAAAAATTTGCACAGAAGCACAACAATTTGCACAGAAGAAATTTTTTGCACACACGGCCTGTCAAAAATTAGAGGGAACATTGGCCTTGACTGACAGACAGGTTGGCACAAGCCTTGGAATGCAGGGCTACAACCTTATTGCAAAATTACTTAATGTACTTAGTGCGACTCTTCCCTTTAGCTTACAACACGATCAGGCCTCAGAGATCCCCAGGAGGTGGAACTGAAGTCTCATCAGTCCCTCCTGCCTGTGAGCATGGTTGCGATGTAATTTGAAAGAGCAAAAAGAACATACTTAATTGTAGAGTCTGGACTAACATTACACTGTTCTCCTCCTCTTTTTATATCACCACTGGGGATCCTAGTTTTCTGTGATAAAACCCCAAAATTCTCCAATGAAAAGAACATAAAAATCCGTTTTCCACAATTAAAATGAAACACTGAACTTCAGTTTCCCTATCCACAATATATATAAGTATCAGTTGAACACAATATTTTATTGATATATTTACAATGTTTAAGCAATTTCAAAGCCCACCAGTGCCATCAATTATTATAATAAAATAAAATAAATAGAATTGAAATTTGGTTAGATTTACCCAATACTTATATGTTTGTAGTCTATATTTTCAGAAAATTGGGGTGGAGGGTGCGTTAATGCATACAAAAAACTCAAAAATTGCTTTTATTTTAACATTACTGACTTGCTGAGTTAGTCCTGGAGGCCGAAGTGAAATTTGAGATGCATTAAAACATGACCCCCATACGCCATTGCGTAACCTCCATACGCTGGAAGCAGTTTACTGGAATATGTTTAGCTATGTACAGTAGAACCCCATTTATTAGAGCCTCCATTATCTGGCTCTCCATATGAACCGAACAGAGCCGGCCCACAACATTTTGGCACCTGAGGCGGGGAGCTCAAATGACACCCTCATGCCCCCTCGCTTGGGCCAAAAGTTTGAAAGGTCTCAATTCTGCCTTCTTTCTCTTCTACTCCTCTCATGGCACTGCTCTGCTACCCCAATAAAGGAGAACTAACAACTTAAAATGCCTTGTTCAAAAATTTTAAGTAACACTTAACTTTCAAACGCCTGAACAGCAAATGTAACTTTTCTTGTCTGCATAGTAAACACTGGCATTTTTATCTGTTTGAATAATCAAAGTGGTGCTTTCCGTGCCTTCTTGGTTGCAAAGATTTGAACTGCTTCCTGAAGGTCCACAGTCTGGGCCAGCTCATGCTCTATTGAGATGGTTGCAAGGCTGACCAGCCTCTCCTGTGTCATTGTGGCGTGTAGATGTGTTTTTATTAACTTCAGCTTGGAGAAGCTGCGTTCTCCACTGGCAACTGTTACAGGAAGTGTTAGAAGTATGCGCAGAGCAACAAAAGCATTTGGAAAGAGGGTGGTCATCTTATTTGTGCACATATATTCCAGAACAGCGTTCGGAGTTGATCCTGCTGAAATGTATCTTGAAAGGACTTTCAGTTCATCACCTAAATCACTCACATCAATATCGCGCATGTCATCATGTGTCAACACTGTCTCTAGTGCCCTGCATTGCTGGTGTAGGTCTTCTTTAGGTGTAGTGAGGAGTTCTGGAATATCATACAACATCCCAAATATACTGCTGTGTTCCTTGAGCTGCATGAAACGTTCTTCAACTGACTGGATTGCACAATCTAGCACCTGGTTAAAGGATTCAACTTTGAATTGTTGTTTGGGATCTCTTATGGGATTATCCCGTGCCTTGTAATCAAAATGTCTTCTTCTTCGGTGACTCTTGTATTCTTGAATGGGTGGGAAAATAGCTTGAATGGGTGGGAAAATTCTTTAATTGGTGGGAAAATAGTGAAGTTCCTCTGCCAACTTCTGTGCACTCTTCAGAACATTTTGAAATTCCTCATCTGACCAGTAAGACTTTGCTTTGTTCAGCTGTTCCATGGCTCCAGATATATCAAGGTCAACACCTTGGAGTCTCTTGCTTACAACATTTATTTCAAACAGTATGTCATGCCACAACACTAAGCCACACAGAAATGTGAAGTTATGTAGGTTTCTGGTGATTCCATTTCCCTCTGCCACTGTTCTCCCACGAACAGTGCCTGTCATAGCACTATCCTCCATAATGGCAACTATGGCATCATCTATCTTCCCAATCTGGTGTTTGATAGGCTTTGTCGCCTCCACTCGACTTTCCCATCGTGTGGCACTCAGTGGTTTCAGTGTCAGAGAGGATATTCCCAGATGTTGCTTCAAAATTTGCCATCGATAAGTTGATGCAGAGAAAAATACATAGATGCTTTGAATTACATTAAAAAATTCAGCAGCCTCTCTAGAAGCTGATGCTGCATCACTGACCATCAAGTTCAATGAATGAGAACTGCATGGGAGAAAAAAAGCTTGAGGGTTTAACTCTCGGATCCGTGTCTGCACTCCTCTGTTCTTTCCTCTCATGTTGGCACCATTATCGTAGCCCTGATCTCTCCTGTCAGCTATCGCAATTCCCGTCTCTTCCAGCTTTTTAAGAAGCACATTTGTCATACCAGCTCCTGTAGTATCATCAATGTCAATAAATTCTAGGAAATGCTCTGACAGTCACCACTGCCGGGACATTTTCACTAGGTTCTGTTGTTGTTACAAAACACACCATTAAAGTAGTTTGTTCCGTATGGCTGACGTCAGGTGCGCAGTCCAGAATAACAGAGTCATATCTTGCTGACTTCAGATCTGCCACAATCTTCTGTTTGACTTTTGTTGCCAGTAACTGTATGATCTCATTTTGAATTGTTTTTCCAAGGTAGTGGTGTGTGACTCTTCTTAAATACTCCTGGAGTACAGCATCAAACTCAGCCATCAGCTCCACAACTTTAAGGAAGTTTCCATTGTTTGGCACGTACAGCTGATCTGAAGTGCCAAGCAGGGCTAGGTTTTGGGTCGCAAGCATTCTCACAATGGCAATGAGCCTTTTCAGAAAGTTTTGCCAGTAAAGAGACTCTGATGCAATCTTCTCTTGATGCTGACCATCTATGGTGGCCTTTAACTTTAGTCTCATCTCAAGCTTTTTCCACCTATGGAATGCTCTCTGGTGATTTGCTGCCTTCTCATGGCATGCCAGATTTCTAGCCAGATTTTTCCAGTCCTTCATTCCTGTAGAACCCAGTGTGGCTGGAACATTAGACTGGAAGAGTTTGCAACAAAAACAGTATGCAGCATTCTGGGTTTTTGAGTACATACGCCACGGCCTCTCCACTTTGGCACCATTGGGGATTTCACGCCAGTAATGTGTTGGATGGAAACTTCTATTTTCATTGTCTTTGGGGAACTTGAAGTTTTTCACTTGCTGTGGCCCATGCAGTACAAGGAAGTCCCTCAGGCTACTGCTCAAGTGGGTCCACAGTCCCAGATCATCTAGACTTAAGGAACTAAACTCAGCAGCAGCTGTTTCTTGTGCCCCCACCACACTCTTCTCTGATCTACACTTTTCTTCAGGAACGTGCATGGTTACATCCATTTGAGATGGAGATACGGATGCTGCAGTAGCTGCCAGGTCACCTGCACTCTGACTGACTGGAAGATCAGGCATCTCCTCACCACTCACATCCTCCCTGGGGCCGGAAGGTCCACCGTGAACATTTGTGTCTATGTATCTCAGGAGAGCTCCTTCCTGCTTAGATAGAAAAGCTTCCTTTGCTTTCTGTCTTTTCCCGAATGCTGCCCCAGAGGGGCGTTTTCTTCTTTCACTCATGACTGCTGTTCTAGGCCAGCTAGAGTGGCTCTCAACACTCAACTGAAGGGGAGAAATAAGCAGGCTGGTAGCAGGGCCTGAGTGAGGGAAGAGATCAGCGTCTTAAGGGCCTAACTGGCTCCTACTACTTCAGTTGACTGCCTGTTCTGCTCAAGTGGGTTCAGGGAAGCAGCAGGACACAGGAAGCTCCCTGAGAAGTTGGGGTTAATCAGTCCAGGCTCCTGGGGGTACTAGAGAGGTACATAAGAGGCTCCTCCTCCTCTCTCTCCCTGCAGCTCCTGCTGCTTTCTGTGATTCCCTCTCCCCTTTTCTCCTGCCTGCCTGTTCTGTCTCTTGTGCCCTCCTTCCTCCAGCCCAGCACTCCACCATCTCTGTGCATCTCCAGCAGAGAGAATCCAGCCCCCCACAGTCTGCCTCAGTTCGCCTCATGGTAAGGCCAGCCCTGTAACCGAACCACCAGCTGCTCGGGTGGCTGGGGCTCGGGCAGTCAGCACATTCAAAAATCAACAACAAGAAGGGGAGTTGTGCACATTGAATAAGTGACACTGGCACTGTCAGTAAAATTTAGTTAATATATGTTTATTTTTTCACAAAATATAAAAACTAAAGATTCTCTGTAAAAATGCAAATTCAGCATTTTTGTGCACTGTTCTGTGGCGAATGGATTTCTAGGATCCCTGATCACCACCTGTATTTGATTAGAATTCTCTGCCAGTTCTTCTCTCTCATACTCTCCTGTCTCACACATTCCCCCAGGGGGAGCCCAGCCTGCAAACCACATCCAACGAGAGAGAGAGAGAGAGAGAGAGAGAGAGAGAGAGAGGAGGATAAATTAGTGAGTTTCCTCTCCTTCTTCACTGTGCAATGCATGTTTATCTGGGCCCTAATAATCATTGTGGAGTTGTCTTTCTGGATGCTGTTATTCCCATTCGGTTGGCTCATGTATCAAGGAAAACTCAAGGATCATATAAATGAAATTCTATGCACCACGCTGAACTGCATACAAGAAGCAACGAGGAAAAAATAAATGTTTCTTAAACAAGCTAATTAAAACAAATAACAGGAAGCCACCATCTCGACAAGTCGAGAATGCAAAGCAGGAGTGGAGAGATCAGCTATCATGTTAACTAAAATACTTTTTCCATTATAGTAAAAACATGGAAACTACCCAATTATCAATATTTTCTGCACCAGATTCTCATTTACACTAAAGTCCCTTTACTCTGCTCCTTAAAGTTCACATACATGTAACTGTAAAACGTACTTTATTCCCACTTTACGGTCCCGTTACACTGACATTGCAGTATAAGGAAATGAGGATCAGACCCTCTATTACATCGGATGAAGTGAGCTGTAGCTCACGAAAGCTTATGCTCAAATAAATTGGTTAGTCTCTAAGGTGCCACAAGTCCTCCTTTTCTTTTTGTGAATACAGACTAACACGGCTGCTACTCTGAAACCTGTCATTATGACTGTTATTATTATTTGTCTGACAGTAATGCCCAGAGGCCCCAGGATCAGGGCCCCTTGGAGTTAGGTGCTGTACAAACACTGAACACTGTCCTGAGGAGCTTACGTATAATTTGAAACAAGATGTAATAAATGGATGTGACAAATAGGAAGGGAAATGAAGGTAACCATACTAAGACCATAGGGTTGCATAGGGTTACAGTGTGCACAGCTAGATGGTTCTGAGTCATTTTAAAGATATTTTTAAACTAAAGTAAATAAAATAAATAAAGGTTTCAGAGTAACAAGTACTCCTTTTCTTTTTGAAAATAAATAAAATCAGCCATTATTATTATTTATAACACAAAATCTCCTAGAGGCCACAACAAGACAAGGGCCCCATTCTATTAGGTTCTGTACATATATGTAACAAGAAAAAGTCCCTTCCCCAAAGCCCTTATAGTCTAAATAGACAAAATAGAGAAAGAGTGAGAGGGAAACAGAGGTCTAGAGAAAAGAAGTGATCTGCCCAAGGTCTTGCAGCAGATCACGCTGCTGTATCACTGTAGTGTAGACATATTACAGCTATAAAAGAGGTTATTCCATCAGTGTAGTAAATCCAGCTCTCCGAGAGGCGTAACTAGGTCAACACAAAAATTCTTCCATTGGCCTAGAGGGATGTGCATGACCAATTCCCATTAACCCTTCAGAGTCAGATTTGTATGTGGGAACTGTAACCGCAAGTGACATCTAAATTCAAACCTAGTGAGGGAGTTTCTCAATCTCTCCTTCAAGATGGAGCGTAAGCACACATGTTCCTCGCCACCTTATGGGAGAACGTTACCCAGCAAAAGTAATAGTGGGTGGTCATTATGGCTGATAGGGAAACCAGCTGCCCCCTCCCTGGCCGAAGGATATCATGGCTGGTAGGTTGCACTTTGTCCTTCATTCCTCCTCTTCCTCCACGTGGAAAAACAGCAAAGAAGGGAAAAAATCCATCATCAGATAAAATAGAATCCTTAGGCACTGTCTGCTGGCTGTTTTGTCCCCGGCATCCCTGTGAGTGTGTAACTCACCTTTTAACAAAGGAGTCGCATTTTCACTTTCCATTTCACTGCTGTGATAAACCCAAAGAGGAATCCCTTTCTTATCCTCCGAATCTGAGTAATTCCAACACCATCAGACATTGCTGAGGGCATGGAAAATGTTCCATCATTCTCAGGGCCGGCTCTAGGCCCCAGCAAAGCCAGCCCAAGCTTGGAGCAGCACAATTCCAGGGACGGCGTTCCGGCCACTTTTTTTTTTTTTTTTTTTTCCTCTTGGGCAGTTGCACTCTCGGAGCTTGGGGCGGCAAATTATTTGCTTGGGGCGGCAAAAAACCTCGAGTCGGCCCTGACCATTCTGGTCTCTCCTGGGCTGCTCTTTGCATGTCCTCTATGTTGTTAAGTCCTGTAAGTTTTCCCTCTCTGAGTACTGTTCAAAGGAGGGGATGGCTCCTTTTGTGTTTCTCCAGCTGCCCAGTGGCGCACTTGCCATGGAAGACACACTTGCTTCATTCTTCATACGTCTCAAATATTTTCATCTTCTCTCTTGGATAACATTATAGATCAGGGGTTGTTGAACACTAACAAATTGTGGTATTTGTTATAAAGTAATTCAGTTTAATACCTAGAATATTTCTAAGGCAATTTCTTTTGAAGGCATATAGACATCTGCCTATACCTTTGGTGGATTTTCATCTTTCACATCCATATGTTAATATGGAAATAACAGCTGAGTTAAAGATCTAACTATGAACCTTTAAGTTGTAGATTTTCAATGGCCAAATCTTGTTTAAGCTGGTAAATGCAGCTGCTGCCTTATGACCTTATTCCCTTCTGGATATTCCCAGTGGCTTCCACATTATTGCAACATGTGCATTTTTTTCTTAGTGATTGTAATTGACTTTTAGTTCCCGTGCAATTTAATTATTCAGAGAATAGTATGATAATGCAATCTCTGTATAGATACACTTGACTTTCAATAGAACTTTGACTCTTAAGTTACTTGGTGCTTTTGGTATTTTTAACTTGTTTAATGGAATAACCATGACCAACTCTACTGTGTCAGTTTCTTGTGAACTGCTTACATTAGTGATGGTTTATTCCATTTACCGGTATTAAATGTTTTGAGGCTCTGGAAAGTCAAATTTTAAAGTAGGCCCCACAGTAAGGAAATCAGTAGCCCAAGCTTTGTTTCCTCTCTTTTGATAGCTTGAGCTGTCTGTCAAAATCTTGGAGAAATAGTTTCTTCATTTTAGCATATGGTTATCTCCTTTATATTTGTTGGAACATTTAGTCCAGTTTTGGAGGCAGTCTTGGAGGATTTTGTGATGAATGTTCCCTTCCAAAATCTGTTCTAATGGATGTGTTGGGAGCCTGTGAATTCCTAGGAAGAACCATGCTGATTGCTACAAAAAGGACTGTGAATTCATAACACTTTCTTCTGAAAGAAATCTGAAACTTTTTCAGACTGCAATAAAACCAAACCTCTAATTAAGCATCCTTTGCTACTATAGACAGTAACAAGGTGTTATTACATGGAATGAAAATCCTTTTTGTATCTACTGAGCTCTAAGCGCAGCCTCTATAGTTCTAACAACCTAAATGATTTAAAAAGCAGAAAGTATCAACCCAGCACTGCAGTGGATTAATAATCAGGTAACAGCTGCTAGCATTAGGGGACCTCTCAGGCCACATGGCCCAGGGAAATGTCTAGCTAAAAGTGAAAGAATGTGCAAAACTTACTATCTCCTGACATCCATAGAGAATTCTGAAGCCAATAGCTAGTTCCCCCTGTTAACAATTTTGTGACCCATCTAATTGTGCTGGTGAGATCCTCACTTTCTTCTTCTTATTTATTCGTATGCAGGTAGTGCTCCCAATGTGCAACATGCTAAATACCACTGCCCCACCCACTTGTGGCACAGAGCTCACTTTGTAAGGAGAGTGATCACTTTAGATAAGCTATTACCAGCAGGAGAGTGGGGTGGGGGGAGAGAAAACCTTTTGTAGTGATAAACACCCATTTTTTCATGGTCTGTGTGTATAAAAACATCTTCTGTATTTTCCACAGGATGCATCCGATGAAGTGAGCTGTAGCTCACGAGAGCTTATGCTCAAATAAATTGGTTAGTCTCTAAGGTGCCACAAGTCCTCCTTTTCTTTTTGCGAATACAGACTAACACGGCTGTTACTATGAAACCTGTCATTAAGCAAGGCACTGCATTTAGCCGTATGGAGTGGAAATCTATCAACTGCATGAAAAAACTTGTACAGATACAGACAGACATCATCTTCCTTTCCAAATGCAAACAGATGGACATCGTACCAAAAGGACTGAAGGTAAAAAATCCATTACAATCTACATACCACACTGACTATGCTGACAGCTTGTGCCACACGCTCTCAAAGAGACTGCGGAATCACCTGATCAACATCCTCTACAGCAAACAGGGAAAGATAAAGAATGAGCTCTCAAAACTGGATACTCTCATAAAAAACCAACCTTCCACACAAACTTCCTCATGGCTGGACTTTACTAAAACTAGACAAGCCATTTACAACACACACTTTGCTTCTCTACAAAAGAAAAAGGACACTAAACTTTCTAAACTACTACAGGCTACAAGGGGCCACAGCAATGGTCCCCTCAACCCACCCAGCAATATTGTTAACCTATCCAACTATACTCTGAGCCCAGCAGAAGCAGCTGTCCTATCTCGGGGCCTCTCCTTCTGCCCCTCCACCCCCATGAACATGATACAGTTCTGTGGTGACCTAGAATCCTATTTTCGATGTCTCCGACTCAAGGAATATTTCCAACACACCTCTGAACAACATACTAATCCACAGAGACCTCCCTACCAACACTACAAAAAGAAGGATTCTGGGTGGACTCCTCCTGAAGGTCGAGACAGCAGACTGGACTTCTACATAGAGTGCTTCCGCCGACATGCACGGGCTGAAATTGTGGAAAAGCAGCATCACTTGCCCCATAACCTCAGCCGTGCAGAACACAATGCCATCCACAGCCTCAGAAACAATTCTGACATCATAATCAAAAAGGCTGACAAAGGAGGTCCTGTTGTCATCATGAATAGGTCGGAATATGAACAAGAGGCTGCTCGGCAGCTCTCCAACACCACTTTCTACAAGCCATTACCCTCTGATCCCACTGAGAGTTACCAAAAGAAACTACAGCATTTGCTCAAGAAACTCCCTGAAAAAGCACAAGATCAAATCCGCACAGACACACCCCTGGAACCCCGACCTGGGATATTCTATCTACTACCCAAGATCCATAAACCTGGAAATCCTGGGCACCCCATCATCTCAGGCATTGGCACCCTGACAGCAGGATTGTCTGGCTATGTAGACTCCCTCCTCAGGCCCTATGCTATCAGCACTCCCAGCTACCTTCAAGACACCACTGACTTCCTGAGGAAACTACAATCCATCGGTGATCTTCCTGATAACACCATCCTGGCCACTATGGATGTAGAAGTCCTCTACACCAACATTCCACACAAAGATGGACTACAAGCCATCAGGAACAGTATCCCTGATAATGTCATGGCAAACGTGGTGGCTGAACTTTGTGACTTTGTCCTCACCCATAACTATTTCACATTTGGGGACAATATATACCTTCAGATCAGCGGCACTGCTATGGGTACCCGCATGGCCCCACAGGATGCCAACATTTTTATGGCAGACTTAGAACAACACTTCCTCAGCTCTCGTCCCCTAACGCCCCTACTCTACTTGCACTACATTGATGACATCTTCATCATCTGAACCCATGGAAAAGAAGCCCTTGAGGAATTCCACCATGATTTCAACAATTTCCATCCCACCATCAACCTCAGCCTGGTCCAGTCCACACAAGAGATCCACTTCCTGGACACTACAGTGCTATTAAATGATGGTCACATAAACACCACCCTATACCGGAAACCTACTGACCACTATTCCTATCTACATGCCTCCAGCTTTCACCCTGACCACACCACACGATCCATTGTCTACAGCCAAGCTCTGCGATACAACCACATTTGCTCCAACCCCTCAGACAGAGACAAACACCTACAAGATCTCTATCAAGCATTCTTACAACTACAATACCCACCTGCGGAAGTGAAGAAACAGATTGATAGAGCCAGAAGAGTTCCCAGAACTCACCTACTACAGGACAGGCCTAACAAAGAAAATAACAGAACGCCACTAGCCGTCACCTTCAGCCCCCAACTAAAACCCCTCCAACGCATTATCAAGGATCTACAACCTATCCTGAAGGACGACCCAACACTCTCACAAATCTTGGGAGACAGGCCAGTCCTTGCATACAGACAGCCCCCCAACCTGAAGCGAATACTCACCAGCAACCACATACCACACAACAGAACCACTAACCCAGGAACCTATCCTTGCAACAAAGCCCCTTGCCAGCTGTGCCCACATATCTATTCAGGGGACACCATCACAGGGCCTAATCACATCAGCCACACTATCAGAGGCTCGTTCACCTGCACATCTACCAATGTGATATATGCCATCATGTGCCAGCAATGCCCCTCTGCCATGTACATTGGCCAAACCGGACAGTCTCTACGTAAAAGAATAAATGGACACAAATCAAATGTCAAGAATTATAAAATTCATAAACCAGTCGGAGAACACTTCAATCTCTCTGGTCACTCGATTTCTGATCTCAAAGTGACTATCCTTTAACAAAAAAACTTTGAAAACAGACTCCAACGAGAGACTGCTGAATTGGAATTAATTTGCAAATTGGATACAATTAACTTAGGATTGAATAGAGACTGGGAATGGTTGATTCATTATAAAAAGTAACCTATTTCCCCTTGTTTATTCCTCCCCCCCACTGTTCCTCAGACGTTCTTGTTAAACTCTGGATTTGTGCTGGAAATGGCCCACCTTGATTATCATACACATTGTAAGGAGAGTGATCACTTTAGATAAGCTATTACCAACAGGAGGGTGTGGTGGGGGGAGAGAAAACCTTTTGTAGTGATAAACACCCATTTTTTCATGGTCTGTGTGTATAAAAACATCTTCTGTATTTTCCACAGTATGCATCCGATGAAGTGAGCTATAGCTCGCGAAAGCCTATGCTCAAATAAATTGGTTAGTCTCTAAGGTGCCACAAGTACTCCTTTTCTTTTTGCGAATACAGACTAACACGGCTGCTACTCTGAAACCTGCCTAAGAAAGAATACTCTCCTGATTAGCAGAACAAGAACCTTGAACACCTTCCACCCATTTATCTTAAGAAATTTGCCTCAATGTCCCACTGGGGGCTGCCCTGAGTTCCAGGCAATATTTTAGAAACAGACTGTGAAATGTTTGCTTATTGCGAGCTACTTTGGAAGAGAGGAGGAAAAACTGCAAAGAGTTTCCCCCTCCACGGTGCAGTTAGTTCCAGTGCGAGACTCCACACCCTTCAGAGAAGTTTCAGAGTAACAGCCGTGTTAGTCTGTATTCGCAAAAAGAAAAGGAGTACTTGTGGCACCTTAGAGACTAACCAATTTATTTGAGCATAAGCTTTCAGAGAAGAATTGTCAGAGACCTGGAGAAAGGGTTTCAGGAACTACCCTGCAGCACCAGAAGAGTTTCTGTGCATCAAGAGAACTTTTGTCACTTACCAAAATAAATTAACATATAAAAACAAGGAAACACCATGGTTTATGCAGGAGACACAGGTTTTAGCAGGAGACACAGTCTGGATTCATGGGTTTCTGCCACAAATTCATTATGTGACCTAGAGCACATCACTTTATCTCTCTCTCCCTCAAATTATCCATCTGTATAATGGATATAATAGGCAAAATCCTGCTCCCACTGAAATCAATACTTCTCTACCACAAATGAGGTAACATAAAGCTTAATAAATTAATGCTGTAAAAAAGCGAGTCCTTTGGGTGCAAAATACAATAGAAGAACTATTATTTGTAATGATAATATCATATTTAACTAGCATCTTTCATGATAAGGGATGTTGCGGTATTTTATAAACTTAAGCTGGTATAGAAACTATACACAGTGGTCATTTCATCCACCACTGAAATGCAGCTACTTCTGAGGTGGAACAAAGCAGCTGTTTAACAGCACACAGCCATACTACATACAAGATTTTGGAATTAGAAGTGAAGAATACCTTTTCCTACTGAAATTGCAGAGTTTGATTTAATTAGAGTGAATATAAAATATACCTTGGCAGCACACTGGGCTAGCAAGAACACTTTTTAGGTTGTAAGGTTTTTCAGAGGAAGGAATGTGACTTCATGTGTGTTTGCACAGCATCTTCTAGGACAGCTAGACCAGCCTGGCTCATGACAAAGGAAACACATCATTCTTTTGTTATGCAATAATGAAACTACACCAGATAAATACAAAACAGAATGCAAACTCCCCCCTGGCTGCATTTCCTGCAAATCAGTTACACCTGGACCCCTCACTTTACAAGAAAAATCTATAAGGAAACTTCTTGTGAAGTTTTCATTTACCAGACTTCAGTAACATGTGCCCCATCATTCTGAGAACCAGACCCGACCCTAAGGCCCTGATCCTACAAACACTTAGGCATTTGCTTAACATTAAGCAAATGTTTAATTGCTTTGCTGGATCAGGGCCAAATCTGCTTCTCAGGGACTTATGACATTACATAACGAAGAAAAAAGAAAAGGAGTACTTGTGGCACCTTAGAGACTAACCAGTTTATTTGAGCATGAGCTTTCGTGAGCTACAGCTCACTTCATCGGATGCATAGCATATCGTGGAAACTGCAGAAGACATTATATACACACAGAGACCATGAAACAAAACTTCCTCCCACCCCACTGTCCTGCTGCTAACAGCTTATCCAAAGTGATCATCAAGTGATCATCAAGGAAGGCCATTTCCAGCACAAATCAAGGTTTTCTCACTCTTCCCCCCCCCCCCCCCCACCCACACACAGACACACATACAAACTCACTCTCCTGCTGGTAATAACGAAGAGCATTTAAATCACCTAATATCCATAGGATAAGATGTTCAAGAGGATATTAGATACTAACCAAAATTGCCAGGTGTGCATTGCATGCCACAAACAACAAAGACTTTGAAAACAGTGAAGGCCAATGGAGAGAGAAACCCTATTTTGGATTTTTATATATATAAATGAGAGACAAGGTGAGGGAGGGAATATCTTTTATTGGACCAATTTCTGCTGGTGAGAGAGACAAGCTTTTGAGCTACACAGAGCTCTTCTTGAGGTGTAGCTCGAAAGCCTGTCCCTTCCATGGACAGAAGTTGGTGCAATAAAAGACATTACCTTCCCCACCTTATCTCTCTCATCTCCTGGGCCAACATGGCTATGAAAACACTGCAATACAGATATATAATTATTAATACTAGCAAAATAAGTTTCTGGGCTTTAGGTCAAACATACCAAGTTGTGTTCGTTTGTTTTTGCTGCCCTTAAAGGAGTTCACATAAACTATTATCATCATTTTATGTTTGACTGTGTAGTAATTTCCATACCTGTCCAATCACTCATTATATTGATACACACAGCCCTGAATTTCACAATTCTCAATACAGTACTTCCTACAGCCCCTATTTCAATACCATTACTGGCATGACAATGTGTTGTGAGCATTACCCCAAGTTTTGGTGTACTGGACAGGTTTCACAGTAGTGGTGAGGCACCTTGGGCTTTGTTTTGTTTTTTAGTGTCCCTGTTCCTGCTCCTACTCTCAATGAAGTAATGGCAAAATTCTCATTAACTTCAAAGGGAGCAAGACGGTATCCTTTGTGTTAGTCAGTTTCTGATTAAGTGGCTCAGGCTGCTACGCTGAGCTGTGCAAAGGTTTCGTGACAAAAAGCAAAATTTGGCACAGGATCATCTAAAAGGTCATCAGTGTTCCTGGACCTTTCAAATAAACCTGGGCTCAATTTTGACCAAACATCATTGATTTATTATTTTTGAAAAAAAGGCAAAATATTTATCTAAGATAGATGGTTTTACATGGCCCCATCAACAAAGTATCAGGGTGCCTGCCCCAGTATACATAGATGTATTTTCCCAACAGCTCTGAGGGGTAGGGAAGTATTATTTTCCCCATTTTCCCCAGATGGGGAAATGAGGCACAGAGAGAAAAAATCACTTGTCAGAAGTCACCCATGCAGCCTGTGCCAGAGTCAAAGACTGAACACAAATCCACTGAGATGTGCTAAAGTGTCCATCCTTCCTCCTTATTTGAGTATTGCTTCAAACTTGATATTTGAACAGACTCAGAACAAAACTCAAGGAGCGGGAACCCACCCAAAATTAAACTCTAGAAAGTTTCCCCAAGCCCCAGGAAGTAGAGTTGCCAGCTCCATGTGGCTGTCCTGCCACATACTGATGTTTCTGGTGTCTCTTTTCTTTCTCCCAAAGTAGATGTCTCCCCTCACAAGTCCCCTTCAGAGAATACTTAAAAGACATTGTGATTTCACTGGAAGCTGTTGTCATCACAGAACATATACCAGTGGCCCCACCTTGGTTTTTCAAATATCATAGCCAAAGCCTGATTAAACTACAAGTCCCTGAGTCATAATGACAGGTTTCAGAGTAGTGAATCATGGCTGTATTTTAAAGAATCCTTATTGAGGTTACAGGGACAAACCATCCTGAAGTGTAGAAAGAATAGTAAATATGGCAGGTGACCAGCTTGGCTTCAGAGTGAAATCCTTGCTGATCTTAAACACAAAAAAGAAGCTTACAAGAAGTGGAAGATTGGACAAATGACCAGGGAACAGTATAAAAATATTGCTCGGGCATGCAGGAGTGAAATCAGGAAGGCCAAATCACACCTGGAGTTGCAGCTAGCAAGAGATGTTAAGAGTAACAAGAAGGGTTTCTTCAGGTATGTTAGCAACAAGAAGGAGGTCAGGGAAAGTGTGGGCTCCTTACTGAATGAGGGAGGCAACCTAGTGACAGAGGATGTGGAAAAAGCTAATGTACTCAATGCTTTTTTTGCCTCTGTCTTCAAGAACAAGGGTCAGCTCCCAGACTACTGCACTGGGCAGCACAGCATGGGGAGGAGGTGACCAGCCTTCTGTGGAGAAAGAAGTGGTTCGGGATTATTTAGAAAAGCTGGACAAGCACAAGTCCATGGGGCTGGATGTGCTGCATCTGAGAGTGCTAAAGGAGTTGGCGGATGTGATTGCAGAGCCATTGGCCATGATCTTTGAAAACTCATGGCGATCGGGGGAAGTCCCGGACGACTGGAAAAAGGCTAATGTAGTGCCCATCTTTAAAAAAGGGAAGGAGGAGGATCCTGGGAACTACAGGCCAGTCAGCCTCACCTCAGTCCCTGGAAAAATCATGGAGCAGGTCCTCAAGAAATCAGTTCTGAAGCACTTCGAGGAGAGGAAAGTGATCAGGAACAGTCAGCATGGATTCTCCAAGGGCAAGTCATGCCTGACTAATCTAATTGCCTTCTATGACAAGATAACTGGCTCTGTGGATGAGGGGAAAGCAGTGGACGTGTTGTTCCTTGACTTTAGCAAAGCTTTAGACACAGTCTCCCACAGTATTCTTGCCAGCAAGTTAAAGAAGTATGGGCTGGATGAATGGACTATAAGGTGGACAGAAAGTTGGCTAGATTGTCGGGCTCAACAGGTAGGGATCAATGGCTCCATGTCTAGTTGGCAGCTGGTATCAAGTGGAGTGCTCCAAGGGTCGGTCCTCGGGTCGGTTCTATTCAATATCTTCATAAATGATCTGGAGGATGGTGTGGATTGCACCCTCAGCAAGTTTGCAGATAACACTAAACTGGGAGGAGAGGTAGATACGCCGGAGGGTAGGGATAGGATACAGAGGGACCTAGACAAATTAGAGGATTGGGCCAAAAGAAATCTGATGAGGTTCAACAAGGACAAGTGCAGAGTCCTGCACTTAGGACGGAAGAATCCCATGCACCGCTACAGACTAGGGACCGAGTGGCTAGGCAGCAGTTCTGCAGAAAAGGACCTAGGGGATACAGTGGACGAGAAGCTGGATATGAGTCAGCAGTGTGCCCTTGTTGCCAAGAAGGCCAATGGCATTTTGGGCTGTATAAGTAGGGGCATTGCCAGCAGATCGAGGGACGTGATCGTTCCCCTCTATTCAACATTGGTGAGGCCTCATCTGGAGTACTGTGTCCAGTTTTGGGCCCCACACTACAAGAAGGATGTGGAAAAATTGGAAAACATTCAGTGGAGGGCAACAAAAATTATTAGGGGACTGGAACACATGACTTATGAGGAGAGGCTGAGGGAACTGGGATTGTTTAGTCTGCGGAAGAGAAGAATGAGGGGGGATTTGATAGCTACTTTCAACTACCTGAAAGGGGGTTCCAAAGAGGATGGCTCTAGACTGTTCTCAGAGGTAGCAGATGACAGAACAAGGAGTAATGGTCTCAAGTTGCAGTGGGGGAGGTTTAGGTTGGATATTAGGAAAAACTTTTTCACTAGGAGGGTGGTGAAACACTGGAATGTGTTACCTAGGGAGGTGGTGGAATCTCCTTAAGGTCAGGCTTGACAAAGCCCTGGCTGGGATGATTTAATTGGGGTTCAGTCCTGCTTAGAGCAGGGGGTTGGACTAGATGACCTCCTGAGGTCCCTTCCAACCCTGATATTCTATGATTCTATGCCATCTTTCATATGCAACAATGCTACAATATCTCGCTCAAAAATAAAGACCTTCTCAACAAAGTTTACATAACTAATGCAAAAAGCACAGTATGTTCCTGTCATTAGGACAGCCACAATCAGTGATCCTTCAAATTCTTCCTCACGCTGAAAAATTCAACAGCCACAGAGTGTCTGACTTCACTCCTCAGAGAACAGGAAGGAACCAATAAAGTGCTGATTATGGGAGATTTTCAGATACCCATTCCTCAAAGAGCACATACTACTAACTTTGTCCTCAGTTACACCTGTGCAACCCTAGGTACCTGTAACTAAGGACATGATTTGAGCCATGAGTATTTAGAGAAAGACGAAGTAACATCAAGCTGGTTATTTTTGCAGTAAAACTACTTTTGAAGAAAAATTAATGAGCAAAACTATTTTCCAGTGAGGTCTGTTGGTTATGTAATATTACTGTGAAAAGCTGTTGAAAAATCACACCAATAACAAATGATCTACCTGGTCTTCCGGCACTATGCTTATGGAATTTCTTTGCTGTGCAGTCTATTAGTTCTGCAGCACATCTACATATGCATCTATAGTGACACTAGTTAAGACAAAAGCTATAGTAGTCATTTGTCTTCATGCTACAGCAAGGGACACTAGGCCCACCATATCTTCCCCATGCTTTGTAAATCACAGGACCATGCAGAGAAGCTTACATAGCAATGAAGAAGAACAGTGTCTCTCTGACAAGGACGAAAGCCATTTCTTCTTATTTTACTCTCCGCTGGTTGACATAGTTAGTGCTGGCCAAATCTGCAAAGTTTTATTTCAGAAGTTTATTTTGTTATATTTGTGAAATACTTTCAACATTCCAAAGATACAGAGTTTTTCAAGATAAGAATTAAGATGGCAAAAAGTCTGTGTTCATTTAAAGGGCATGGCTGAGTTAGTGCTGTCTAGTTATTGTAAATCTTATCAGCAGTCCCCCTGGCTGTTGGTTGGTTGGTAGGGAAGGAGAGAAAGATCCATTGTAAATCTGAGTTGCACCTTAATATCTCCAAAGGCCCTTTTCTTTGCAGAGCCGCCCGGGGGGGGGGAGGGGCGGGAAGTGGGGCAATTTGCCCCAGGCCCCGGGGCAATATACTATACTATAGCATTGCAACTTTTTTTTATGGAAGGGGTCCCCGAAATTGCTTTGCCCCAGGGCCCCTGAATCCTCTGGGCAGCACTGTTTCTTTGCCAGTAGAAAAAGAGGGCAACAGGAAAGTAGTCCATGACTCTTGGAGACGCTCATAAATGAGGTCACTCTTCAGCAAGATGGCTGCCATCAGCACAAGACTTGGAAAATGATCATTTGAATGCAGAATCATTGTCCTGTCCAGTTCCCCACTTGTCTGGCAGGAAAGGCTGCTCACCATGGGAACCTGCAGTAAACTGAATGCACACAGATGGGTGCCACTTTCTTTATATTCCTCGGTCATTTGTAAAACAGAAATTGTGCTCATTTTATTGATAGGCCGTAACTCTAATCAGGCAAACACAGGCTGGTAAAAGGTGTGTTATGCAGGACAAGCATTAACGATACTTGGCAGGAGGAGTGCTGAGAGCCATAGGCTCCAACTCCGTGGGTGCTCCAGGGCTGGATTAGTGGGTGTTTAGCACCCACCGGCAGCCTGCTCCCTCCCTTTTCCCCCAGTGCCTCCCATCCACCAGCAGCCCTGCTGATCAATTCCTCCCGCTCAGCATCTCCTACCCGCCGCAATCAGCTGTTCCACAGCACACAGGAGGTGCTGGGAGGGAGGTGGAAGAGCGGGGACGGGGCACACTCAGAGGAGGGGGCAGAAGTGGGTGGGAAGAGGCAGGGTGGGGGCTTGGGGAAGGGGTGAGGGCAGGACCTGGGGAGGAGCAGCAGTGGGAAGAGGCAGGGCGGGGGTGGAAGTTTAGAGGAAGGAGGCAGGTGGGGCCGTGGGCGGAGCGGGGGGGCTGAGCACCCCTGGGACCCGGAAGAAGCTGGCACCTGTGCTGAGAGCCATTGAACCAAACTGTATATAATGGATATCATGGAATCCACTTCAAGCCAGGGGGTGCAGCAGCGCCCCCAGCACCCCTAGTTCTAGCACCTATGCTTGGCAGTCTGTCTAAATGCTCAGAGTCTTTGACTGGGATTTTCTTGGTCACATCTCAAATTGCTGTATATATTATTTTGTTTAATCACAACATATGTTTGAAAATTAATCTGATAAACCACACAATTAAAGTGGTAAAACAGGCTGGTTTAGTTCTATGGAAGAACAGGAGAAGCCTGATTTGTTTGGATAGCACACAGTGTTAGAAATTTGTCCGCTTTATTGACTGCAGCACTTCACCATAAATGCTAAGTGAGTAATATGACACAAGGCTAGCTGTTTCTTTCCTGTTACTGCTTAGCATTGGAGTTTCCTGTAAATGGAAGGGTGGCCCAGCCAAGAGGCCAACCAAGGAAATGATTTATTCCTAGCACACAGGGCTTGCTGCCTCGGTTAGAGAGCAATCTAATTTGTTTAAATGTTTGAATGTTTGTGGTGTGTGCTTAAAGCTAGGGTGTTACAATATAGTATTGTTTGCAGTTCAAATAGGATGATGTTACTGAGGAAAGGTGTCTGTTGAGTAGAAAGGATAGCAGTCTTAAAATGCATCAACAGGAATCAGATAAACAATAACAATAATATACTTTTCCCCTTTCATTCCAGGATCTCAAAGCACTTTACAAAGATTAATTAATTAAGCTTCATAAGCCTCCCATTGCATCAGCTTCATTAACCCCAATTGGGGAACCCTAAATACAGGAAGGTGACATGACCGCAGGTCATACAAAGAGTCAATAACAGAGCCAGAAATAGAACCCTGAAAAATAGAACTCCCCATCCCCTGCTCTGCCCATTAGACCACACCTAGGACATAGGTCGGCTTGCACAGTCACCCAGTTTCTCAGAGACCAGTGATTACACGGGTGTGATGACCGTGCTGTATGTGTACTGATGAGAGTGGAACTGGAAAGTCAGACACATAATTCTGGAAATGAGGGTTATCAAGTGTCACAGCAGTGGGACTTCAAACCACACATGCTGAGGGGCAGAATTCGGCCTGAAGAAAAGAAAATACAGACTAAACAACCAACAAAACAAGAGTCACTTTGTCTTTGCAGAGGGCTAAAATCAGCTAATTTCACTGTGGTTTCTCTCCTTTGGATTTGTCCTTTGGTCTGTGTCAGGGACGCTCCTTCCCCATTACACCTGTCCCTCAGCTGTCCTGCAGAGCTCTCTCCTTCTCCCAACAGAAATGCCTTTGATCTTTTACAGCCCCCTTAAGAAACCTGTTACTCAGAGAGTCATGCTAGCATTATCTTGCATATTCAAGCTTAGCCTCTCTTTTCCTTCCTCTATTCAGCTACCCTATCTCAGCTGTGCTGTTTTTTAACTCCTCACCAACAGCAGATATTCTCCCAGGTGACCAATTCCCATGCTAGTATGTGCCACATGGGAACCCGATGTCAGCCACAGTACCCCTTTGGATTTTGGGTGAGCTTAGGAGAGGAAAGCATATGTCACCTAGACATGCAGAAAAAGAGAAGGTGCCAGAAAGATAACAGACATCCACACAGTCACATGCATATAGTCATGGCCTCTGTGAAAGTCAGTGAGGGTACAAGAAACACTGATCCGGGCTAACATTGCAATGTTTATGCTTCCAAGGGCAAGAACTATACTGATCTTTAGGCAAGAACCTCCTGACTCCTGGATTCTCATCTGCATTCTGGACAACCTGGAAAACGTTCACTTCCATCCCTCTTGCAGGCTTGCCAAGAATCATGAAGCAGTAATGCAGTTGAGAGTAAACATGACTACTCATTTGAGGAGTATGGAGTTTATCCAGTTCTGATGTGGGGAATATGGAATTTAGTTTGTTAGTTTGCCCACTTTTTTCCCCACCATTACACCACTGTCATGAGGGAATGTGAACCTGCATCTCAGCATCCAGAGGATCCCAGAAGGAAGAGCAACCAAAGCTGGCAAAGTGGCTACATCATTGAGAGATCCTGAGCACAGCAAACCATCACGATTAAACCATCACCAAGTGTGTGCTGAATATTCTGGATGGATGACAGAAATGGGTTCCTAGTAGAAAATCAGGAATACTAGTTAAAGGGACATCATCATCATAAAAATCATACATTGTAAATAAACAAAATTATTTACCAATGGTACTAATAAGACCTTAAATAAAAGTGAAATCATTTTGAAATCCAATCACTGCTCCTTTTCCTTGTTTCCTTCTGGCATTTCTCATCTTGGACAATGACAATCAATTAAAATCCGTTTTAATTTGGTTTATAGTCCACTTCACTTTCAGGTTCACTCAGTGCTGCAATGCTTGGGTTACAAACATTCTCCTGCTGTGTTTTTACAAAAACACTTTTGTTCACTGGATTTTTTAAAAAATATTGTGAAAACATGTCTATTGATCTTAGGGTTTGCAAAAGATTGTGCTTACAAAATGTAAATATTAGGTCAAACAAATTTTGTTTACATTAAAGGAAGAGTTTTATCAAGTGGGCATTTTCCTAATGATTACAGAAAAGTGTTCTCACCTATATAATGAGCCAGACAAATCCCCACGGACCCAAGCTGAGGAGCAGTTTGTGGTTTTGTTCGTGTTGAAAGGATTCAGCAAAGTTTTCACTGTCTAAAACATCATATCCCTAGAAATTGTGTGTGTTTTAAAACGGTTACTGTTCATGCACCCAGAGATTGTAGCAGGGGTATTGAATGGATGGATAAACAAAAAACCTAAATTCCAATAATATTTCTTCTTAGCACTGAATCTATCATTTGATTTTAACAATTTTTACTTCCAATCTAATCTAATACATGCACAATTTCATTAACCATTTTTCCTATTCTATTACTTCTTATTTCTCACTGTCATAAGTCTTAATATTTACACAGAAATCACCAGCATCATGCATGGGACATGGCATGGCAAGGCAAAGACCTAGTCCTCATACTTCATAGTATCAACTTAAAATTACATTTATATGTTTTTTTTAAAACCTGCCATTGTTGTAAATAATTTTAGGATTTTCTTTATTTTTTCAGTTTACTTTGACCATTTGACAGCACTTTGTATATGGTTAGTTTAATTGTTTCCCTCTTCAGTCCGTCATTATCTCCTGTTGTTTCCACAGGTGTTTCACAGAGCAGCAGCAGAGTGGAAAACTTTATTAAAAATAAAAGGAGGACTTGTGGCACCTTAGAGACTAACCAATTTATTTGAGCATAAGCTTTCGTGAGCTACAGCTCTGATGCATCCGATGAAGTGAGCTGTAGCTCACGAAAGCTTATGCTCAAATAAATTGGTTAGTCTCTAAGGTGCCACAAGTCCTCCTTTTCTTTTTGCGAATACAGACTAACACGGCTGTTACTCTGAAATCTGTTTATTAAAAATATAATTGCACAAAAACAAAAATTGGGAAGGGGACTAAGGGACAGGTGTGGAGCTGAAACTACATTGAAATTGTTTTTTAAAAAATATACTATACTTCAGGTGGATGGTATGCCTTTAATTATCCAAGAGAAATAGTACAGATTAGCCACTTCCACTGGGAATCACTCTGTTTTAGCAAATATAAGTGGGGATGAGGTCATGTAAAATAAATCCACACCATCCTCTCACTTCATTGTGATTTAAACATGCCACGCAGCTCCTTACTCAAGACAACTAATTGACTCTCAAGTTAGCTCCTCCAGGAACCTGGGGATGTCAAATTTGGCAGAACACTGTATGAAATCTCTGTCTGCAACATGTATTTTAAACATGCTATTTCATGACTAATAAACCATCAAGAGCCACCATTTTTAAGATTACACAGGCAAAAATATGTGTGTGTTTTACAGCTGCAGTTACCATAAATGTTCAAGCAATCACAGTAAACGACTATGCCACTCTGGTGACTGCACACATGAATATTACGCTAGCACCTTCTTGCTGTCACAGGTCTAAAATCTGGTTTCAGAGTAACAGCCGTGTTAGTCTGTATTCGCAAAAAGAAAAGGAGTACTTGTGGCACCTTAGAGACTAACCAATTTATTTGAGCATGAGCTTTCGTGAGCTACAGCTCACTTCATCGGATGGTGCCACAAGTACTCCTTTTCTTTTTGAGGTCTAAAATCTGACTCTCAGCATCTTTTCCTATCGGTATCAGAGTGCTGGATATTGGTTTCTTTCATTTTATATGAACTTGAAAAATTACCATGAACATTTACTAGCCCAGACAGAAAATCTACTCACATATCTTCTACCATGATCATTTAATATAATGAACAAATTATATTTTATTTACCCACCTAAACAAATTATTTGCCCTGTATTTGTAGCAACTAGAAATTTACAAGGCGTATTCTATACCTATTGTTTCATAGTCAATAAAATCTCAGTTTAAAAAATGTTCTGGAATCATAAACCTCCCCTAGCAAGTAATGGGATTTCTTGATGAGCATGGTTAATTTTAAGGTTCTATCTACTCTGTAGAAACTACCATGCTGGTCGAATAGATTGCAATACAGTAGTTCCCCATCATGATTTAAGTAGACAGGACCAAGCCAGGCTGAACTTTACCAAGGCTGAAATACAGCTCAGGAATAGAGTTAAAACAGAAGTCATTCCCAACTACACTATAAAACCAAAGATTCTAACCCATGTTTGGTATTACCATGCTGCAATCTGGTGCTCCACTCCTGTCACTTTTGGTGGTGTAAATGTGATTAAAAGGCAAACAGATCCCGAAAATGGCAACTCCTTATACTTTCACTCCAAATAGTTGGAGTAAGCTATCTGTTCAAGCAAAACAGGCATTGTCTGGTTTCAAGGAAGATTTTTCTCTTCTGAAGCCTTGTCAGTACAAAAAGGAATGAAAATATAACAATGTTGTCTGCTTCTTTCAGACTGAGTGTCTTGTCTTATAGCCAACTAAAATGTCACTCAAATGGAACTAAAAAGTTCCTATCCTGAACCTACAAAAACAGCTGTTAAAAACCATGATCAATGTAAAACCTGTTTTTATGTCCACCAGGTAAATGTAAGGACCAACTGATATTTTGGATACTCTATAGATTAGAGAGATAAAACAGTCAATTTCAATGTTAATCTGTCTTGTGTATCTCATTTCTCAGCGGCATTTAACCACTGACTACAGTACACGATAGTAGCACAATGCATGCAGTTATGCAACTACTCTGCTGTGCATTACGGTATCTGCTTGTTGTGTTGCAGGAGATTTACTGAGTATTCTTCAGCTGTATTTTTGACAGGAGGCTTTTGCTTATGGGATAAGCACCTTTTTGGTGAAGTAAGTGAAAGATACAACACAAAGGTAAAGTCAGATTCAAGGTCAATGTGTTTGGTTGGCTTCTCAACTGATTTTCCATACTAAATAAGTGTAACCTGTTCTGTTCAGCTTATTAGAACTGCCAGGGTGTAGTTAATAGATATTGTTCTCAAGGGGAGTTTATAGTAATCAGAAGGCAATTATTTTGACAGGATTTTGGTCAGAAACTGACCAAGTCCTGGTCTTCACCATCAAACCTGCTTATTCTAGCTTCATTTGAAAACATTGTTTATACACAATCCTGCATTCCTTTTCTGACATTGGGGCAGCAGGTGCATTTGTGCAATTTGAAATTAAAAAACGCCTTTGTTCCCAAACGAAATATAAGGACATCTGGGAAAGTCTGAGAAACTCTTGAATGAGAAAGGAACTTCTAGGCTTAGCTCTCACAGTGGGAAGCAAGATTTTATGCAGTGATTAGCTCTTGTGCAGGGCTTTGCATTTCCAACTTGCTTTACAAATGCTGT